>NC_091827.1:100397327-100702684 GCF_038994185.2 Dermacentor albipictus | reverse complement strand
TGATCATGATGTTGTTCACTCATATGAACTACAGGTGCTTCCAATTTGAACATGTGGAAATGAAAGCAGAGTGCCCATAGCTTTTGCGCAACAGAAGACAAAGCTGAACCAATGTTTTCTAGATTTGAAGTCGTAAAGCTGTACAAACCAAGAAACGCAATTAATATTGCTACTATATCAGGTTTGTTCTTTATGGTGAGTTCTCCTGTTGTATTTGGAAATTCTTAAACTTGACAGTGTTCACTAGATATTTTTTTTACGAATATTGCGCGCAACAATGGCCACCCCACCGGAGACCTTTGTTCCAATTCTAGTCTAGCTTTGCCTACTCAAGGTGACCAATTTTCAGAACTGATTACCAGTGATTTCATTGCACAGTACAAGTTGTCTACGCAAGCCACACAGTCATGCCGTTATGGGTACATCTCAATACAGATAAAAAGAAGGTTGATATATTTTTCTAAAACCAAGGTTAAAATTTGTTTGCAAAAGTGAAGGAACCAAGTTTGCAATCCAGTGATAAAAAAAAGAAAAGCTGCTAGCTTGGACATAATATTTGAGAATGTTGACTGACACATACTGTTTCACACAGCATCTACTACAACTACTGTTACTGCTTAAATGACTTTTCACTTTTCATCCACCCATGACACACAAAGTTATAAGTCCTTCAACATAATTCTCCACACACCATTGCTAAAAAGTACCAAACCAAACTGTTTACAGTGCCATCATAGAAAACAGTAGCCGAAGCACATCCCTCTTGATGCAATGCTGCATAGTAGACAGCTCGTTGATGCGAGAAATCATAAAACAAAAGTGAATCTACCGGAAACCCTTCGAGGTCACTCACTGCCCCTGCAAGGAAGGGTACCTTACCATCTGTTCACCACTTCTGCCAAGAGTAAATTCATTTGTCTATACAAAAAAAAAAAAGGAGAGTCAAGGCTTCAACATATGTACACAAATAAATATCGAGTTACCATAGACATGGACAGGCACAGAATGTGGAGGAAGGAGTAAGAATAAGAAAGAAAAGGAGAGCTGGAAGGGAAAAAATTCGGGAACAATCACTCCCTCTGTACACTTTGTCACTGCCAGAGAGTAAAGAGAAATTAAAATACACAGAGAAAAGAATGCAGTCAACAAGAGTTGAATTCCACCTCAGCATCTGAGTAGCAGTGACACCTGGTGGACGGCAGATGACGGGCTTGCGTCAAAACTAAAATGCCGATGACTTTTGTCTTGCTGGTGGTGCAACGTCGAACACCTCTGAGCCCTTGGCAACCATGGGACGGGCACAATGTCGCAAAGACAGACGTCGAATTCGTATGCAGGCCTCTCCACTGTTCCATTAACATCTTGTCTGGATGCGCAGCAGAAGACGCGGACACATCGCTGCACTGCAATTGACTTCCAGCTCTACAGCTATAACTGTCATTAAACAAGAGGACACAGCCAGCAAAACATGTGAAACATGTTGCTCAAAATAACACCTGTTGACTTGGACTGCCGACGCCATCTCCAGAAGTTGATGCATTAGTCTGTTACATGCTCAATGGACAAAGTCCCTTCTGCTTGAATCACAAACCACGGGGAAACTGAGGGCCGAATAGATTTGCAGAACAATGGCATTCACAACTTGACCAGCGTGAACACACCACGCTTGGGCATTTCACCTCTCTCATCACTGCACGGCTGGGCGATGAAGAACAGGGGCAACTGCACCATCTTGAGAAGCAATTGAGTGACCTTCCCTGCACTGTTGTGAACTATTCCGCCAGTTGTACAGCTTTATCTGCCGCTGAAAGTTCCACCAGATGCTCACAGTCGTTGTCCTAGTAGCTGTTTTCGTGCCCGGCAAGGATGTAGATGTTGGAAGGTCCGGTGGGTGTATCTGTTGCTCTGCTCTCCAGCACCACAATCCTGCAAAGAGACGTGCCTGTGAGTCTTACCATTTCTTGTTTTCACAATCCCAGTCAATCAACCAGCCAACCAACTACGCAATCAATCTTATTCTTTATAGGAAGATGCTGTATTGTCTTCTCGAACTACAGTAAACCTTCGTTATAACAAAGTGAATGGGACAGCGAAAAAATCCGATATACTGTGTTTACTCGCATAATGATCACACTTTCTTGTCAAAAAAATTGACGCAAATTCAGGGGTGCGATCATTACGGGGGTTAAATTTCCTGCGAAAATAAAAATTTTTTTCATCCCGCATTTGCTGCGGGATGACAACAGGTCACCAAACAGGTGGCTTCTGCTGTGACAGTGCGGGACACCAAAACAAAAATGGCGGCCAGCGGAGCAAGCCGAACGTGCTGAACACGATTTTTTTCTTCTCGTGAGTACATTACACACATTGAAACAGTTTCTTCCATATCAGTAATGAATAATATCGTTAATATTGGTAAGTTTGCGACAATAATGTAGCCGTGTCTACTTTGAGGGGGCAGAAACAGAGATGGCGTGCTTAGCTGCCAGTGACATAGAAATACATGGCGGGCATGCTGCGGAAACTGCGGCATTTGTCTTCTCACTATCCTAATATGGCATGTTTTCACTAAGGATGAGCAAATATCTTAGCTGTGTTACAAGCGTCGGCACATGAGTAGGATGTACACTTCTAACGTATCAGTGTAAATGTGGCCACTATCGCTGCCGCTCGTGATTTGTTGCGTGCCCACGAGTGCAGACAAGAAGAATCGAAAGGCGCCTTTTTTATTGTTGTTGTTGACCAAAACCATTATGAAGCCTACAAATAATAAAGCCAACGTAAGTTTGATTCTAGATTATTATTATTTTTTTTTTTATGGGAGTGCAGGAGTGTTTTTTTGGTGCGTGCAGACCGATTGGTATGTCTTTCAAGAGTCGTTCGCAAAGCATTCAACAGCATTCGACAGATGGTAAGCGTGATCACCATTAGCTAGACTTGGCATACAACATATCGCTGCGACAAGTTCGGGGTGTGATCATTACATGGGAAAGAAATAAATATCTAATTTTGACGGCAAAATTCGGGGATGCGATCATTACACGAGTGCGATCATTATGAGAGTAAATACGGTAAGCGGTAGTTCGATTAATGCAACTACAGTTAAACTTCAATATAACAAATTTCAATATAACTAAATTCTTGATATGACAAAGTATTTAACTTTTCATAACCTTTTGTCCATAGAACGCCATGTAATTGGAAACTCAATAGAGCGAAGTGTGTATGCAATTCCAATATAACGAAATTTCGCTTGATCAGCAAAGGAATGCCAAAACAATAAATGGAAGCTTCCGCAGACGCAGATGGTCAAATGATTGAATTGCAAGCGGCTGCTTCATAGTAAAATATTTTGCGCGCACAATCGACAAGCACACAGTGAAGGGGGACACACGAGCGCTTTGCAAAGTGGCTGCTTGCAAATGCACCTCTCAAATTGCACGCGGTGCGACAAGAGCAACCCCCTAAGTGAAGCCGCATCATGTTTTGTATAAAGACCAAGTCTGATAAGACCCTATGGCACCTAGTGCACTTTACGCTTTCCACGTGAATGAAAGTGTGCAAGGGTGAGAAAGAAAGATGGTGCCTTCATGCACAAGTGCCGCCTCTCCACGCAAGCACAGGGAAAGAGGGGGAGGGGAGTGAGCTCGTGGTAATGGGATCGAGCGCGAGCGAGCGGCGGGATGGGAGGGGAGAGGGTACAAGCTGGCGCGTGTCACGATGTGTGGTGCGCGTCTCTGCCGTGGTTTTGCATGGCTGTAAGTGGGGCTGAGCTCATACGCAGCCGCACACCCTGCTTTAGAAGTAATCTGCCGTGCGTTGTTGTGCTTGGTGATCCCTTGCAGCAAAGGATGCTTCACTGGCAGACATGCAGCTGTCACGGGTGCTGTTCACGCATCATTACTCAATCAAGGTGACTAGATCGGCATCACCCGAGTCTTATGGACAAGCAGTCATGTTCCAGATCTTCGACTTTTCGAACGGGCAGGAATGGCAGCTTCATCCAAGACAACAACTTTGTCCTCCGACTACCGCGAAGGCCAGACTACCGATCCTGGCAGATTGACCATCACGAAGAGGCTACTAATTGATGACAGGGTCATTGTCAAGGACTCCTGATGAAAGGACGTCAGTGGCGGGTCACAGTTAGCCACGTGGTAACCTCATATTGTGCAATGTTGCAGGCAAGAAAGCTGACAAAACGGCGGGATGTTGAAGACAAGAGGGCTGGCAAAAAGTTGGGACATTGGGGACAGGAGGTTGTGATTGATTCGACGTTTGTGATTGGCCAGTGAATTCCCTCAACGAGTGAAAGAGGGAACAAAACGGCATAAGAAGCGGATCTGGACTGCTGCGAGAGGGACGCTTGGACATGCAGAGATTTTAGCATGTAGTGAACTCCGAGAGTTGGGGCTGTGCTAGTAAAACTCAATAATGCAAAGATTTTAGCATGTAGTGGACTCAAGAGTTAGAGCTGTGCTTGTAAAGCTCAATAATGTACATCTGAATATAAACTTTTTTCTCATCTCTCAAACGTCGCCCGGGACCTTTCTTCCCGGCACGTGGCACGGCACTATCTATGGAATCTTCATTGTCGCATCGACTCCCGATTTCGCAACAGTGTGTAAAGAGTGGGTGTGCCGAAACAGCGTGGCATCTTATAAGCTGTCTTCCCATGCATTTAGTATGGAAGGCTGTGTAATCTCGAGTTTCGCTGATCCGTTGGAGCGAGAGCCAAACAAAGCATTCGCTCCCTGCTTGTGGTGTTGTTCATGATAGCGTCGTCCCAGTGCAGGTGACGCTATCAGCCGTGGAGTCTGAGTGCATGCGAAACTGTGGCTGGCTTCACTTAATTCGTACCGCCCATGTGAAGATATCGTTGACGTGGTATGAAACCATATCATTCGTCACCCTTTCAAATTCATCAAAATTAATTGTTTTCACAATCAAATTAGCTTTTTTGAATAGCCTGATAATTCGGAAAATTCTGTGGCCCCTTGCAGTGTATGAAAATTCTATTAGTGACTGTAGTTATTTGCATAAAAGGTCGAATTTTAATACAACAAAATTTCAATATAACAAAGCAAATTGCACATTTCACCTACTTCGTTATATTGAGGTTTAACTGTGCTCTATAAAAGCTAAAAAAGCAGAGCTGAAATAGCACAACTCCTCGAAAGTCTAATATAAGTGTCACGGGGTGCATTTTCAATCACGATCAAGCCAGATCGAGATCAGATTTCTCAGTCGCGATCAGTTCCTTTCTTCAAACTGCGGGGAAACTCGGGTGATTGCTGGGGACGCCGAGTAAGTGAAAGGTGGCGCAGAGTAACATTTGTCGGTTCTGTTGTGCACTACTTCCCCAGTGCTGCAGCCGCGCTGCTGCTGCTCGCCGCTGATAACGCACGAGCACAGCCTGGAGAAAAATGGTGTGCTGGTGCACAGGGTTGCTTGGCACACATAAGCCAGCAAGCGAGGGAAGGCGAGGAGGTCCGCAACTTATCCGCGTCTCCCAGTTGGTGGAGCGGAGTCGCGTGCTTGCACTCGCATCATTTCTGCTCGCAGCACTTTTTTTTTTTATTTCAGCTTGTGCAAGCGCCACGACAGTTGCTCGTGATTGCAGTGCACAGCCTCTCCCTCCCCCGCACGCCTCCAACCCTGCGAAAGCTGTGATCATGAATCCAGCGATTGCGACGATCAGCATGCTGTGCAGTGCGACCGCCACAATACAAGAGAACAAACTGAGATGGTGAGTGATGAGGGAAGGCGCATGTAGCGAGAAAGAGAGGCCGCGAAAGGCGCAACATCACTATCTTTAGTGTTCAGTCAAACCCACTTATAACGATACCTATCAGTTATAACAATGAGAAGCTGCTGCACTGTCAACCCTTGTATTTTTTCCATGGTGAAATAACCCGCTTGCTGCAATGCCTCGATGCCGCATTATCAGTTACGACGATAAAGTCTGACTGCTGGGTATCCGAGCCGAAAGATAGTGAGATGCGAAATCCTTGAAAAGAGAAAAACAAAAAGAGAAATTTGAGTCGCTGCACAATGGGCCGCTGGTTCAACAGCCGCTGCGCGATCATTTTCGAGCTGTCTCCGCGCACCTCTCTCCCATTGCCCTTCCACCCCTCCGAACATGAATGGGCTGCGCCCATAGCTCTAAGTCGCCTCACCCTCTGAAACACGAATGAACCACGCCAACTGCGCTGCTTGCAGATTGCTTGCATGTTGCTTGCTGGCTCCTCATTCAGTGCAGTTCTGCAAACAGCTTAATCACTCGCATTCATCTTTGTTGGTGGCTTCGAAATCGTTCCTGGCCACGCAGTTTCTCGCCACCAAAACAGAAGATGGCTGATCCACCTGCTGATCATCGGCAATGCACGACGTTGCCGGCGAAAAGAAAGCGCACGGCTGTAGATTTGGAAACTAAGTGATTCTAAATGACAAAGCGATCGTCGCGAACATGCCTGCATCTGATAGAGACGGTGACGATCGCAGCAATGACGCAGAAAGGCAGGCTGCCTCAACGTTGCCCTTACAGGAGGTCCGGCAGATGATTCAGTCTCTCCGGCGACCCATTTTTGCGAGGAACCTTCTGCTGCACTACGTGGAGCACTCGGATGCCTTGGAGAAGAATGTCGGCAAGCTTTGCGTAAAGCATGCAAGGCTGATGGACATAGGGTTTTCTCGTGCAAGCCAGTGAGAAGTATGTGGCGAGATGTTTGTGGTGATCTCACCTCAGCGTTTCTTCTGGATTTCTCAAGCCGACAGGCTGCCACGGCAGCCTTCTCATAATTTTTAAAAGGCCTCTTTTGGAACCACCAAGCAATGCCTCGACGGTGCTCGCATATCACTTGCCACCCTTGACACCTCTTTGCAATTGTTACAGCAGTGCCATTCTTTAACGGCGGTAGCCGCGGCTTGCCACATGCGATTAGAGTGCCCAGGAAGCAGTTAAACGAGTGAACACAATCAGCAGCCGGATGGAGGAAGGTGGTGGGGAGGGGCACTGGCCTCTCCATCATTACAGTTTTCTCACAACAGCTCTGCCATCCGCCTATTTTGATTTTTTAATGCAACCCGATTATAACAATTATCTGTTATAAGAATGGAATTCTTGTGGCACTTGAATATTGTTATAAGTGGGTTCGACTGTATTCACGAAGCTCAGGTGCGAAAGGCGCCGAGTGCCGCCGTGAGCGCGCACCTGCTCGCTGCTGCTAACACGCTGCACAGTGTGGAGGTAAAGGCAGCACAGGCGGCTCAACCGCGGACGGCGAGGGTCGCTGGCTCGTCCGGCACGAAGCGCCGCCGTGAGGGTGCATGAGCCCCTTGATAGTTTGCTCCAAGTGGAGCAGCCTATCGGTATGCTTTGAGTAGTCCAGTTTAAAACATGTGCACTTGAGTCAGGACTAGAAGAAATTTCAAATAAAGTGACAAGTCGAGTAAAGCGGCTGCTTTATAACAAGGATTTACTGTACATGCTGCATGAATAGCTTGACGTGGCCCAAAATATCTTACATTGCAATGGCAAATGATGATGCAGACAAAAGGCAAAGTGTAGGATACAGTAGAGCGTCGTTTGTAAGTTTTGGAAAAAAATGCAAGAAAAGGCATAGTAATAAAGAAAATGTACGATCCGAAGTAACTAAAAAATTTCACAGGCTCAACTGTAGTTGCAAAGCAGTGTGCGGATCACTACAGCATGAGGCACGAGACAACGACCTGCATCGAGCTAGTGGGGCTTTGGTGGCCTGGGACACGTTTTGTTGTATCTCTATTGAGCAGTGTTTTAACAGACGGGAAACCTAAACAAACCGTCATAGGCCTATGTGGCACACGCAGCACAGTCGCAGTGTAAGCTGGAGGAGCGGCTCCATACTCCCTCCATCTTCGGCACCAAGTACTACGGGGTCTTCACGTCGTTTTCACGACACTGATCTGAGCTGTCTGCCCAGCGTCGACAGCGGGCCGCAGCACAAGCTTGTCCTGCTCTCTGCACAGCGGTCTGCTCCACTGTTGCCCGATTGCAGCTGCGTGCCTAACTCTACGATTCACTTCTTCAGCAGCGGTTCGTGCCTTCCGAGGAAGTCCCATAATGTGTATTGAAGAGTAAACACGGGTATACAGGCTACATGGCGCACATATCACACCCCTGGACCCGTGGCACGTTACGCTGCTCTAGGTGATGATGATAATGATGATTTATTGGCATCCCCTTCCAAACTGGGTGGTCACTGCTCAGTGCCTGTGATGGAGGCAGATGTGTGCCACCTAATATGGATATGCCCAGGCTTACAATTGGAACACTCGCGTCTCCTACAGCAAGGCGGCCTCTGCTGCAGTGTCACAACCAGTTATGACTGCTGGACACATGATAAGAGAGCCTACAAAACACTGCTTCAATTCAAACAAAACACAGGCTTCACAGCACAGATATAATGCATATATACACACTAAGAATTATACCTTAAGGGCAAGTCTTCATCACAATATAAAAACATTTTTAAAAATGGCCACCTAGCCTGTTTGAGTTAACCAGGTCAAGCTACATGCAGCATGCAACTGCTATATCCTACTGCTACATGTCTGAAATAAACAAGAAAGGGGGGTTAACCAAGGGGCCCAATTTTTATTAGTCATATCATAAGTAGCCAACAAACACTGACACCAAGGACAACATAGGGGAAATTACTTGTGCTTAAAAAATTAATTAAAGAAACGATAAATTAATGGGAATTAAAGTGGATGAATAAACAACTTGCCGCAGGTGGGAACCGAACCCACAACCTTCGCATTTCGCGTGCGATGCTCTACCAATTGAGCTACCGTGGCGCCGTTTTCCCATCCACTTTCTTGGGTATTTATGTGTCCTAGTAGAACCCTGGGAGTGTTGGCCAGCGCCACCACTCACAGACCTTGGCGGCGGACGTGGAATGTCCTTTTTCGCCACAGGTGTCACGAGAACGTGATCTTTTTGGGTGATGGCAACCGGTTAATAAACCCACACATGCTACCTGAAGGCATCAATGTTGCCAGATTCAAGACCCTTGTTATGTAATAAACGAGAAGAAAGGGGGTTAACTGAGGGGCCCGATCCATTACAGCAAACAAATGGTGCAAACCCGCTACCGCGATGCGAAATAACGATGACCACCGACCCCTTTGCGCGTGCGGTCCGTTTTCCCAAGCCTTCTTGCAGGCGAACTATCCGTTTCGTGCCCCGCTACCCTCTCCCTGGCCTCACGCGCTGTCAGTGTGTGGCTTCTAAGATCGCCCTCCTGCCTGTCCTCGCAACTCCGCTCCCCTATCCTCGCTCTTTCTTGCAACTCCCTCGCTGTCTCGGTGCGCGCACTACAGCACTGGCTGAAGTTCACAAGTTTTGTTTTCTGGCCATCACCACGAAGCAGGCCTCTCCACACTAGTCTCCTTGCTTTCTTGCTTCGGCGCTTCGTTCTAGTCGGTCCCGAGTTGTAATTTAGGATGGCGGACGGGAATGCCGTGCCTGCAGCAGTCACGAAACGAAAAGCGGTGAACATGGCAACGAAGCGAGCAATTTTGAAGGAAGTGTCTCAAGGTACTAAGGACTGCGAGCTGGTGAAGAAGTACAATGCGTCTAAATCAACCATCTCGACGATTCTAAAAAACAAGGAAAAGATCGCCAGCTCTGCTGCCAACTCGACGAACGGAAAGCGCCTGCAGAAGGCCACCTATGTGGACGTAAAGGACGCGCTGCCTAAGTGGTTCGTCGACGCACAGGCTCGCAACATTCCGATAAGTGGGCCAATGATGCTGGGCAAAGCCAAAAACATTATGTTCCTGCTGGATTTTCACGACTTCTACCAAGGCAATGGCTGGCTAGATCGATTCAAAATGCGGCGTGGGATTGTTTTTAAATCGGTTGGCGGCTACGCGGCTTCGGTATGTGACCAAGACGTTGCCACTTGGCTGGTAAGAAGCCAATCCATTACTGCAAGCTACACGGGAGAAGGACTTGCATAACACCGACGAATCTGCGTTATTTTATCAGATGCTGCAGGACAAGATGCACACCATGAAAGGCAACTCACGTGCTGGCGGCAAGCACAGTAAAGTGTGCGTTACAGTACTTTGGTGCGACCGGTGCCTGCCCTTTGTAATCGGAAAATCAAAGAAGCTGTGTTGCTTTCGGAGCTGTGTACCTGTGCTACAGGCACAATACTAAGGCATGAATGACGTGCAATTTATTCGCAGAATGGCTGGGCGAGTTTGACCGCAACCTGCAGAAGCAGGAAAGGCTCATGCTGCTCGTGCTCGACAACTGCTCAGTGCACTATGTGCCAACTTCTCTGACAGCAGCTACTTTACTTTTCCTGCCGCCCAATACCACATCGAAAGTGCAGCCGCTTGATTTGGGCACAATGCGCACATTTAATGCATCGTACAGGCACCCCATTGTGGAGTGCTTGCTCATCACTCCTGACCACCCGGCCACCAACTTGCCGCTTCTTCGTGCGGAGGTGACGGCCACTTGCGTGTGAAACTGCTTCCGCAAGGCCAGCTTCAACAATGCAGCGCCTGATGTTGAGCCTGATGCTTTCAAAGATAATCAGTCTGGCAGCCATTTGTGACAGCGTGTCATCAACTCCGACATGGGGGGCTACGACACTGGTTGGGATGACTTCATTTCTGCTGATGAATACGCTGATATTGCAGAACGGTGCACGGACGAGGCCATCGCTTGCGAAGTGCAGGCGAAGAGTGACGTGGAGGAATCGGATGACGATAAAACTTAGGAGCCAGCACCCATAAGTGTGCATGTAGCAATGGGCTACAAAGAGGGCCTCAGGCAACTTGTCTATGCCAAGGGCCTCGGCGAAGAGCATGCTTCTGCTTTAAATAAACTGGAGACCGCCCTCATCGGATCTGCACTGCCAAAACAGATGAGCATCATGAACTTCTTTGGAAAGAAACAAAATTTTGTATTTTGATTAGCCATGTTCTCTTTTTCTTTTTGAGCTGTCGTCCACTTACTACGAACTTCGTGGTATAACGAACAGACGCCGCGTAAAGCTCAGGTTCATTATAAGAGGGCTCGACTGTATTGAGGTTCTAAATACATGGTGTTCTATGGACAAGAGGTTGTGAAAAGTGAAATAATACGTTATATTGAGAATTTCATTATGGTGAAGTTTGTTATATCTAGTTTTAAGTGTATTACCATAACAAAGAATTTTCGTGCAAGAACATCACTGCCCACGAGATCTACCCAGCTTTTTTCAGGGCTTGATGGCAACTTTCTTGAGTAACACACATCAACCATTCAAAGTGAACGAACTGAAAATGAGAAGAAAAAAGAAAGAAAAATCTATGCAAAGTATGTGGACTGACCTTTCTGCCTGCTCGCACGTTGGGTCGGCCGCCGTGAACCCAAAATACTTTGCGCTGAACATGCAGGAAGGGTAGAAACGAGAACATAAAGACATGCACAAAGAACCAAGTCAAAGAACAGGATGTGCTTAGCAAAAGGAAAACATCAGAACAGATAGATAAAAGCTCATGTTGGCATGACAGAGGTATGCGCACGATCGTGGCCTAATGCTTAAAGGTTCGAGCGGTTACGCTGAGGCTGCGGTTCGATCCCATCATTGGACACTCGATTTGTTTTTTTCTTGCAGAAGAAGTCCAAGACGATGCGAGAAGGGAACCTGCCCACCGCAAAGTACCTAGGGTGCACCAAAGAATGTGTTGCATTAAAATTGGCAGTAATGCAGGCAGGCATATTTAGAAAGTAATCTCATCCGAGTGTTATAATTTCACCCAATTAGCGTGATGAATCCTGCATCCGGAATACAATGGAGAAGAGTTTCCCAGGGCAACAGTGATTGTCTGCCTTCCAAAACAAAATTTGTAGGTTCAGCTTGACAGCTACAATTGTGGACAATAAGTATGACAATGCAGTGTCCGCAATGCAACATTGAGATTTTGTGCCATTCCCAACCGGCAATCGGGCAGTTAGTCATATTTTAATAGTTGTGCGATAATTCGAAAATAGCTGAAAAACTGCGTTCCTTCCTATTATGTAGAATACGCCTATACATTCACAACAACCCATTTATGCTAAACACACAATGCAACACATTCTGACAAGTGTGGTGGGCAGGCAGCACCAGAGTAGCGCTACATAAGCAGGATTTTCAACCACATTCTCAGTTTTGCTGGACACAATTGCAGCAGTGTCCAACACACAACACCGACATGTGTGCGTGTTTGCACAGTATATGCAACCACAACATCTTAAAATACTCTGCTCCAGTGCCACGTTTACTTATTATGCAGTAATTGTACAGGAGTCTTAGCAGTCAACCACCTCAACAGTCACAAAGCTCCAAAAATAAAGCCCCTATGCAACCAAATAGTTCAGAGACAGTCCGAACATTGCATGCAACCTATAGCCGTCTGCTGTAGTATGTGTCCAACTTTGCTGCAGCAGCAGCAGTAGGCCTTTCGAGATGCCATGAAGGTCACTGCTGGCTGCACATTGCTATTAGCCCCGAGAATTAGGAGTGGCGCCCTCTCGCGAGTGACATCACGGCCAGGACGCCGCTCGCTCCGGCTCGCTCGGCTGCTGCGCGCGCTCGTTCCCTTCGTGTATGCTTGGGGTATGGGTGGCTCGAGCCGTACGTATTGAAGAATACGTCGGCTTCTTTCAGCTGCCATACCTTAACCACAGTTTCTTCTTCAAAAGCGTGTGAGTTGAGAAACATTGCGGCTTGGATATCGCAAGCTAAGTAGCGTTAAAGGGGTCTACTAGGTTTTGCAATGCATATATGCGCCGTGTCTATCGGTAAATTTTGACTAAAAAAAGAATATCTGCAAATTCAACGCGCGAAGTTGTGTATGATGCTTCGCTAAACATTTAACATTCCTTTAGTATTTAGCTATGAGAGGCATTGCATTTTACGTGGAAGAAAAATTTGGTAATTGGCGTCAACATGTTATCCGATGTTAGAAAGACACTGCCCAGCGAAGCTCTCATCATGATTCCTATTACTCTGGTGTGTTGTTCTATTCAAATATGGCCATTCATTAATGCGTAAAAAATAGTTAGGCGCGCATTTCTTATGAAAAAGTTTGCTGCTACTTTCATCCCCCTCTGAAACAGGCCTCCAAAAAACGAATTGCTCATGGCTGCTAACACGACGGCGCGTCATGTAGAGTATTTCCATAGTTAATTCACAAACACCATAGTAGCAATCACCTGAGAGAAAAGTTTCGTTGTTAAGATCGAGAGCCACTCAACTGAAAGTGATGAAATATTTCATAGTGGCCCTCAGTAGCCTTTATCGACAATATGGCACACCCCTGATCATGTAACGGTAGCAATCGACTGTCCGTATGGCGAGGCACGCTATGTTCGCGAAACCCATCAGTTCACTACAACTTCGAATTAAAACCATAAAGCATGTTTTTTTACAGCGCCAACTGGAATGGCTAAAGTATTCTCGAGCTACTACATTGCAGCTTAGATTTCCTGTATACAAAAGGAAAATTCAAGCACCTTCTGTCTCACCATGTCTCAATCCAGCGTTATTCAATTATACAAACGGATAACTATTCGCTTCGTCGGTACATAAAAGAGAACCTTGCAGGCAAATTAAGTTTGCTCCAATCCAATCGCAAACATTCATAAAGAAAGCACCACAAGCCTTGCATATACTTTCACTTGATTTCTGACCCTCCACCGGGGGAATTTCGATATCTTCAATATGTCCCATACTATTAATCATTGACGCTTCGACTTCTTTCTGGCTGCAGCTATGCGGTCCAGCAGGCATACTTCACTAAAAAAATTGGGCCGAGCAGCCTGTGTCAGTTCGCCAAACAGATTCGTCATGTATATTCCTCAAGCAGCAAGCACCAGTAAATTTCTCAAGTGAGTTTGATTTGATTTATTAATGTCCATTTACACACACACATGTACAGAGGAGTGGTAAGTGGAGGTGGATGAGGGAAAAAAGTCGCACAGACGCGGCTTGAGGTAACCTCACCACCATAGGTACAATATGGCTGCATGGTGTAACACATCAAGCGTCATATAAATTACATTTATATAGTGGCCATAAAACATTGCAGTTATACAATATATGAAAGAACAGTGAAATATTTCCACAATAACAATGCAAAACACACTGCGGCTTTGAAATAAATAAATGATATACACTTGGTAATATAGACAAAAAAAGAGGAACATAACTTACATAATTAATCATTAACAAACGCGCCCTAAAGAGGTGAGTTGAACGTGTAACACGGAAAGGGAAATATATATATTGGTACATTCCTATTTGTATTCTGTAAATAGCTGTAAGCCTTCATTAACTTTACTTCAAATTTCTGCCGCTTAAAAAAAATAAACACGTGAAGAACCACCTAATGTTGACAGGCAGTTAAAGAAGCAAGTGAAGGCTGTAGAATCTAAGCTCCAGTATTAGTTAAGTCCCCGTGCTACTGCCGAGCGTTTCTGTGAGGAAATGCAAAAATTCGATATTATACCATGAACTACTCGTCGCGAGCAAACCTATTTTAGCAGAATAAAATCAACGTAACTGCTGTAGAAGTCATATATAGCCAGCTTCTTGACATACTTGTTGCACCGTGGCAGGTATGGTATCATAACTGGATTTCTATAGGCTATGCTTTTGCGATTGTCTATCCGCGCACGAAAAACCCGCAATGGGCTGGTCTGCGTCGCTTCGGCTGGCACTGTAGCGTTGCCTTCGAGAGCTGCATTGTTGTCTAAGAAATTAGCTTTTTGAATAAATGTTCGCAAAGGAAGACGTCATAAAAATATATTTGAGACGACCACCATAAGTATACAAGCAGAGAGAACGAGGGCGAACAAACGAAAACACCGCAGAAAGCGCCCAGACAACGCCTGAACTGTAGCAGACGACAGGCGCGAGTCCGTGCCCTGACGTCACGCGAGCGGCGCTCGCAGCGCCGCTCGCGTTCGTTCTCGGGGCTAATAGGATGCTCTTTCATCTTGCCCCTTGTTAGAATATTGCTGGGCTTCTGCACTCCAGAAGTAAAAAAAAAAAATGGTTGATCAATCGCTTGGTTCGACGGAAATGTGTTAGAATAATGCTTCGCAAGCCTTAAGTAACCGACTACCTTGGTTCAGGCCTCGTAGCCTGAAGAACGCCACAAGGCTGCTTAACAATGCCTAATGCATGCCACATCACGCCTAATGTATCACATTGTATTTTGAGTCAATCGCATATGACCACATTTGCACATCATCTTAAATTTACCTTTCGGCAACATACCTCAGCACGACTATCCATATGGCTTCTTGACGGCACTGCATCCAATTTAAGCTGTACGCAAAGACGCATACTTTCACAGAACACGTCTGCACCTGTCAAACGCTACACACAATCTCCTCCTAACATGCGACGCCACACCACCCTCTCCATCCTTCATACACTCTCTCTTCCTTCCCTTCCACTTGTGCCGTCACACACTTCTCTCCTCTTCCCCACTCTTTTCTTCTTTCCCATGCCCCCAAGTGATGAACGGATGCCTCCAAGTTTTCATTTGCATGAGCGTTCCAATGCCGACGTACTAAAAGCATGATTGTGGCTTTACCTGTCTAAATCGACAGTTTGCCTTCACCACAAGCAACGGAGGCATCAAAGATGCTCACTAGTGGTGCTGCTACACTTGAGCCTTTCCAGCTTGCACGGCTCTACAGAGCTTTTCTCTGTATTGCACTAATCTTTATCGGAGCCTTATGGGGGTCCACTGATACACTGGCCAGTCGGGGTTTCATGTGAATATATCAAGCCCTTTGCATTGTTATGCTCTATAAACTGCAATAACATTTTTCAATCTAAAAACAAGGTGATGAAAGGGCTTATTTGATTGGTGTTTGTTTTTTGTACTTCTTATAAGAACTGGGTTAGGAACACGTGGACACTGTAGTGCTAACAAGTGGTTTATACAGTTGAACCCACTTATAACAATATTCAAATGCCACGAAAATTCCCTTGTTATAACCGATAATTGTCATAACCGGGTTGAATGAAAAAAAAAAAAATCCATATGGGGGTAGTGTAGCTGTCTCGAGAAAACTACACCGGTGGTGAGGCCAGTTCTCCTCCCCCCCACCTCCCTCCATCCAGCTTCTGACTGTGTGACTCGTTTAAACTTTTTAGCTCTCCTTCCTGCGCGCTTCGATCGCACGATGTTAACAAGTCGCGGCTGTCGGCGTTCAAGAATGGCACTGCTAGAACAACTGCAAAGAGGGGTCACGGGCGGCAAGTGACATACAAGCCCTGCACAGGCATTGTTTCGGTGGCCCTAAAAATGCGTTTTAAACAATGCGGGAATGTTGCCACGGCAGCATCTCAGCTTGAGAAATACAAAAGAAAGGCCGGGACATGATCACCACAGGCATCTTGCCACATACTTTCCACTGGCTTGCACAAGAAAACCCCGTGTCCGTCAGCCTTGCTTGCTTTACACCAAGCTTGCCGACACCCTTCTACAAGGAACCCAAGAGCTCTGCGTATTGCAGCAAAACGTCCCTCACGAGAACGAGCCCCCACGGGACTGAATTATCTACAGGGCCTCCCGTGGGAACGATGTTGAGGCAGCATGCCCTACTGCATCAGTGCTGCCGTCGTGGCCATCACTGCTGCTATTCGATGCAGACACGTTTGTGACGATCACCTCATCGGGTAGAAGCACTTCACTTCCAAATTTATAGCAGTGTGTTTTCTTTTCACTGCCAACATCGTGCACTGTCAACGATAAGCGGGCAGATCAGCCATCTTCCGTTTTAACGGCTTGTCGAATGAGACTGAGAAACTCGTGGCCACAATTGTTATTAATTTTTCATTGGACCTGCAACTAGCCTGTGGCTATGGGTCCAACCAATTTTGGTATTTCTGTATGTTCTTTCTCTGAAAATAAAGAATCGAATTGAATTGAATTCAACTGAACGACTTTGATGCAACGAACAAAGACAAGTGCAAGCCACCTAGTCCTTTAGCTGAATTACACAAAATGAGGGCCCAGCAAAGCAATCTGGGAGCAGTTCCTGCAGCGTTGTCTGTGTAGTTGGCCCGGTCCATTCATGTTTCGGAGGGTGGTGTGGCGCATAGCTATGGGCGCAGCCCCATTTGTATTCGGAGGGGAGAAAGGGCAACGAGAGAGAAGTGTGCGGCGGCAGTTGGGGTGGTGGGTAATTGTGCAGAGGCTTGCATTTCACTTTTTCTTTCTTTTTTCAAGGATTTCACATTCCATTACCTTTCGGCATGGACACCCAGCTGCCAGACTTCATTGTTATAACCGATAATGCCGCACGGAGACATTGTAATGGCGGGTTATTTTCCCATAAAAAACATACAAAAGTTGACGGTGCCGCAGCTCTTCATAGTTATTACCGATATATTGTTAATACCGGTATCGTTATAAGTGGGTTCAACTGTATTGAACACACCACCTGTACTTATGCAAGGGTAAGTGGAAAGAAGGAGGAAAAAATATTCCTGAATCAAAGGCTTTTAATTTCCCAATGCACGTGAAAGATGGGTACAGATCACATCAAACATGGTACGTTGTACATGAACATGCTACGTCTCCATTGACAATATGCTCCAGTTGCACTCTGGTTGTACGTTACTGCTTTCTTCATCCCTCTCCTGCACTAAGCGCAGATAATAAAAATTATCGAAGTTTTCAGCTGTCAGTACAAATTCATCAAATAACCCTGCTTGCCCATAAAAGTACGAACACAAGTGGAAGCCAGCCAGCCTTACCAGACTCTACGGTAATAACTCTTCCATGAGAATAAAACGTGCACCCACCTGTCCGATCCGAGGACACGGAAAATGCGCGTGGAGTCACTGATCTCCTGGACGACCTCGTTGTTGAGGAAGCTCCGGCCCTGCATGCCATGTTTGTGGAACGCCAGCACACAGTCCGTCAGGCACACTGCAAGGCAGTGCCAGCGGAAGAGGTAAGTCTTGGGCTCCACTGAAAGTTTCCGCACACTTGCTCAGGGAATAAGTTATGCTTGCCTAGAAGAAAAATGAGCATTGCTGTGCTGCTGTGCACAGGGCCCCAACCATAACCGAAAACCATACGTGAACTGGAATTTTAGCCAGAACTGAATCAGAACCCAAACTGATATTCTTGAAACGTTCCTGAACCTGAAATGAACCTAAACTGGAAACAGTTACCAGTTTAGCACGAAACGGTTTAAGCACACAAGCTATAATGGCTGCTCAATGCGTAAATGATTATTCATATTAATTACTTCTAAAATTGGCACATCCCTCTAGCAGATTTTTACGACTAACAAGTTGCACTGTGGGCAAGAAAGAAAACAGACGATAGGTAAGGTCGACGACTATACGGCCACCTAGGAAGAGATGCTTGCACTTCTGAACTCGGCCATGGCAGTTGAGCTCTGCAGCCGAAACATTGTTTCATGGGCTCCAAACATTTGCCACTTCTGTTGAATCTACAATTGTGCCGTTATGTCAGCTCGCTACTGCTACTAGACAAACCATAAGACACTTTCACCACCGGATACATTTAGAGTAAGAAAGGACAGCATCTTTGCGAAGGGAAAACGTAAAACCCAAAGTTCAGCGGCACGGCGCGATGTAAGCATGCGTACATAACCCTGTGGTCACTAATGAATGTCGTCACCTTCTCACTGTGCATAACCACGTCTGTAAATGGGACTGGAAATCTACTTTTGCTGTGTGCCGTAATTTTTTTTTCCAAGCCAATATAACGCTCACTCAAAAATTCCCCAAGGACATTCATTCAAAAATATTGATTGTTATCTGCCATGTGCCAGGAAGCTCATTTCTTCCTTCTCCTGACGAAACTTGTGCAAGTGTCATGTGCACAAGTCGATAGCACTAAGCGGCTTACCACCATGAGTCAGGATAAAGTTTACTGCACCGAACCAGTCTGGAAACCATTTAATTTGTATTTCTCTGAACCGGAACTGAAACGGAGCGAAGTCGAAGTGCACTGAACCCAAACTGAACCGGTATTTTTTTTCGATTTGACACCCTGGTTGTCCACATGGGAATGCCCACGAGTTGGGGCCTTGGATTGTCACATTTTTCTGGTGGCCAGGGAGACATCTTCAAGATATATCTGGCAACCGGTGTTCTGCCTGTCACAATATTTAGCCTCTCAACTACAGCCATATAGTTTCCTACCAAATTACTAAAGCAATTTGGCAATTCGGTAGCTTTAATGTAATTTCTACATTAGTTTTCTGCTTTGGCCACGTAGCTTTTTCTAGATTTACCAGCCATACAGGCTACAATTAGATTCTGGAAATCGCAAGAAACTTCGTTAAATCAAAACTGTGTCACAAAATTACTTTGTTAAACTGCAAAAAAAAAAAGAAATACAAGACTGGGAATTAATTTTGAATTTCCTTACAGTACAAACTCGTCATAACAAAATGGGATATAACGAAATAATGAATATAGTGAAGTGAAATTCTCCTTGAAATCCTCAAAGATTCGTATTACAGTACATGCGATAATGGATATGACGAATTAATATATATAACGAAGTAATTTTAACTAACACTTCGAGTTCGTTATAACGAGGTTTTACTATACACCTAGTTTTGCTATATCGAGGTTTGACTTTATTCGTGAGCCCCTACTTAACTCCTTATTGACAAGTTTTGCCTACAGCCGAGGATCGGTATTGCCAAGTTTCTTCCCAAGTTTCACTACTGAGCATGAAATTTCTAGCTATATTGATGAGCCAACACTGGATGACAGGCAGCTAACATCATTCACTGGCTTAGAGCAGGAACATCGGAAAAGAAAGTTTCTTTTGAAAGCACGGTCAGAGAGTTTTGCAAGATCTCCAGCTGCAGCGGTGTCGAACGTGTGACATAAAGTAAATGAAATGTGCATGTATAGCTCACATCTGACAAAAGCTCTCTGTACAAATTCCAAAACAGCCATAGGTGGCGTGGGGTGAAGCTCACTTCAAGTTTTCGGCCTGGAGTTTCCCCCCCTGCTGCTGAAAAAGCCTCCGCAAAATATTTTTTCGTTTCCTTGATTATGCTTATTCTCCATGTGTTTTGCACATTTAGATCGAAAATAATTTTTTTTTCGGGTATTTATATATCCGTCATTAAAGATTTGCGAGCAATACGTGCAGAAATGTTGTGCGATAGTCGGTTGTGCCCTAAGTGAGACAACACACATCCCCAGCAGTCGTCAAATAGCTGCCAATGTGCTCTCTGGTGACATTAGCGACGAAATTTTATGCCCTTGTCTTCAGACATGCCCTGATAGTGAACTCACCAATGTACTCGACCGTGAAGTCAAAATGGAGCTCGGCAGGTTGCACGTCGCTGGGCTTGAGCTGGCCTTCCAAGTCCAGCAACTTCACTTGATCTGTGGCACAAAGCACAGGACAATTAATGTTTTTTTTTTCATTTATTTACAATACTACCAATCTCTTGCGAGATCATAGCAGGTGAGATACAAAATCAAGTACAACACCAAGTCTTGAAAACAGGCGAACTTACAATACACAATGTCCAAGGGTAACATAATGCAGTGCGGAAACTTTGAAACATAAGCATTGTAACATCGGTTAACAAGATTTAGTCAACCTAAGTATGCCCGAATTACAGCTTTTACATAACATCGTTGAACTAGAACCGAATAACAATGTAGTACAGATGCAATCATGAATACACTATATGTACACAGGAAGAGACTAAGAAATGAAGAAGAAAGAAAACTCAGAATAAATAAAATCATCATACATACAACACATACTTTGCATAGGTATTAGTATTCCAGGCCAGATAATAAAGATAACAAGCTAAATGGGAAAAAAAATTAAAAGCAGCTATTGTAACTGAGATGCAAGCAGTGCTTGTTCTAATAAGGATACAAAACTGCTTAATGACTCAGTGTTAGTGATTTCTCCATCTAATTTATTCTATTTCCTAATTACAAGTGGAAAATATGAATATTCGAGTTGGCTGAGAATTCGTCCCACATTATGAAGTGCTAATGTAGAGCTGCACTAGTGATGATTAAAGAAATACACTTAGATGTATAAACTTTAATATCTCACTTCAGACACTGGAACAAAAACTTTAGTCTTGCTAGTTTCACTGTCTTCAATATTTAGTAAAATGGCTTTATGGCAGTATTTATCCACTAGTGTGTCACACAAGAAGCACACTATACGAGCAAACACCTTTTGGTGGCTATAAAGGTGAAGCTAAGAAGCTGAAGCTTTTGCTCATGCATTATCATTGCTTTCAGTTTCGGCGACTTTGCATTGCTGGTTTAGTTTCACAAAGGCAAGCCATTGCTGAAGTCTAGCCTCTCAGGTGAGCTGAGCTGCAGGCGAATACGTGGAGCACATTTGCAACCAGATGCAGTAGTAATTAGTTGTTTATTGAAATAAGTAAATAAATAGAAAACTAAAAAAGAAAGGAAGGGAATTACTGCTGACCTCACTGGAACTGTCGAGCACAGTCAGCTGACACCTGACACCTGGCAGTGCAGATGCCATTTCACTTTCGAGAAATATATATAATGTATCAAGGTTCAACAAGCACCAAAACTCTAAAGTGCAACTAATGAGATTGTCATGATGATTTGCAAATACAGTCGATCCCAGATATTTAAAACTCAAAGGGGATCACAAAATGGTTCAATATATGGATATAAAATATCCCTATCTGAGCTTATGCAAAATTCTCTGCACATCTCGGACAGTCTTCAAATTTTTCTCCAAGGCTGCATCAACCTCTCCCCATGTTTTTTTTTTTTTTTTGCAGATGAATGTCACAAGTTCACTAACCCTAAAAGCCCACACCGCCCATATGCAAGACAGCAATGCACCTCAAAGCACTTGTCGCATGCTTTTTTCAGGAGAAGGTTAAAAGACACGCAATGCGAAAGTAAACTAACCTATAAGTGCTGTGCCACCATCGGAGCATTGCTTATTGCGCATGAACGTGCCTGGCTGCATGTCCGTTACAGTACGCCATTTACGGCCGACCGTCATACGCTGGCAATGAGTCAACCAGGCAGAAACTGTCAAATTCGAAAGTGGCTTTCAGAATGCACAACATTGAAGTCATTCCCAGCGACGTGTGCCTGAGAATACGAATGAAATGTGTCAAGCATGGACTGTGGGCACTTAAATCATGCAGCTAGTCTTGTGCACTGCTTCACGATAGCCTTTTCCCGAGCAGGGGTGGTCTTATTAAATGCAAATTATAATTTAAATATCTGTCCAAGTGGGGGTTGGGACCGGATTTGTTTTGGCTGATGATGATGAGAACCCTGTAATACCATTCACGGAAACTACAAGACAAACCCAACAGTGCGGTCGTGGCCAGTTCGGCATTCTATACCCAGAGCCACTCAATAAAAACACGGAGTGCCATCCAGGCTTTCTTGTGGAACGCATCTGTCTAACTGGGTGGCCTTTTGCATTCTTGAAGCAGTCTGGCCATCCTCTTTCCAATGGAAGTAAGCAGAGCTTGCAAAGGGCCTGGGTAGTGTGGCTTCATCGTTCTGTGGCGCTGTGGAACACACTTGTCACGTCTTCCTTGTTCTCCACTAATTTTATATGTAACCGTGCCTGCCACAGTGCAACAGAACGATGAAACTCTTTTGAATAACAAACGGCAGCAAGTGGTGTGCTCCACTGCACGATGGTGTTCTCACTATTAATATGCTTCACCACAATACAATACAGAGAAGCTTACTAAAGCTAATCCGTCATAACAGAGCTCAAGTAAGACCCTTGCTGCACGAGCCATCCATACTTCGGGAGATGCACCTTGCTCAAGGTAATGCGACAGCGTTAAAGGCTCCGTGCTGCAGAAAATCTGGTGTCGGCATCGGCGGAGTTGTCCGTGAGTGAAAACGGCCTTATATATTTAGTTACGTGTGCATGCCACGCCTCGCTATATGACATGCGGTGGTATATGTGGGTTATATTGCCACATCATTCTATCCCTAAAGTTGCTCATACCTTGTCTTCCATTTTTTAGAAAGTTACTCCTCAGAATTTTAAGACTGATGGCTCACAAACAAATGTCACAAAACAAAACACCGACAGCGCATTCCTTTTATGTTAAATCTTCTCAGATTTATGTTGTTCTAACGGCAGATCGCGAATGCTCAGCCAAATCACGACCGGAATGCGTCGCTCCGACTGAGATAGACCTCGTCAAATCTGCGAATGGAATGAGTGCACTCCTGCGTGGGTACTTAATACATGGAAATCAAGTGAGAGGGCGCTATACTAGAGGTGGATCGGGTAGGCCTCATCGCCATTACTACCATCATCTGGATTATCCCAGCATTCCGTGCGTTTGTTTTTCTTCCGTGTCAGAAGAATCATCCCTGCACTTGGGAACTTACAGAGTCTGAGTCGGAGCTGTCACTGTCCAGGAGCAGAAACAAAAACAAATGGCGCAACGCAGCGTCCATGTTTTGTATATCATCCATAGCTGCCCGTGACCAGAAACAGGCGTCCATGATAGGAAGCAGAGGCGGGCGAAGGAAATGCGTCACGCGGACTTCCGGTTAAACTTGCCGATTTTGGCAGAGCAAAGATTTTTGCTCCACAGAGCGATCTGGAATCAGTCATTGGTCCCAATCTGCCATTGGAGCACACAACTCACGCTCTCATTCTGCCATTGGAATAGGATTGCTCCATACAGAAGAGAAAAACTTGATCTGGATCTACCACTGGAATTGAACAATAAATAACAAAAGTGCAAAATGATGCATTTTTTTCCCCCGCGGTTGTGCACTACCTCTGGGATCAATCCATGCAAGAGACTACGTTTCTACAAGCTCACTTTCGTACATAGCACTTGACACCAGCGTTTCCCGGTAAACATTACGGTTACCTAAGCTGCAATTGCTGGGAAGCGTGAGAAACAGTCAGGGATCTTTGAATGGTATTGCATTCCACTCTTAAAGGCAAAGCTTAGGCGTCAACCAGGTTTTTTGCAGCTGCCCTTAAGATTCAATGTTTGATTGATAGCATTTGCCAAAACAGTGCTGTTTTGTCGGCATGAATATTTCCGGTGAAGCGAGAAGTGATCAGAGTCCATTAGGAGAAGCGCACTTACAGGGGCACAGTGCAGCATTGCGTTTGCTATGTGGAATGTGGTGGTGAAAGTGAGTTCGATATACATGCAACCCAGTGCCATACCTTTATACGGGATTTTCAAGGGGTGTTACAACAGTTCGATATAGGCAACAATTTGGTATATCCAAGTTTGATACATCCTGGATCAACTATATTGGGTTACCATTTTTTTTTTAACTATGAGTTACAGTAAATCAAACGCCTAGGCTTGTAGGTTTTCTGTATGTTCTCACTAATGAAGCTGTTTGAAAAGAACATGAAGCAACAAACATTTCTTTTGTTTTCAAACCATTCACTTTTCCTTTTTTTTTTTCTGTGATGAAGGGAATATGC
Organism: Dermacentor albipictus; assembly: GCF_038994185.2. NCBI lineage: Eukaryota > Metazoa > Arthropoda > Arachnida > Ixodida > Ixodidae > Dermacentor > Dermacentor albipictus. The sequence goes on along the minus strand of NC_091827.1, from coordinate 100,678,156 downwards.
GAAATGAAAGTTGAACCTTGCTTGTACACTTTATCGAAGGCTGATGCAGCCCAGCACCTAAGCATGCTAGTTAGTGCATGATTTGACATGGCAAAAGTGGCGCGTACTCGTCTCCACTCACCGTCAGTTGCATTCACTCATCCTTCCTATGCAACTGCACCTGTTACCTGCTCTTCCCCGAAGTGAAGAAATGGTACTGTGTCCCACCTGGGTGTTGTATTCACCAGTGCATACTCATGCTTGATTGGAATGACCAATAATGCTGAATGCAATGACTGGGGTGGTCAAAAAATTTATGGAACGCCTTCTCAGTACTGCCCAGCCTTTGAAAATAAAAGCTACCCCCCCCCCCCCTTCCACCTCTGCATTGCTCTAAACCAGTTAGAATCTCCTTGGACAAGATCTTGGGATGACGTCCTCGCATATCAAAGCTGCAGAAGGTCACAAAAGAGCTGCTGCAAATTCTGAATGCTACCGGACTGAGGGACCATCTGCGACACTGAAAAGAGAACTTTCCCTACGTCGGTGACGTCAACACTGGACTTTCGCTCCTTATCTCCCTTTCGACCTTTTCCCAGTGTAGGGTAGGCAATCAGCCCTGGATAACTTCCCTGCCTTTCACTTACCCTTGTCTCTCCCCTTCTCTAGGCTTTTTTTTTTACTTTAGCAAATGCAGAAAATAAAACATTTTTGAATTATTTTGTTAAATAATTGCATTGTTAAATTATTATACATATGCATTTCAGTTACATAGATTTGCCTTCATAGCTGGAAAAAGCTGTATGCCAGTACAGCAATGTTGAACCCACTACTAACACACTACTGCTAACAGCCACTGCTATCGTGCTGTTAACAGCAAATGTAGCAGCATCAGAGGTGTGCACAAGCTCGGTTGTGCACATCAGAGAGTGGTAAGGGGGCAAAAGCTGGTACTCCAGCCACAGCTGCAGTCTCCTGCTCAGAAACTCACTGTCGTAGCAGACGAGCACGGTGTCCCGGTCAATCTGCGTCACGTGCACCACATGCAGAAGCTCGTGGCGTGGAACCATTGTCTCCAGGCCGTCCGAGTCCTCGTCTTCGTTGTAGCCAAACCAGCACGCCGATGAGTTAAGGTCAATAGTGTCCAGCTTCAACTGGGAGCCGTCGTAGCTGCAACAAAGGGGGGCTCAAACAAAGTCGGGCGGCTAAACAGAGGCACTGCAAACACACAGCTTAAGTGCAACAAGTCACTAAGATTGCTGGCTTGTAAGCTAATTCAGCCGTGCCAATGGGGCACAATTTTTGCCACAGCAGCTATTTGTACTTTGCAGATTTCGAAACAAATAAGGAAAGTCAAATATTGAAATGGAAATCAGGATATTTCTCACAAGATTTAATGTTTACAAATTTTAGGCAAGAAAATGTAGCAGAATGTAGCAAGCTATCAGTAACTTGGGTACACACACATCAAGATATACAGTACAGCCTAGTCTTATTAAATGGTACACCAAATTGTTATGCCAGCACTGATTACAGCTCACTTCTAGATTATGAAGGCCTGGAAAATATTTTTTTATCTGTGGAATTTCTTTCAAATGGAATCAAGTGCTTTTTTCCCTCTGAAGCTAATGAAACAGTTGCAGTCTGTTGTATCAAACACCAATGAAGTTCTCAGTTTAATAGTGTACCTGTTTTATGGCAGTGTTTCATTGTATAGACAGCTCCACTTTCCAGTTTTCCTGCGAAATGCAGAAGCGCTGTTCCAACTTTACTGCAGGCGTGTTATCGTACGGCCAATCTGCGTGACAGACCTAAGGACCACGTATCACGTGACTCGATCACCACCCCGTTTGCACCATTTCGTTGTCAGGTTCGGCATTATTTGCCACCTGTCAAAGATTGATATCTGGAGGGCCTTGGTAAGCTTGTGCAGCACTCTGCAAAATACGAGCTGCTTAGTTGTTGCCATTCGCCCATTTGCATAGCATTATAATTTCGATCGGTTCTGTAGACCCAGACGAACCTTGTACCGACAAGAGACGAGATCTTCCAACATGGCACCGTTCTACAAATTGTGGCGTTTTAACCCTTTGTGTGCGATCCCCGCATCGGGCCAATGTTGGGGAGAGCTCGCAGTGCCAAAGTCTATTACCGAGGCTAGCTGTCTGTGGTGTGCTTAGCACTTCTTTTGCAGCGAAATTGATGCGAAAAGCTTGCTTGGGCAACAACGAGCGCGAGGGGCTTCACGATGCACGTGACATGTCGCTCTGTGGAGGTTTGCTGACCGAATGTATCAAATATTAAAAAAATCGAAACACTGCTATTCGATTCGCAAATCAAATTATTCGAAAGTTCAATTTGAGTTGGCGATATCTGATTATTCGCACACTCAGAATTTGTACCTTACTTTTCACTTACAGTGTTTCCTTTCCATGTTTCTGACAATTACCTCTTTACAGATATCTTACTAAGCTGTTATACTAAATATCAGTAATAATACGCATGTTTTTAGGTAAGGTGCTGCTTTGCAATTCAGGTCAACTTTGTTATATGAATTCACACCCAACATGAAAATATGTTTATTATATGTGATATTGAATAAACATCTTCATTTACTTCATTATATTCCAATAATTCTTTACAATAATGTTTGTTATATTGAGACTCAACTGTAATGAGTGGAGCTTGACTGCCTTACAGGGCACAACATGATCACGTTTAAGGTGCTGCAATGGTCACGGAATGCAACTTACCCTTTCCGGACTCCAACACAGAGGATAGGGTAGTCCAGGTCAGGCGTGATGATCATCTCAAACACGCTTAACCGCGCCGGAACCATGCACTCAAATTGCTAGAAAAAAAGAAAAAGAGAGTTATAAATGATCTCGTCGATACTCGGGTCATTTCATGCACTGAATAAGTAAGACAAGGAGTGCAAAAGACATCAAAGTTGCTCCAAATGTACCGTATACTTCCATGTATTAGATGAATTGATTTACAGTCAATGACCAATTTTCCAGATGCCCAATTTTTTGTACATGCAAGATAACTCAGACGCCTTCACGGCACTACACATAACCTATACAGCCAATGTATAAGAATGTCTGAAACTTCGGACGCAAAAAAAAGCAAAAAAAAACTTTGCCATCTGATTTTCCGGACTTTTTGCAATAACCACAGGTCCGAAATGGCATTATTGAAGCCACCACCACCATCATTTTGATTGCCTCACTGCCTCATATCCACTGGCAGACACCGCCGCGGCAATCATAGGCCAAGCTACTTCGACGTTCGCTACCAAGCTTCTTTCTCTTCGGTGCCGTGTTTTTCATTGAAACGATTTGCCGCTATTGGCAAAGGTGCCAACTCCGGCTTTGTAATCCTCGCCAATGTCTTGGAAGCTCGGAAAGCATGGCGCATTGCATAATGCCTGTTCCCAAAAGTCAGCCTCGCCTCAATACAGCAACGTTACGCAGTGAAGCATACCAAGAGTGGGAGGGGGCAATTGTCATGGGACACGGTCTGTCTGTATTCCTTAATTATACACGCGTGCACCCACTGTCTCCTGTCACAGTATGAGCACCAATACGAAGAATAAGTGTGCTGGCAGAACCTCATAGCTATTTCGGACGTGTCTGTGGCGATTTGAACCCTTCGGGGCGGTAAAAGGCATGAATTCGTTATTTCGGGCTGCCTGATTTTCCGCACACTTTCGCGGCCCCTAGGGAGTCCAAAAAAATGAACAGATATATGTTTCAGGAATATCCAGAATTATAATGGTCAGCCCATCTGTCTATGGCACTCATAGTGGCCCCTATAGTGGCACATACAGTGGTACCCATGTGGTACAGTGTGGTCCACTTATAATCATACTGCATGTAACGATATATTGGTTATAATGATGAGTAGACTTAAGAGTATCAACTTATGCATTGGGGCTATGAGAAAAAAAGAAAAAGGAAACCACATATAACAGTATGTTATGTAATGCATATTGGATATAACAATCAAAATTTTGCCTTCTGGATGGTGCTTTCCATGCAGAATAATTGTGACATTTGTGTTGTTAAGTTCTCCGTGAACAAATGATGCCGAGATGGTGCGAAAAGTTTGCCTATGCAAGTTTGTTTATACTGCCATTCTTGCTGAGCATGTCCCACCCGTGCGCAGAGTGCGAAAGCCACAAAGAGCATCGTAAGTTGGCGCAATGCATCACAAGACGATGCCAGCTTCTTTGTGTCTAGGTCACCCATGCGTCTAGAGAAAAGAAGAGATAAAAAAAAAAGTGAAAGGCAAAGGGGCTCCTGACCCTTCTAGAATCTCTCTATCTTTCTCTCTCTCTCAGCGAGCATGGAAATGCACCGCGGAAGTAGCCCCGAAGCAGCGAACTGCAGATGGCACCAAGAAAGTGCAAAGCTGTGTCGCTTGAGTCAAAGCTGCAAATTTTGCAAGACTCAAACATGTACGAGCTCGTGCAGTCGACGATATCAACGATTCTGAAAACTGGGAGCACCGTGATCATGAAGGCTGGAACTATAGTGACCATGCTAACCAACAAAAAAACGGACTTTGTGTGCCTGCATGAAACCTCCCACAATAGTGAAACCAAGACAGTGGAAGCCACTGACATTACTGAGCGCTGGAAGCATGTGGCTACCGACAATGTATCAGGTGGTGCTTCGATGGAGGAGTTTCCGAGTGCAGCTCGTGCTGCCTCGTTTTGCGAAGAGATATCTGACGGGACGATCGCCAATGATGGCATTTAGTGACGGAGGAGACGACGGCAGCGGCAGAGCTGTGAGATTGCCAATGGCCCGTCTGTGACAGCGCACTCCGACGTTCGTGCAGGGTGCGCTGTCGTTGATTGAGTCGCTCACCGATTTAGTCGCTCAATGCAGCACGTGATGCACACCGCGGTTGTGAACCTGAAACTGCTGCGAAAGCAAGTGCAGATTTCTGACTATTTCAGCCCGCCTAACGCTTGACGCACTGTTAGAGGTATAAATAAACGTTCCATTTTTCACAGCCTACTTTCTAAAACGTCTATCTTTTAGTGCAAGTGGCAAATTTGGTTTCGGAGCGACAAAGATATGTTCGGCAGCATTTTTTTGCAGCAGTCCAGATTTAGTGATCATTGGTTATAACGATCGGATATTTATTTTTGATATCGTTACAAGTGGACTGCACTGTATGCCAGTTTTCCATTCAGCTGCAAATGGATGACACATTGGTAAGCTTCTAGCTCGTTTACTATCTCAAGGGAGCAGCATCGCGCAAGGGTTCACCATCTCGCAATCCCCTTTTATGTGGGAAAGCCGCTTGTGGTTGCAGGAGCTGGGCTAAGTAGTGTGAAACAACCTTCGGCACTTCATTGTCCATTGCTACTAATATAGTGAGGCTCGAATAACAATTGCTGATTGCACACGTGAAATTTGCCTCCTGAAAAACTGTGTTTGACGATATTGAACAGATAAAATGTCTCTGCATCGATGGCGTCTCCACCTGCCAATAGATGATGCGACGAACACCAGCATTTTCACATGTTGTGGTTGCAGGCTGCTGTATTTTCATTTATGTTGAACAGCCTGAACGACAATTCTATGTGTGTAGTATACTGCAAACACTAAGATAAGACCATTTAATGCCATAAATAAACACAACAAACAAGTGTTACAAGTGTTCGTGCTCTCATCAGCACCGAAGCCAGCACAGCAAGGGCAGTACGGTTGTTGAGCTGACTTCTCTGCTGAATGTTAAAGTTCCATATGCTAGTGCTTGCCAAATGGCTGTGGACGCGGCACGTGAAAAACAGATGTGCAACTCTGGCTCCCTGCTGGAGCCTATGCACTAACCTTAAGGTCAAGAAAGGGGCTGAAAGATGGAGTAGCACACTGTGGTATAAAAGTTATAAACAGGGATAAGGAGCCTTTCTGAGGCACCTTATCCCCGTTTATAACTTTTATACCACAGTATACATAAACTCTAGTGAGATCAACTGCTTGCAGTTTGTGCAGTGTTGTGGAAGTGCCATTGAAACGCAGGTTTCAGGCTGTGTCGTCTGCTTCATGTCACGGTGAAGAAAGGAAAAGGAGGAGCAGGTCTCAGAAGTATGCGCGCCACGCAGAATGCACACAAGGGGCATTACAAGAAAGTGAATAGGTGATTGGCTCTCAAGCTTGTTGTTCGTTTTCTGAAGGCTTTGTCTGCTCCTACAACAAAGCCTGCACTGCTGCTATGAGAGTTCCTGCTTTTGTAAGTGCACCAGGTGCATCAAATGCTGAAAATTCCTCCACAAGCTTAATGTCACTCAAATGGAAAGCAATCTTGTTTTCTAAAGTGGAAAACAACCTCTCGGTGGAGAGATGCTTCAGCGCCTTTGAGAACGCCGACTGGGTGCCTGAGGCGGGCCGCTTTGGCATCTGTGGAGCAGTGGGCGAGTGACGTACAGTGTGGACTGCACGGCAGAATGGCCAGAGACACTCAAATTTACTTCACACATATCACTGTCCATGAGAGCGCACGTGGAAGAACATCTTTATAAAGGTCGAGAACTGAACAAATTGATAAGCATTCAGGTTGCAATTTGTGCAGTGCTCCCAAAAAAAAAAATGTATGGTGACAGCAGGAAAGGATGTGCACAGGACAAGCACTGATTAGCAACTACGTTTTACAAGAAGAATGATTATGCACAGGAAAACATCCAAAGAAGACATGTTTCAACATTTTGTTCCTCTTTTAGAGACATACATATTAGATACCTTCAATTTCTAGAAGTGCTAGCATGCTTACGTATACTCATCATCATCATCAGCTTATTTTATGTCCACGGCAGGACAAAGGTCTCTCCCTGTGATCTCTAATTATCTCTGTCCTACGCCAACCGATTCCAACTAGCGCCCGTGAATTTCCTAATTCCATAGCTCCACGTAGACTTCTGCCGTCCTCTACTGCGCTTCCCTTCTCTTGGTACCCACTCTGTAACCCTAATGGTCCAACAGGTAACCTGCGTATTACATGACCTGCCCAGCTTCATTTTATTCTCTTAATGTCAATTAGAATGTCAGCTATACGCATTTGCTCTCTCATCCGAACCGCTCTCTTTCTGTCTCTTAACGTTATGCCTAGCATTCTTTGTTCCATCATTCTTTGCGTGGTCCTTAACTTGGCCTCAAGCTTCTTTGTCAAGTCTCTGCCCCATATGTCAGCATCGGTAAAATGCATTGATTGTACACCTTCCTTTTCAATGATGATGGCAACCTTCTAGTCAGGAGCCGACAATGCCTGCCGTATGCGATCCAACCCATTTTCATTCTTTTATGAATTATTTACTTCGCATGATCAGGGTTCCCCGTGATTAGTTGACCTAGGTAAACATACTCCTTCACAGACTCTAGAGGTTGACTGGCGATCCTGAACTCTTGTTCCCTTGCCAATCTATTCATCATTATCTTTGTCTTCTTAAGTATACTTAACCCGGTATAAGTATAAACTAAAAAGCGGACAAACTGTTGTCCCCGTTCTGTCGAGAGCCCTGCACAAGTCACACACACACAAGAAAAGGTAAGAACGTCTGTCTGACCCTGTCTCTTCGCCCCCTGGCATGCAGAGCAGGAAAGTAACGATGAAATCCGTGACCAACCTTGAGCAGCATGAACTTGGCGAGCGGGTTGTACCACTGCATTAGGAAGACCCCCTGAGGGGACAGCCCGCACAGGTACTTGTAGCCATTGTACGGGTTGCGGCCCACGCAGCACCGCATGCAACCCTTCGTGTCTGCCACCTGCGAAACATGCGAATGTACAATGAACGACCGAGTTTTCCGTCGCCCGATGATTCAGATGCCTTCGCAGCACGGCCACATACACCATAGAGACAATGTATAAAAAGTAGGGGAGCGCGAATACTCAAATATCACCGAATCGAATAGTGAACGTCCAACTAATTCTGTTCGTGAATCGTATATATCCTATTCCATTTTTAAAAATATTCAATGTATTTGGTGTAGAAACCCTGCACAGTGCCACATGTTGGATACGCTGCAAAGCCCCTCTTGCTCGATGCCACCCAAGCGAGCGTTTCACAACTGCTTTCGATGCAAAGGCAGCACCGAGCATGCTGTGGACAGGCTGCCACGGCTGACAAACCAGCAGACTTCGACACCGCTAGCACTCCCAGATGCTCGCCCAATGCGGGGATAGCACACACGGCACCAGAACGCCGCAATTCACAGAATAGTGCCTTGTTGGCCAGGTACGGTCCTGCCCGTAAGAGGTTCCTCTGGGTCGACAAGACCGATCAAAACGATAACGTGACACCGGACAGAGGGAACAGCAACAGAAGCAGAATGTATTTTGTAAAGCTGATTAGCTGCCGATAGGCACAGAAATTTTGTTGGATGTGCGGAAACAAACTTCATGCCACTTCAACAGCCATCAATCTCACTCACGTGTGCGATCTTGGGACCGATCACCAATGAGCCATCTGTACAGACATATTAGCGGCAAGCATTCTGTGACGGTTTACGGTTCGTTATCAGATCGGCCGGCAACAAATTTTTGTCCCGGCTACATTGCCTTGGCCATTAGGTGTTATCGGTGCTGCTTCATTGGGCGTCGGTGACTAAAGGTACGGTTTGGTGCCAAATCGACGAAGATCTATATGCAGCAGCCACATACTCGGAAAGCCCACAAACCACCTCACAAGTGAAAGCGAGAGACAGCGAATGAACGGCAAAGGGGGCGTCTAGCATCGCAAGCTTGCTGTGACCCTCCAAGTTGGGAAATCACACCGAACTTTGCACGCGGATGGTGCCTGCTCTTTACCGTTGGCGCTATGTACAGAGTGGTGATTGAGTCACATGATTTACGGTCCTTTCGTCTGTCGGGCAGGTTGGCATTACGATAATCCACCTGCATTAAAGCTGGGATAGCCCTTCTGGATTTCAGAGAAAAACGGGAAAAGCTTTGCTTTCTATGCGATAAGTAAAAGACTGCCGCAGAACACAGGTCCACTATTAAACCGAGTACCTCAGTGGTGTTTAGTACAACAGAATGTGACTAATTCATTGGTTTCAGAGGAAAAAAGGCACTTGATTATGTTTAATAAAATCTTATTGATAAAAAATATTTACCAGACCTTTACAATTTAGAAGTGAGCTGTAATCAGTGCTGACATACTAACTTGGTGTTGACTTTAAAGGGAAGCTGAAGAGTCTGTCGAATTCAATAAAACGCTCATATACGGATGCGGGAATGTTATAAACTATGCACGTAAAATTTTGGGCAGGATTTTTCACTTAGGAACGACGTAATCGGCGGTTAAAAGTGCGCTGTCGCTCCGCCCCCCATCGAGCGCCGCGCGCTGCTGCTGACGCTGACGATGCGAGCGGTGACCGGAAACCGCGGCGTAGAGACGTCAGCACTGGTGTTCCGCTCCTTCGCAGTCCCTGCGACCGTGCCTGACCGCGGTTGTTTCTGTGTGCGTGCCGTCATAATCTGCCTCGCTCGAGCCTACATTCCTTTGTTTGTGTATATGTAGGGTGGTAGTTGACGTGCGCAGCATCAATTGAAGTGGTGGGCCGATCATGCCAGTGTTCTGTGCAGTCTACGGTTGCACAAACACTAGCAGCCGCGACGATGTTCCATTACTCCCCGAAAGACAAGAGGCTTGCAGCTAAGTGGGAAGCTGCTGTGAATCGAAAGAATTTCAAGCGCTCAAGAACAACAGTGCTGTGCTCTAACCACTTCCGTGACAACGATTACTACCAGAGTTTATCAATAAGGCGTGAATGAGTGAGAGTATGACTTTCTGCTAGCAGGCTTTCTAAACGTAGCGCGAAAAGGTCGGGGCAACGAACGGATGGTAACGGACGGGCGGACGGATGGTAAGTGGTCTTGGAAGACCTTATGAATACATGAACTCGTCCAAACGTGGATTTTGATTTTTTGCTAGCTCCTTCGTGTTAGCCCGCTAAACGGAAAGTAAATGTTCATCTCCCACCCTTGATGCAGGTTTGGTCGCAATCCGCCAGTAATTTTCTATTCGCACGTGTGTTGTGAAACAACCAACATACAGCTACCATAATGCACTGCAAGTGTAAAGTTTTCATGTGTTTGAAAGCCGGTGCATGCCAGGACGCTGCACTCCCTCTCGCGCACAGAGAGAAAGCGGCCGTCTCATGTAGCTGACGAAATTTGCCGTCTTTACGGCTCCAGTTACGATTAGCGTGCGGATGGCGCGCTGATGAAAGCCACTACACGTGATACGAGAGCCGGAAAGCTTTTACCGCATGTAAACCGTCTGTATAGATTGCCAACAGCTTTGGGGCAGCGCACAAATGCCGACGATCGCATCCCTCCTTACGTTCCACGAGGAGGCATGCAGGAACATAACAGTACAGTTGTTTGCCCAGAAACGAACTCACTGAATCACTGAATACAGCTTTGCAAAAAACATACTCACCAAAGAACATTTCTAACACGAGGAGATGCTAACACTTTGCTTTCGTTCGCGTCGAAAGTACTGCTTGCTACCAGCATCTTTTGCTCTACGTATACATGTAGGGAGCAACGCTGAACTCCTCAAAGAAACGCAAGCTCTCGAAATTTACCATAACCGTCTCACCAAACCACAGCGCCAAACCACCTTGCACCGTGCTTCATGTGTGGCGGCAGCGGCCGGTCCGGACGAACACCAATGTTGACGTCATGAGGCGCCCAACCAATCACAGGCGGAAACAAGGTGCATGAGCTGCCCGAGTCTGCTGCTGCACTTTTCGTCGAAATAAAACCTGTTTGCGCTTTCTTTCGCTCAATCTTAATGCGATATTCGAATTCAGAGGGTTGAAAACCATCACGTACAGTTCTTCACTCATTTTTTCTGGAAAACTCTTCAGCTTCCCTTTAATAAAAGGACACCATACTGTATATGTTGATTTCTATGTACTGATAGCTTGCTACATTCTTGTTATGCAATGCTAGGAGACAAATTTTCTTACCCCAAATTTGTAAGCATTAGATTTTGTGAAAATTTTTTGATGTTTAAAATTCAATTCAATATTCGGCTTTGTTTTTTACTTGATTCGAAATCTACTATTCGGTATTTGCACAGCCTAGCAAATATGGTACAGTCAACGTCCGTCCATCCGTCCGTCCGTCACACTTCCGCCTCCGGCGGAGTTTCCGGCGCAGCGCCATTTCGTTTGTTTGCGCAGGCCACGTTTTGGCTAGCGTGGTGTGTGGTTGTGCTGTTGTGCTCTGCGACGCTAGGCCTAGGTGCTTCGACACTTGTCAGCGAACTCCACTGTTCAACTTGAGGATTTTGCTTGCCTTCGATGGCCCCCCCACTCCTTCTTCGTAGTCCTCGCCGATGGCATCAAAGCACGGAAAGAAGTACCGTCGGTTAATGATGATGAAGAAAGCCACCATTATTAAGCAAGTTGTGAGCGGCCGATGGCAGGCTGATGTGAGCAAGGAGTTCGGCACTTCTAAACAAACAGTTTCGGATTTCCTCAAGAACAAGGGCAAGATCTTGGAAACAGCCGAAAAACCATCTGGCGCCCAAAAAAAGAATGCAAGCCAAGGTGTTTATCCAAAGCTTGAGGAAGCTCTCGTCGTGTGGCTTAATTCGATGATAGCAAAGCGGTTGCCGGTCTCGGGCTGCATCTTGAAGAAAAAGCGGAAACTCTCGCGGTTCAAATGGGCATTAAGGATTTTAAATTTAGTGATGGATGGTTCAAGTTCAAGAAGATGTGTGGTGAGAGCGGCGCCGTCGACAGTGCAGTTATTGAGCAGTACCGCAACGGAAAACTTCAGTCTTTGTTGCAGCAGTTCTCTGCTGAAGTTTTCAACTGCGACGAAACTGGTTTGTTTTATAAGATGTTGCCAGAAAGAACGCTCGCTTTTGCTGGTGACCCATGCCATGGTGGCAAGCACAGTAAAGAACGGCTGACCGTTGTCGTTGGCAGCAACATGTCTGGCAGCGAGAAGCTTCCCTTGTTAGTAATCGGGAAGTCAAAGAACCCGAAGTGCTTTAAAGGGGCAACGCTGCCAGTGTTGAACGAAGCCAACAAAAAGGCATGGGTGACTCAGCAGTTGTTCGAAAGTTACGTCCACAGGTCAGACAGGAAGTTTGAGCTTCAGAACAGATGTGTCGTGCTCTTCATTGACAACTGCGCCGCTCACGGTCACATCAAGAATTTGGAGGCTGTCCAGCTGGAATTCATGCCACCCAACATGACTGCAGTCCTCCAACCAATGGACCAAGGCGTCATCCGCAATCTGAAACTTTTGTACCATTCGCGGGTACTAAACCGCATGGTGCTGTGTGCGGAAAACGGCAAAGGCTACAACGTTGATCTTCGGTCTGCTGTTGGAATGCTTGCGGACGCATGGAAGGCAGTGAGGCAAGACACGATTCGCAACTGCTTTCGCCACGCGGGCTTCGTACTCACCACAGAGGAACCAGACTTGCCTGAAAGCAACAACTCGATTGACGTGTGCCCACCCACGGACGACGTGATCAATAACCTCTGCTCTGCTGGGGTTTCCATACCCACAGAAATAACTTTTGAACAGTTTGTTGACGCTGACAACGAGCTCGACTTCTGCGCAGAACTGACTGACGAGGAAATAGTCCATCAGGTTGTGGGAGATTCGGAAGACTCCGATGTTGAAAATGAGGAGCCAATGCCTGCGCCGCCTACAAGCACCGAGTTGAGGCCAGCACTGTTGACTCTGTCATCGGTATACAGTGCTGACATGACCCTTGCTCAGATCGAGGTGAACATGATCGCATGCAACCAGAACGCCGTCCAAACAACAATCGGCAAGTTCTTCAAGCCACTGCAGCAATAACACCGGCTGCCCGACGATGCATATGTATATGATAAACCGGCAGTCAGCTGCATACAGAGTTTTTGAACGCCTCTTTTTATAGCCACTTCACTGATGCTTTGGCAGGGTTTCGGAAGCCTGGTACTTCGCCCTTTACCTCTAGATCCGAGAAAAAAAGAAAAAAAGGTGCGTTTTTTTTCATGCATTCATTTTTTCGGACTGCCTGAATTTTCGGACGTTTTTAGGTTCCCTAGAGGGTCCCAAAATTCAGTCGTTGACTGTATATATATTGCGTGTGAAGATACGCTGGCTTCACTAACCTTGGTAGTGGCTGCGTACCGCCGGGGAACTAGCCGCTCGGGTAGCCGACCGACAGGCAAGCCGAATCGTTGTCCGGCTCTTGCATGAAGTGCAGCAAGGTCATGCCTGTACAGTTGCTGGTTCTTGCCTGCAGGACAAAAGCAATCATGAAAAGGAAACTTTCATGCAACTCAGGCGCTACGTAGGCAGGACGCTGGCCACCAATCACAGTTATGAACAAACTGTTAGCATCAGCTGGAGATTATAAAAAAAATATTTCTACGAAGACATATTTTAAATAGAACTTTCTAACTTTGACATGGGAAAATTTCCTGTCTTTTCAATGTCCAAGTTTCAAGTTGTGAAAGCATTGTGCGCGCATAATAAATGTTTCTTTTTTAACATTTAAACAGTTTTGCAACACACTTCTTTAAACCTTCCTGCCTTTCAGACCAGTGTAATCATCTGCAATCTCTTTGGTGCCAATGAGTATAAACATTTCAGCACTGGCACGTTGACAGTTGAGCAGAGAACATTCACTGACTAAACTGAAGACAGAAAGGGGTGCAGAGAAATAAATAAAAGAATCTCGTTGGACAGACACCCCATTACAAATATTGGTTAAACAATGCAAGTCATGAGGCACTGTCCAGGAGTTGTTCCACAATTGAACATGCTAATAACGAATGCGATAGGTACACTGTAGGTGGCCATTAGTGTTGTGCAAATACATGAAAAGTAGTTTAGAATATTGGGCTACTCGATACTCTCTTACAAAACAAAATTTAATTTTAGACTTATAAATGTCGAATGATCACTTCCCTATGTCCAGCTTCGCTGTAATGCAGCGACGAAATATAGTAAAGCATATCTGCCATGCAGTGAAGCATAGTGCTACGGAACAGTGTTTGCGATGATAAAGAGGCGAGCAGGGTGAAGATGACGACGACGATTAGAGGCTAGCGCAAGCTATTGCCTCTTGGCCAAGTGTTCGTACAGGCTGATCCACACGTACACAGTACGTGTTCGTACAGGCTGATCCAGTCCTCGACGTCTTACCCATCTCTGCCCGAGAATATGCCAGGATCACGGGGAGCGGGGAGAGTGATGTAGGTCGTCAAAGCGGCAGCAGGTGTCGGAGCCGGCGGAGTCGAGTTGTCGTTGCCGGGAGCCATGAAGCAAGGCTCAACGTACCGTCCACTGCGAAGCTCGTTGACGAGGTACAGGGAACGTCCACCTCCACCAGATATGTTACGTAGGAAGACGCAGACGAAAAGCTATATACAAGTATATTTACAAGGCAATACGCCGCACTTGGCCAAGAGGCAACAGACCGCGCTAGCCTCTAATCGTCGTCGTCGTTGTCTTCACCCTGCTCGCTTCTTTGTCCTCACAAATACTGTTCCGTAGCAATATCATAAGTAGGAAGGGGCAATGTAACATGGCCTAGAGTGCATTCCTTATAAATGTGTGCCTGCATAGCCTTCAATCACAGTACAAACACCGAGACGTCTAATACATGTAACCGAGACATCGAATCAGAATAAAAGCATTGGCACCTTACTACCTACTGCTTACACTTCTTCTGGTCACTGCAATAGTCTACATTTCTAATTTTTGCATTGTTTCACTTGCGTGTTATTTTCATTAACTTCCTACATGCACAAAGGCAGTTACATCATGCTTTGCTATTCATCAACCTCTTTGTATCTTTGATGTATAGTTAATGAGTTCACTAAATTTTGAACCCATTCTACCACAGAACAAGTCATTAATTCCGAATGCAGCAGTTCTTGCGTGTATACATTTGCAGCCGCTATTTTGCACAACAGCTATTTGATATTCAAATCGAAAATATTGGTTCCAAATCTCTACTTGCCTGAAATTCCCTTCAAACTCAAAATCCCTTAACCCCACATGCCTAGTGGTTATTATGTCAGTAGTTCGCTGCATGAGGACAAAACATGCAAACATTACCGACCCCGAAGCTGGTTTCGGCAGTTCAGATTTGACACCACCATGGTCTGAAAGTAATATTTTCAGTACAATTTGTGAGTTGTGCAATGCCTGACCTTTACAACGAAGTGTCCTGTACAGTGAAGGATTTTAGAGGTCCCAAGCACTTCGTTTAAAGGCTTTCAACTGTTTATTTTTGTTACAACACCTTTCCGTACTTAGCTGTAAATTTTTGTTAAAAATAAGGAAAATTAATAATGCCTCATTCGTTTTTAACATAGATCTAAGAACGATACGCAACATTGCAGTTCTTTTTTTAAATGATGCTCAGTTCTGTAAAAGACTCCAATTCAAAATGATTCCTGTCATATTAAACTACAAGTGCTGCCTCCGCCCTTTGTTTTCTGGGAGAGCTTGTCACTAATTGCTAAATACATCACCAGCCAGACTACAGTGGATTCTAGATACAACAGCTGGATATGCGAATGTTAACTTTGCCTGTACCAAAGCTGCCAAAATAAATGAACACATTGCCATACCAGCACAGCGATTTTGACATGAACTTCAACAAAGGGCAGCTTGGCCTCCGCATTCTACGTTGCAATCAATCTTTCCGCTCAATGAGTTTATAGGACCTTCTCAAAAGCAGTAAAAACTGATTTAACAAGCGCTGCTAGAAAGAAAACCTTTCTTCTACAACTTTATTATTTTCAAGAGGCATCCCAGTGTTTCACAGCCACCACAGTTCTATAAACAAGTTCCTCTTGTTCTGAGTGAGCTGGCTATGTGCTGTTGGCATCAAATGAAACGTGAACAGCAGAGTGTGCGACCAAAGCATAACTGCGCAATGATGCTGCCCCTATACTCCAATATTTTCGTTTCTGTTCTGGTTTGAAAACGAGAAAAGAAAAATCGCACAAGCCTAGTAACTATGAATGCATGTCGCTCACCTGACAATGACATGAGGACATCCTTGATGACAAACATCCAAGATGTTCTTCGGGGAAAGATCTGAAAGCAGAAATGGGTGGGAAAAAAGTAAGTGTCATTTTGGGTACACAATTTATTGCGGGTCCCAGGTTGTGAATGGAGCTCTGCCCCCTTGTGATTTGCAAGCAGTAAGTAGGTGGCAGCAACTCAGCGCACCTTTGTAACATGTACAGTAATAATCAAAAAGATATGATATTTTGCATTTGGGTCTTGTGAGTTAGCATGCTCAGAATGCTGATGCTGTGTTATGCAAGATGGCTAGCCTAGGCCAACAGTCTCTTGAACACGCACTGTCATCATACTTTATTCACACCCCATAGCCCATCCGCCATGCACATGATTTGCTTATTCCAAGAAAGTATCACAAGGAAGCCGTAATATCAACAAGTAGCGAAAATACCTGCATGTCTGAGATATGAATTATGATGATAGGTGGGGAAGTTAGCTGAGTAAGAGGTTTGCCATGCTACTACAGGTTTAGCATTCGGGGATGATCATTTGTACGTTTTCTGGAATTTTTAAGTATCGCCTGTTGCACATAACCTAATTCTAGTCCTTGAGCTGGATTATTCAGAGAGGCAGACATTCCCTGCAAGAGGAATCGATACATGTTTTCAACTAATTTGAAAAAGAATGCACAAGTAACTTCTTAATTAAATACTTTACAGCCAATATTGCAATTATGAATTGTACCCAGAGAGTTTAAAGCATCTCCACTTGAAATGCATTTCCAGAATGACACCAGTTTGCAGACATGTGCAATCAAACTCGTCATATAAGCGCACTGTTGTTCCACTTACTTTTGTTTTTTAAATGCTCTTTTATGCATTTAAGCACAAGAAAACTAGAAAAAATAAATAGAACACCCATGTATTTCGTCCCACATTTGGGTTCTAATATCTCAAAACTGGTGTCATCCTGCAGAGTAATTTCAAGTGGCTATTTCTTGCAAATTCAGTGGCTACAATTTGTAAGTTGCAATATGTACTGTAAAGTAATTAATAAAATATTGTTAACTATTTGAATATGCGTCTCCATTTCTTGTGCTAATACAGTCAACGACAAATTTTTCGGACATACCCTATAATTCTGTACAGTGTAAACAGAGCTACAACAGCGTACACTCTAAATTGATTGGGAGAGGCATAGCAACCACCTGCATTGAGGCAGCACTAAGTCGTGCGATACAAGTCTGAGCGAAGTCAGACAGTCTCATTACAGAATGCAGGATTTTCCCATTCTGTCATCCCTTCAGTATGCAAAGCCATCTTGCAGAAAGAAAAAAGAATAAGTTCGAAACCAGCACACAAAGAAAAGAATAAGGATGAGAGAACAGTGCACATGGTGCCATTGCCGTATTGCACAAGTTGTCACACAATCTAAAGAAAGTTTCCAATAGACATCATGTTAATTTACTTTTCAGTGCCGCGTGCAAGCTTTCCTCGATATGAAATTGTACGAAAACGATCGAAAGGCACTTGTGCACCTCCAATGAAAGATCTCGTTTTGCTGAGTGCAGGCGCGATATTACCTATTGGATACCACTGAGCTGTGGAGAAACTTCTGTAGGACAAACGGGACAGTTCTTCAATGACAGAGCTCATCAGCACAGCAGTAACGTAAAGAATGGCTATGGGGGTCATTTAGCAGGTCATTGTAACAAGTGTCCTTGCACTCCCATATATGAAAAAAACAAAACTCGTAGGGAAAAGGAAAGGTCCGAGGGAAAGGTAAAATAATAGAGGCATGTCACATTAGAAAGGAAGGAGATAAATGTGTAAGCGCTCCTTCTCTTGCTGTGTCAGAAAAAGAAATAGCTTTTTTGCATGAAAGATTATGATGTTGCCGATTTTAAAGATGTATATGCAACTGGTGCATTCATACCTATGCTGGAAAAGGTATAAAATAGCCGGAGAAATTTCAAATAAACTTACAGTTGGCAGTCAGTGCTTGTCTGTGATATTTGGTTCTTCGAGCCTTTAATTCGCGCTGTTCAACCTCAGTTCTCGGAAAGCATGACGCATTGCATAACGATGGTTGCCGAAAGTAAGCTTCGGCTCAATACAGCAATGCTATACAGTAAAGCATATGAGTAGGAAGGGGCATTTGTTATGGAACACCGCACGTATTCCTTAATTATACAAGCGTGCACCTGCCACCTCCTGTCATAGCAAGAGCACCGACAAGCCTATTAGGTGTGCTGGCAGGCCTTCATAGCTATTTCGGATATGCCTGTGGTGATTTGAACCCTTCGGGGCAGTAAAAGGCATACATTCGTTTTTTTTCAGACTGCTCAATCTTTCGGACGTTTTCGCATCCCCAAGAGAGTTCGGAAAATCGAATGTTGACTGTAATGTTTACCTTTTCAAACAATCCAGCTAAAGGACAAGAATTATGCTATCTGTCCCAGGCAATATTTAAAAATTGCAGAAAACTTAGAAACAATCACCCCGTATAGCAACACATCAAAGGACAAGAAAAAAATCGCACATACATCCACCCACAAGAATGCTTGCAAAGAGGCTGAACAAAACAAAAAGTGGAGCTGTATGGCACCATAAGTAAAGAGAAGATGTTATCAATCCTTTGGCTGCACCATTTTGTTTATTGACGGTGCCATACAACTTCCCTTTCCACTTTTTTCATTTGACTGTGGCCCCTTTTCGAGTACTTGAGCAAATGGATGGATGTGCGTTATTTCTTTTTCTCTCGTCTTTTCAAACCTGTAGCAGCATGCCAAACCTGTTGCACAACTAATCTTTTGTTCATTAGCTCATCCATCCTTAAAGTTTAGCTCACCAGCTCACATGTATTTTCAACACTGGTTGATATTACAGCTTCCTTGTGATGCATTCAGGAGTAGCAATTCAGCAGTTTTCACCGATTTTTTGGAGCAGGTAAATCTTCATTCTGGAGCAGACTGGAACATAAAAGTTCTGATTTCGGAGCAGTTTATAGCACACATATCTCATTCTTGGAGCCATGGGTGCCGACTACGGGGGAGGGGTGCTCTGGGGCCCGAGTCCCCTCCGGAGTTTTCCGAGGGAGAATCAGTCTCCCCCCCCTTCGGTGATGCCAAAGCCTACCCCCTCCCACCCACCTAACCTGTCATGCCAGAATTTTGTCACCCACATCATTTGAGGTTTCTTTCGACTTGCCTCAATCTTTTCACTTAATTGAAAGAAAAAAACATTCACAAAACACAAAGGACAAGAAGAGAGATTCACACCACAATGACTGGACTATCAAATGAGCTTTATTAGAAACGGTGTAGTCCCAGCAAGGCCAGCAGAGCATGTGCAACAATAGCATCACTAATCACAGTGCATGAAAAGTGAGTAGCTTTGAACCATGGAAACCATGGGAGAACATGGGTTTAACCTCAGAGTCAGAAACAAGGTAAGGAGTACGAGGTAAGTCATAAAGCTGAGTGCATGCATACCTGGTCCACGCAGGAGTCGTGAATCTCATTGAGGTTGAGTGTGTAGATGCCCTCCTCACAGCCAAACAAGATGTGTTGATCTGCGGGTAACACAAGGCAAAAAAAAAACAACAAGACTGCTAAAAAAACATTCTGGGGTTTTACACGCCAAGACCATGTTCTGATTATGAGGCACACTACTGTGAGTTCCGATTATGAGGCGGCCCTCTGGATTCATTTTTACCCCCTGGGGTTCCTTAATGTGCACCCGATGCACGGTACATAGGCATTTTTTTCATATTTAAAACAGCGCCAAAAAAACACGAACAAGGGAGGACACAGGACAAGCGCTGCCTTTGTCTTCGTCCTGCGCTCGTCCTGTGTCCTCCCTTGTCCGTGTTTTTTTTTTTGCACTGTTTTAAATATGAATGATCTGTACCAACTAGCTCGCACCCAAACCCTTCAAAGTCAGCATTTTTTTCATTCTGAGCCCATCAAAATGCGGCTGCTGCAGAATGCATCAACTGCCACATTCAAAAGTTTATGTCCTAAACTCTTTGGATGACATTCCGTACCCAAGATGGCCTCTTGATCTGCAGATTATCTCCTGTCCTATGGATTACATATTACATGACCTCAAAGAATTCAAGCTACCACCTTGACCCTCTCAAGTCAACAACACTCACTGTCGTCCTGCAGTTCTTACTCCTCAAATGTATCAGTGCCGTTAACAAATTTGTGCCTCAATTCTTTGGATAGCCAATCTGCACCCTTGAAGGGGATGCTGGAACACTTTCTGAACATGGTAACAGACATTCCCACGCTGTAGAGCAGGGGTTCTCAAATTTTCCTGCCTTGGGGAGCCACACCAGTTATCCCAGAGTGCCATGGAACCCTTCCTTTCTCCCTATTTCCACCGAAATGCTTGTACAAGGAGCACTGTGATGAATTACCGTATTTACTTGCATAATGATTGCACTCACGTAATGATCCCACCCATGAACTTGGTTATCAAAATTCGATTTTTTTCCTTTCCCGTGTAATGATCACACCCTGAACTTGCCACAGCGATATGTTGTGTGCACAGTCTAGCTAAAGATGATCGCTCTTACCATCTGTCGAATGCTGTCAAATGCTATGCGAACGACTCTTCCAAGACATATCAAGCAGTCTGCACGCACCGAACATTCTTAAGCAGATTCCCCATTTCATTCCTTTCATCACTTTCCCCACTTCCATGAAAAAAAAAAGCTACAACCAAGCTTGCCTTGACTATTATTTGTAGGCTTCATAACGGTTGTGGTCAACAACAACAACAACAACAATAAAAGACGCTTTTCGATTCTTCTCATCTGCACTCGTGGGCAAGCAACAAATTGCGAGCGTCAACGATAGTGGCCACGTTTACACTGATACGTTAGAAGGGTACTCTATTCGTACGAAGATATTCGCCCACCCTTAGCGGAAACATGCCATATTATGATAGTTAGTGAAGACAAATGCCGCAGTTTCCGCAGCGTGCCCGCCATGGGTTTCTGTCGCTGGTAGCTAAGCGTGCCCATCTCTTTTTCTGTGCCCTCAAAGTGGACATGGCTACATTTTTGCCACAAGCTTGTGAATAGTAAGGATATTATTCATTACTGATACGGAACAAACTGTTTCAATGCGCGTAATGTACTCATTAGAAGAAAAAAAAATTGCGTTCGGTGCGTTCGGCTTGCTCCGCCGGCCACCATTTTTGTTTTGTTGTCCCGCACTGTTACAGCGGCAGCCGACTATTTGTTGGCCTGTTGTCAACAACAAAAATGTTTTTTTTTTTTTCGCGGGAAACCCGCATAATGATTGCACCCCTGAATTTGCATCAATTTTTTTTTACAAACAAGTGCGACCATTATGCCAGTAAATACGGTGCCCGAATGGCTACACAAAGTATATCATGTAGAAATGAGAACAGAAGTGCATAAATCACTGTATCACCCAAACAGGGTAAACAATGTGTGCGTCTGCACCACTTTTAATTTCAAGTCACCCACTGTGCCTTTTAGCCAGAATTAAGTTGCAGTTGCAGTTGGAAGATGCACGGAGTGAAATCCTTGCGGTATTGAGGCTTGTGTATTTTAAAAATTAAAATAATCTGACATGCTCTCATAACCATCTTGCTGGCTATCATGTTATGCTATAAACACGTTTAAATACAATTTCACCAGTGATTCAGGAATCAGTTGCATAAACATGGTAATCACATGAGCGAGACAATAACTAAAGTATCAGATTTCTTTAGCTTGCAGTAAACAGAAAGGAAGTGGAAGCTCGGCTCTCCTGGGTTTTAAAAACTGCAGCGCAGACTGAGGTGGCCGTAACAATGACAGCCGTTTTCCAGTGCCAAAATCGTGGCGATTTTGGGAGCTTCTTCACTTCAAGTAGACAATTAAGAGTTGGAAAGGTTTAGTGAGCTGTGTTCAAAGCTTCAAGTAATTAACGACGATTGCGAGGAAGGCTTAGAGCCTCTGACGACAGCCTCTCACGCATGGACGCAGCTCGACCAAAATGTGTTGGTGCTGGCATTTCTGCGACTTCCTTTCCTCCCAGTGCCAGAAATAATGCGTTGCATGGAAGACAACAAACACACACTTGATTTTTATTCCCAAGTAATATTGCACTTCATATAGAGTATTTCTGTGGCCTTGCCCATCTACAACTCAGAAACATGAAAAAATATTTGACTGTGTATGACAACAGAAAACGACAAATGAACTGCTGACATTGCAACAATGAAAGCTGTTCAGAATCAGCTAGTCATAAAAATATTTGTGACATTTTAGCGGTTTTCTGCAAAAGAAAAGTTGCCATGGAAAGGGTTAACACACCCCTGACAGACAGATCACTCCATGACGTACTGGATGCTATGCTACCTACTAGCATCACTTCACATTTATATTTACTACACTGGTGCCAGCCAACTTCCAGGGAAGTGTGCGGGTACCTTTTCCACCCCAAATGTCACATGTCTGTTCACACCCTTTCCCCGCTGCAAATGTTGCATGTGTCCCTGCACCCCTCTCCTCCTCCCCCAGCAGACTCACCCCTGGTCTCGGGGTGTATCCAGCTGGTGCTGCAGAGGACCTTGAGGGGGCAGCCATTGAAGACTTTGGAGAAGCAGGCACCCATGTGCACCTTGGGCGTTGGCGGAAGTCCATTGCTTACGGGCTTCTGCTGAGGTCGAGGGTGGAATTCGTGAAACAGAAGGACGGAAACTGTGTAACTCATGTGATGCGCTTTGTTTGGAGTGACACGAAAGACGACTGCCAAGATGTGCTGGACCTGTAAACTACTGGAATAACTAAAAGACTTCAGGAACTCTCAGGAACACCTACACAAACTTATGCAGCCTTTGGTAAGCATATAACGAAGGTCAGCATCAGCAGTTTGATGGTATTAGGATTGCACTGCATTCTATAGGCACGAAAGAGTAAACTTTAAGAAGTTTTGAGACCTTTTATCGTCCAAAAATGGCGCAAACTAGTCCAACATTTATGATGTCATGTCGGCACGCCAGCTAGGGCTTACGCTTAGGCTACAGTTTAGACACAAAGCTCAATAAAATTGCCAGTTTGACTCAAAGTTAAAGCATTGACAGCAACAGCAAAGCATAGTGTTGCGCTTGAGCTGATCGCATGTTGTTGTTACGACACACAGAGAAGACGTGACGTGACTTGCAAGACTGCTTCTACTGTGCTGCCGGAGAGGCACCCTGGCAAAAGGCAGGCATGCTGCAACCCTAGCACGATGAGGAATGCCGGCAGTGACGTTAACAGCATCCCACATCGATATTGCGTGAGGTGAGACCGATAGAAAATTATAGCTGTTAGAAAAAGAAAGAGCATTGTATATGTTTAGCTTGATGTTTCCAGTCGGTTCCACTCAGACCAGTGTGTGCACCAGGGTGTGACGTGCGCGCACCTGCTCGGCAAAAACGCAAATGTGAGTGCGTGTAACGCTCACGCCAGCAGTGGAAGCCAGAACGCTGCCCTGGCTCTGCTGCAGAATATATTGAGTGGGGCACAAAGGTGCGTTCACTTGGCTTGTTGTTTTGCAGGCAAGCGCATTCGGTGCCTCTGGAGACCTTCTAACCCTCCACATACACGCTGTGCACGCGGCATCGATACTAGACAGGGTTCGTACAGACTCAAAAGGGGAAAATTCAAGGATATTCAAGGAATTTCAAGGCTCAGTGGGAGTATTTTCAAGGACTCGACACAATGCTACATGCAGCAGTTTTCAATATCAGGTACAAATTTTACTGAACAAAGTCGGAAAAAAAAGCACTTAAAGGAACAGCTTATATTGCACTAAACCAAGATAATGTTACTGAACAAATTCGAAAAAAAATCATTTCAAGGAACAGCTTGTACTGCACTAAACCAACATAATATTACTGAAGAAAGTCGAAAAAAGAACATTTCTAGGAACAGCTTGTATTGCACTAAACCAACATAATATTACTGAACAAAGTCGAAGAAAAACATTTCAAGGAACAGATTGTATTGCACTAAACCAACATAATATATGCTCTGTCTTGAAAAACACACTCCAGTGCACTGCACCAATGTCGAACAGCAATCCATTCTGCAAAAGTGCTAATGGCAACTTCAGGGGAGCTCCTGCCGCTTTTCCTGAATCTTCTGGTTGAGGCTACACAGTTCCTCAGTCTTGCTTCGTGCAGGCCTTCCTCAGACTATTTGATCTGACCACATACTTCAGATCATTTGCTGCTTCTGCCTTTTCGGCATAGGTATCCGCTGAAGCCTGGAGGTCAGCTATTGTTGCCTCGAGTTTCTTTTTCTTTTTTTTCATTGCGTCAATCTCTTTGTCAATGCAGCGCCTCTTTGATTCCCTTACATCATCACATTGCTTCTTTTTTTCTGCTTCCAGATATGCAGCATACTGCTGCCGGGCAGCTGATACAGCAGTCCTCAGCTCTTTTGTAATAGGGACATTAAGGACGCCCCCTGTCTTGTCCACAGCATCGCACACAATACGTTGCGAAATGTACGACAGGTCCTTCAGGTTTTCTACAGCAACCTGGCGGTTCACGCTAAACCCTCGCTCCACAGTGGCCTGTCCGTGGCTGAGCACGAGCAAAAGTTTGACAACCTTCCACAGTTCCCCACATGATGAATTAAACTGCATCAGCTCAGTCAAGAACTCGTCCAACCTGTTTACGTTCTTCTCAAACATTCGCAGGTTATGCATCTCTTCCTGCAGGAACTCGGTGTACTCCCCTAGTACAGTGCCTCTTTGGTGCTCAGACATTCTGCCCGCTGTAATGAGGGCATCCAACACTCTTCTGAAGCTGGCCAGGCACTCATCTGGTTTAGTACACATTTGTCGTGGGTCCAGAGAGGACAAATTCCTCACGATTGGGAATCTCAGTGGACTTCTCTCAAGTACCTTCTTTGTCACACTGACCAAGAAGCGTTTGCATTCCATGCGGAACTGGAACACGTCCTTTTGGCTTGCTTTAGTTTTCCGGACAGTCTGTTCAGCGGCATGGCCTACATCCACCTTTTCAAGTGGAGTGTGGTTCTCCGTGCTTTCTATGTCCACCATCAGCAGACCAGTGGCTCCTTTTGCTGAAGACAAGACCGAGCACTTCAGAAACTTCGTCAGTCGCTTCCTGACCACAGTTTCCAAGTCTCTTACAAGAAAGAACACCATGGGCTGATCCGTTTGGTACTCAGTGAGGAATGGCTTGAGGGTCATGGCCACACCCAGTGCAAATTGAAGCTTTGCTAGCAGTAGGTCATCACTAGCAAACTCACACAAGTTGTGAAATGATCCACACTTTGGGGGGCTTACTTCCTTCTTCCTTGCAGCTGCAATAAACTTCTTAATGTCACACCAGAAGAGCAAGGCTCTCTCTATCACAGGCACATTCTCCAACCACCGGTGGGCAACAAAGTTCAGGGGAAAAGTTTCCTGACCGGTAACTGCTGAGAAGTCCTCCCTTCTTGCAGGAGAACCATGGAAAAGCGCGCTCAGACTGGAGAGCAGACAGTCAAGTCCCCACTTACTTGCTGTAACACCCGCCCTGTAGGCGTTGTGCATGGTGTGGAGGCCGCAAGTCCCAATGTCCAGACATTGAACTTGGTATGCTTGATGCAGGTGCTCTTGGAAATTCTTGAGTAACTTCAGGTTAACATTGGGACCATCCATTGAAATCTGAAGAATTTTCTCAAGAATGAAAGGCTCGAGCGCAGTCAACAGCGTTCCTTGGATGTCTTCGGATGTCGAGTGCCCCATAAACACCGAGGTATAGTACCTCGTTGCCACCTTGTGAGACGAATTCCAAAACCGGATGTGAACATCCAATTGTTTCCGCTGGAGATAGTCGTTCGTGGACTTGTCGAAGAGTACCACGTAGTAATCGCAATCTTTTATATCCCGTTGCAGAGCAGATAAAAAGAAGGGCCTCAGACCATGGCACGTCACATACGCACATTTTTTCTCTCCGCAAGAAAATGCTTTGGCCACGCCACTGTCCTGGAACATACGCTGGAATAGCTGGCCTGCTTCCGACGACGACCGATAGGAGAAATGCGATGTGACAACTTTCAAAGTCCACAGAATCTCTGCGTTCGTCACCAGCTCGTGTGCCTTGCAAGCATCGTCTAGATTTCCCGATTGCGAAGGAGGTGGGACGGCTGACTGTTTCCCCGTACTTGGAACTAAGTACCTTCGCACCGAACTGTTGGCTGCAATCTCCATGACACCAGCATGCTTAGCACTTCATATGGCTCTTTAACGCCGACTCGCCCATGTTGGTGATATCGAAGGTCTTTCCGCAAGGCCTGCATCTTGCACGGTGCTCACTCGTCGTATCTAGTGCAATCCAGTCTTTGTAAGCCTCGTTGTGAAGCCACACGCCTTGAAATTTGCTTTTCCCAGGCATTTGCTTTGCATTAAGATGTTTCAGCCGCAACAAGTCGGGTGCAGAAGCGACGGCAGAATGCAATGCCGTCAACCACCATAACAAAGCGCCAAGATCAGATTGGATTGAATCGGCTCAAGTTGGCTTCAGAGCCGAGCGGCTCCAGTGTGGCTAACCATCGCGCAATACACTGACTTTTTACGCCTGAAACGCACATATTGAAACACGGTACTGAAAATACAAATATTTCAACTGCGTTTTTTTTATTAATAGTCATTTGCATGTACTACGCTAGGAATTCAAGGATTTTCAAGGAGCAGCAAAAAGTCCAGGATTTTCAAGGGCCTTGAAAACCAAATATTCAAATTCAAGGGTTTTCAAGGTTTTCAAGGACCTGTGCGCACCCTGCTAGATTAGCACGACGGCACTGATGGCACAAACGGGCTTCGAGAGCCCGTGTGAATAGTCGCCACTGTAATAAACACCAGATGGCACAAGACTGTTTCTGGTTTCGCTACATCACATCACAGCTGCCTGTAGTATTCTCCTTGTGCCCGCTCACCATAGGTAGGTTGGGCACCAGGTGCGACCGCCTCTTTTCCTTCTTCCGCGGAGGGGCCTCCGGGCGCCCCGCTGCATCCCTCGAGGGGGCCTCCGTCTCTGAAAGGGTCTCCTCTTCCGCTGCCCCGGGCCTCTCTAGCGACCCTGTCGGGGTCACACTGCCCTCCCTGGCATCGTGGTCTTCTACCGCATGAAATAAAAAAAAATTATTTAAATTCTGGGTTTTTACATACCAAAACTCTGCTCTGATTTGAGGCAAGCCGTAGTTACAGTGGACCCTCTTTAAACAGAACCTCAAGGGACCAGGGAAATTGGTTCCGTTTATCAGGAGTTCCATTTACTGAGAGACAGAGCTCAATGCAATTGCACGAATACAAAACCAACCAACCACGAGGATGGTGTTCCATCTAGACGCAGTTCTGTTTAAGCGATTTCCGTTTATCAAGATTCCGTGCAATTTGGATCACGAGGTAAGCCGGAATATTTTGAACACTCGAGATTCCTAAATGTCTACCCACAGCCTGGTACATGAGCCCCCCATAGCAAATGTGGCCACTATGTCCGGGATCGAGCCTGCAACCTTGCTCTCGGCAGCGCAATGCCACAGCCACTGACTGGGCCACTGCGAGGGGTCTCCCCTACATGCACACGAATATCAAGGAATGGGAAGGGCAAAAATTGCACTGGCACTTCTAAAGGATCACTGATATGACATTTTCGACATGACATTTTTCTGCTTTTAAAGTGTTCACAGTGACGTGGGTTTCTACAGTTGGCAAGTGACGTCTTTGCTACAAATCAATGGAGAGGGTGATCGTTTCTTCTGATTTGATGCGTCATTGTGGCATTTCCCTGGGAGTTCCAAAGGGACACAACTCCCTGGTGATTCACAGGTGCGTTCCAATGCATTAGATAAATATGACAAGTGACCAATAGCACTGTGTTTTAGGCCCTTATTTGTGAATTATGCAATGAAAATTACGGACAAGCATGATGTGGCCAAGATTTTCGTGACAAAGCCACCTTCCCGCAATGTGCTGAAGCTTTAAATATAACTCCTGAGGAATAAGTGGTGCCTCAACATTTTCAACCATTCATTACTTCCGGTGTATACGCTACATACGCGTGCTCACACTTAAAAAATGCTTGCTTAAATTGTCCGAGGTTTTCAAAGGAGTACAGAAATTATAATGTTGCTCGACGTAAACAGCCAAGGGAGTCGTCTGCTTCAAGTCTGGGATCACAGTGTCACATATCGGCAAGGTCGAAAGATACACACGATGGCTGACTTCTACCGGTTTCACAGCCAATTGGCAGGCATGAAAAATTATAAGAAGCTATGTCTAAACCCTAGAAAATGTGGTTCCAAATACCAGAATGCCCTAAATAATGGACAGTAATACTTGTTTCTACAAACCAGGACCTGCTTTAAGAACCAAGACTGACTTTCGTACCTTTAATATGCAATGTAGTCTATCTGTTACCATCATCATGACCAGCCTATTTTATGTACACTGCAGGACGAAGGCCTCCCCCAGCGATCTCCAATTACCCCTGTCTTACGCTAGCTGATTCGAACTTGCACCTGAAAATTTCTTAATTTCATCACCCCACCTAGTTTTCTGCCATCCTCGACTATGCTTCCCTTCCCTTGGTATCCATTCTTTAACTCTAATGGTCTGCCAGTTATCACCCTACGCACAACATGACCTGCCCAGCTCCATCTCTTAATCATAATGTCAACTAGAATAGTGCATCCGCACTGTTGAACAGGCAACTAGACTCGAGCAGATACTACTAAAATACATGACATCATGGTGAGCTGGCATGGAAAGTGCAGGGCAGCGTCACCAACCTTTTTTTCTCGCTTGCCAAGTGTTCTCTCACTTGGTAAGAGTTGTCGGTTCCCGATCGCAAAAGCATAATTTACTAGTGCACCTTATTTTTCTTTGGTGTTCTCTCACAGCAATAATTGCAATGACTTTTGACCAACTTGCTATCTCCGTCCTCACCTGGGCCGTCTCCCAGGATGTCGGTCTCGAGCATCGCGTAACTCGTGGCTGGTAGCCTCGCCGTGCTGGCAATGGCCTCCAATGTGCCGTCCCTGGCAGCATTGCCGTCACCTCGGCTGTCATGTATGCCGTGACCATTTTCGTGTGGTGGACCCGATGGCCACGGCTCCTAAGAGACATGCGAGAGCAGTATGTGTAGCTTTCCAATACAGACATCGCCTGTACCATCACATGCTTACCTCCTTTAGAATCACATAACCACAAAATTTCTGCTGTGTCCAAGTCATCAAAAATGTTTTGTTTTTTTTTACTACCCGTTTCCACGATGTGCCACTACCTCACATTAACAATATGGATACTATGCACGCAACAACCTTCAGTATGGTTCTCTTTTCTTTTTTTTGTCAGAGATACAGATACCAATCATTATTGCCAATTTAGTAAGACCAGAATATGCCAGTAAAGTGAAATCATGCAGTTGGATGGAGTGTGGTTCCTAAGTTCACCTTTGTTCATAGAGGTCACCCTGAAAAGACACATATCTGAATTTAAATATAGTTAGAAAATACAAATCTGTTGCATCAATGCCACTTTCCAAAAGAACAGAGAATAATCTTGCGTCTGAAGCCCTTTTTGGCTGCAACCATAGGCCATCCTTTCGTGACACATCAGGTTTAAAGTGTCCGCTGCCATTGCAATTCCATTTGCTGTCTCATATAGCATTATCAATAATCCCTATTTTGATAGGGTTATCTGTGGTTGGAAAAATTAGGCTGGAATATCTGTGGCTGGAAAAATTACGGAAAAGAATGTAACAGCAGCACATGAACGATGGTGCAGTGATTCCTCCATTCTGTGCATGCACTCAAGCATAAGAGGTCAATGACCCAATGACAAACACATAAAATATCACGAAAACACCTTTTGGTGTTTCAACAAGCATAGACGAACACAACGCGAGGACATTAAACTCCAACTGTGAGCCCAGCAATGCCACTGCATTTAAATTTTGCACACACCTTTCCATTACCTTTGGTACTTGGCTAATATGAGCCCTACGAAATCATGTGCACAAAGGGACACAGCAGCCATTTTGCCACATGTGCAATACTGCATAAACAAAGCTGCAAGCAGACTTTGCAAACTTACTCCATGAAAAACGGTGTTTAGAAGCACACAAGCAACTGAAGACAGAATCCCTAAGCACTTCCATCGTGCTGCTATCATGCCTCCAAACTTGCACCACTTGCACCAACAAGCTGCGCCGTCTTGCACTTGGGTCAGCAACAAAGCAACATCATTTCCACAACAAATGCTCATCGTAGCCGCACAGCCACACTTCTGTCTGCAGCACATGCTACTGACTTGAATACTTTAGCTAAGCTAGTTGGTGCATTGCTTGCATGAAATTTAGTGCAAAGCACATACTCACATTGCAGGTATAAGGGTACGAACAAGACTGTTTAGCGCCAACAGTTGTCAGCACTCACTCGGTGCCTGTGTTTCTGCATTGCGATTGTTTGCTAGTACAGCACTGACTTTATACTATTTATTGTACTTTGCAGTGGGCTACCTTCCCAGCCACAGTGGGCTATGCAAGTGCAAGGTGCAAAACAGGACTACAAGACCGTATTCTAAAGCTTGCCATTCTTGCCTATCGTAGTGCAGCTAAGCAAAAGAACTCAACGGGGCCCCAAACTTTTGAGCCAATATCCTAAATCTCTCTAAAGACTGCAACATTTTTTTTGTTTGGTGGTGCATCGCCTGTTGGTGCAAGCCATAGCCATATAGCTCTTCTGCTTGGCCCAAATGTTTTCTGCCACCAGATGCATTTTGTCTGACCACCAGCCGGCTGGTGCACTCGTCTCTCGCGAGATGCACCTGACGCCATGGTCACGTGACAAACTGCCGCGTTTCATGTACCTCCTGTCCCAAACAAAGTGGGCAACACCTTGGAGACCCACTTTGACCCCTTTGTCATCAGGAGGACCAGGTGCAATTGTTCGACTCATGCACGCCTACCAGATGTGTATCAGATCTTCATTATTTTCATTCTTTCACATTTTTCACGATTTTCATTAGTGCTTGTGCATACACTACACATTAAAAAAAAAAAAACACTTTCGGTGATTCTAAAAGATCAGAGAGTATTTCAAAAACAGAGGTTACTTCTGCCACTGCCACTTTGCCCAATGTTTGTGGAAGAAGGCATCAGGCATTGCATAGTAATTGATGAAAAATAAAAGTACATATGTAAAATTCATTAACCAACTTTATTAGAAAGTTGAGCACACATATTGTGATATGGAACTAAAGCCAGCGAGACCTCAAGAAATCCAGCCCTTTCATAAGAAATTTATCAGAAATTTAGGAAGGAAGTATAATGCTGGCTCTCTGGAAAAAAAAAAAGAAAGTTATGAAAGGGCGTCTAGGCGCACAGCTTTCTTGTGTTAGACATGTTGCCTTTCAATCTAGTTCAAAACTATGGGAGCAGAAAATTTATAATAAGACAGCCTTTACAAGATTGAAAAAAGATAAGCATGTATGCAATACTAATCAAATGATGCACGCACCTCGCACTGGAGGGTGGAACCGGTCCCCTGCATTTCTCAGTTGCAGGTCACATGCTAAACACAGTTACCACTTTCTTTTTTTTTTTGCCACTGCTTATGTGGCACAACAACTTCTATAAACAGCCACAGCACATGGCATCCCCAGGCAAAATAAACCTACTACAAGAAAAAAAAGAAAACTCTTTTCGGTCAACCGGCCAGCTACAGTAGCACCTCAGTAAAATCAAGTCGCATAGAACACGACAACATCTTCGCTACATCCGATATTCGTTATAAGCACATATATTTGTTGCACACTGACATTAGCGAGTAACATGTTATTATTTCCGTTATATCCACATTCACTATAATGAGGTTTCAGTGTACTCCCTTTTCTTTGCAATGCATGTTGCAAAGAAGGGTAAGACAAGGGGTCTATGCAATGCCATTCGCTGACAGGAATGTTGCCGAATATCTACACTCGATTTTATATTTGTTAGGCTATACTAAAGAAGCTAAACAAGTAGTGCGGTCATAAAGCGTCACTCTTCAGGTATTTAAGTGCAGTTTTTCATTATTTCCGGTGCTCTTTATGAAATGACTAATTTGCATATTACAATTACAACTTGTGGACGTACGGTTTCATCAAATCACTATGTTGTTTGTGAACTGTTGTGCTTCCAGTATGCAACACACTGTGCTCCGGTTGAGATTGCAGGTGGTGCACTGTGGCCGTTTGGAGGTAAATAGGTATAGATATGCGGTACCCTCTATGTAATAATTACGTCTCATTTTGCAACACAAGGACAAGAGCATGAGAAACCACTAAGGAGAAATACTAGTTCTTTTCAGACTGTTGAATTATTCTATGAAAACTCCGTATTCACTAACTTCACGGTAATAAGTTCGTAATCAGACGAGAAACTAAAAGTTATTAAACAAAAAAAATAAGCGCTAAAGGCCCACTGCCAGTATGCCAGTGTGATGTCAGGGGTTTCAAAGTATTAATGCAAAGCGTTCTTTGGCTGTTCCCAGGAAGTCTGCGGCAGGCCAGTTCCTGTCTCGCCTTGTTTCGGGTCTCTTCTATGAAAAGAAAGTGCCCGACGGCTGGATCAAACTTATGACTGCAAGCCCAGCAACCCAGCCATCAGGCCATGATTGCACACATATTTTTCTCAGCTTTTTGAAATGCCAGCAGCGTGCCCAGTTTCCATTCGGCCAAACTTACAGTCTTCTTTCATGTGTGCCACGAGTGAGGGCGTGGCCGTTTCTCCCATTCTTGCCTCATGGCAGCTAGTGTTCCGAGATATTGTGTTAGAGTACACAGCTTTCGGGATTGGCCCACATCTCCCAGTACTTTCCTCGTAGTAGATAATGCTGCAAAGATGCTGTGTAACACTTTTATCACCTTCGGGATCAGCCCAGATTGTGACAAAACAGGTCAGGGGGAAGGCAGCTGGGGAGGATCAGGTAACAGCAGATTTGTTGAAGGATGGTGGACAGATTGTTCTAGAGAAGCTGGCCACCCTGTATACGCAATGCCTCATGACCTCGAGCGTACCGGAATCTTGGAAGAATGCTAACATAATCCTAATCCATAAGAAAGGGGACGCCAAAGACTTGAAAAATTATAGACCGATCAGCTTACTGTCCGTTGCCTACAAAGTATTTACTAAGGTAATTGCAAATAGAATCAGGAACACCTTAGACTTCTGTCAACCAAAGGACCAGGCAGGATTCCGTAAAGGCTACTCAACAATAGACCATATTCACACTATCAATCAAGTGATAGAGAAATGTGCAGAATATAACCAACCCTTATATATAGCTTTCATTGATTACGAGAACGCGTTTGATTCAGTCGAAACCTCAGCAGTCATGGAGGCATTACGGAATCAGGGTGTAGATGAGCCATATGTAAAAATATTGGAAGATATCTATAGCGGCTCCACAGCCACAGTAGTCCTCCATAAAGCAAGCAACAAAATCCCAATAAAGAAAGGCGTCAGGCAGGGAGATACGATATCTCCAATGCTATTCACAGCGTGTTTACAGGAGGTATTCAGAGACCTGGATTGGGAAGAATTGGGGATAAAAGTTGATGGAGAATACCTTAGTAACTTGCGATTCGCTGATGATATTGCCTTGTTTAGTAACTCAGGGGACCAATTGCAATGCATGCTCACTGACCTGGAGAGGCAAAGCAGACGAGTGGGTCTAAAAATTAATCTGCAGAAAACTAAAGTAATGCTTAACAGTCTCGGGAGAGAACAGCAATTTACAATAGGCAGCGAGACACTGGAAGTCATAAGGGAATACATCTACTTAGGACAGGTATTGACGGCGGATCCGGATCATGAGACGGAAATAATCAGAAGAATAAGAATGGGCTGGGGTGCGTTTGGCAGTCATTCCCAAATCATGAACAGCAGGTTGCCATTATCCCTCAAGAGAAAAGTATATAATAGCTGTGTCTTACCAGTACTAACTTACGGGGCAGAAACCTGGAGGCTTACGAAAAGGGTACTACTCAAATTAAGGACGACACAACGAGCTATGGAAAGAAGAATAATAGGTGTAACGTTAAGGGATAAGAAAAGAGCAGATTGGGTGAGGGAACAAACGCGAGTTAATGACATCTTAGTTGAAATCAAGAAAAAGAAATGGGCATGGGCAGGACATGTAATGAGGAGGGAAGATAACCGATGGTCATTAAGGGTTACGGACTGGATCCCAAGGGAAGGGAAGTGTAGCAGGGGGCGGCAGAAAGTTAGGTGGGCGGATGAGATTAAGAAGTTTGCAGGGACGGCATGGCCACAATTAGTACATGACCGGGGTTGTTGGAGAAATATGGGAGAGGTCTTTGCCCTGCAGTGGGCGTAACCAGGCTGATGATGATGATGATGATGATGTGACAAAACAGATTGTAACGTTTCTTCACTTGAGTAAGAATGAAACTGTCATCCCGCCATAGCTGTCACGCTATTGCTGTCGAGGTTGTCTTGCTCTTGTCATCACACAGGCTCTGTCACATTGCTTGCTTCATGCAAACACCTTGGTGCATCTAGGAACTCTATAAAGAGCCCCAAACGATGCTGGATAACCAGCCATCTGCACTATGCTTCGCATGACATCAATTCTCACAGTGCACGGGATCTGCATAATTTCTTTTCTTCATATCTTCACTGTTGTAGCTCATTAAAATTTGTTTAAACATGCCAAGTTCAGCCTCTGGCTTTCTTAGAATACAATGCAGTCCATCCTTGCCAAAAGGAAATTTAAAATGAATTAGCTAGGCTCGAACAGATGTTGTCAAAATCCAAGACGTCACTGCAAGCTGGTGTGGAAATTTCACCGCAATGTTGCCACCTGTCTTTCATTTCTCCACCTTTTCTGGCTTACCAGGCATCTTCTTCACAGTAAGGGTGGCTTTTATGATATTGTAGTAACTTGATTTATTAATACAGTCCAAAAGATTTTCCTCTTTAGCGTCACTTTCACATTATGTTGTGTTACACAACGGATGCCCTATGTCTTTATTTCATATTAGACACACTAATTTTTGATCATGAATGCAAGCATCGAGAATCATCTTTACAGCCTTCATATCATTGCCTGCTACGAATGAAATGGAGTATAAGACACTTGGCTTCACTTGATGCCTATCGTAGCATAGTTATCAGGTTCCAAGTTTTGACACCAGGTAGAATAAGGAAGAGAGAGCAGTAGATAAATGTCTTAAAGATAAAAGGAAAAAACTCTCATCATCTTGAGAGTAAACCGAGGCTACAAAGAAAACCAATATGGGTCTCCCAAAAAGCAAGTGTCGTAGTTGAAAACAATGTTTTGCAGCATGTTATGCTCCTGTAACACGTGAAAGCAAAAGCTTGCGGCACATATGGCAATGCATTAAGTTATACGATCGGGGGGGTGGGAATTCTTGCACGACATAATGAGCTGCTGTGTGAAGTAAACGTCGGGCGCTGTAGGTCGACCTCTTCAACGACACATGCGAGCATCTAATGCACTACCTAAAGGTTCTTTCGTTCCTTCTTTCGTTTCTCTTTCTTTCCATCTTTCTTTAGTTCTTTCTACTGTTCTTCCTTTTATTCCTTCATACGTTCTTTCTTTCTTTCAGTCTTTCTTTCGTTTCTTCATTCATATTCAGCCCTTGAATCTTTGCATGCTTATGCAGGTATGAGCCATTGCAACAAGCCGCTTTCGCCTTAAATGTTCCTCCTGGTCAAGGGTGGAATCTGGGACCAATGTCCTTGCAGGGCACTCACTATACCATCTGAGTTAACTTAGCTGCAGGGCGAGGCTAAATTAATCAGCTTGAAACACAACAATATTGAACAAGATCGCAAGGACATATTCAACTCCAAAGCTTTCTTTTCGAAAAACATACATGGGTTTTCGTCGCAGCTTTGTGCTACTCTCAGGTCGATGATGACTTCTCCCTTTCGCGAGCGTTCCTCCACCTTGCATATTTTCGAGGAATCGACTTGCCACGTTTTTCAATATTTTGCACAAGGTCACACGGGAAGAAGGCAAGATTACTTACAGCATTGTCCGCCTTGTCCATCGGAAGTGTGGCCCTGAGAGCAAGGAGCATAAAGAGATGCTGTGACAAGTGTGACACAGCCAAATGTTTTCAGCACAATAAGTGCATGAAGCATTTCCACTGTGCATCAAGCAGCACTGATGCACAGGAGAAACGTCCACAAAGGATACACCAAAGCAACATAAATGCAAATTGTTCAAGTTCGCGTCATATTAAAGATGAAAAAAACACTCTGACTAAACTTCTTTAACCATCCGTACATACACAGCTGGGTCATTGTGGCTGCATGATCCTTATTACAGACAATGCACCCATAGTACTCAAACAGTGCTGTGCAAACAATGCATCCAAACTATTCAGAACTTTTGGTGCATTGTCCGTATTACAGCTAATGCTGCCCTTTAGTCAGCAAAGGAAAAGAAACTGTTAAAGTCAAAGCCCATCTGTGAATGCTGATGATACCCTTGCCAGCAAGAATGAATTAAACTTCATATTTCATATACTGAATGCACAAAAGGCAAGCCTCTAGGGTTTTAAACGTAAACAATAAACAAATACGGATGCACCTAACATGAAAAACAAGTGAGTGTAAAATCGTAGGTGTGCCAGGTGCGTCAATGAGGAAAGAAATCATCAGGCATCCAAAGCGTGGTACAAAGCAGGAAGGGAAGAAAACACATTACGAGAGAATAAAGTAATATTGTGATGGGCAAGAGTACCCTTCTACAAGTGTATCAAAATTTGCTAAGTCTCAAGAGGAAAATGTGTGCACTTTAAGCCAAGCCAAATCAAGCCATAATTTGGCAATAACAGAGGTGTAGCAACAGAGCAGCAGCAATAGCTAGAGCAGCAACAGCAACTATAACTGCGAAGAGGCAGAGTGGTTGCTCAACGCGGCATTCAAGTTCCTGCAGAGAGTGTGCGCATGAGCATCAAATGCAAAGTCTAGCAGTCTCATTGCAGCAGTGCGCGGCGCATACAGCGTTGACAAAGAAGCACTGCGATAGATGCAACGCAGCACGCGTTCTCCAAACCGAGAGAAAGAAGGCGCAGAAGAGTGTGAGAGGAGGCATAGCAGCAGCATCAAAGTGAAGGCAGAGAATGCAGAGCAAGGAGGCAGTGACAAGAGCTGGGACGAATGCAGGCACACACACCTGGGAAGCAGTGACATAATATGACAACTATGTCACCCCACGGGCACAAAAGCAATCTGCACACACATTTGCTCCATCTAAACTGCGCTGGGTTGAATATAGTCGCAGTATTACTCTTGGCAATAAGATGAGGTTTTGCTGCCTTCGATACTTTTTGTTCTAGTAAGTTTCCTACTGAGTTCAATGAAGGGACAATATGTGTAATGTTGCAATACTCTGGATCCAATGCTAATTCTGTGGACTTCATCTACTCGCTTAACTAACATTGTTCTAGGTTTTCCAAGCTGGTGATGATAGTTTTTATTTTACACTGTTTTTCTTATTATTATCACCACATCACGTGAGAAAGAGTTGCCGCTGTCATTGTAGGGGACTAAATCTTTCTTTTATTTTCATTGGGAAGCTACTGCAATGTCACCAATACACAAAGCTAGGCAAAAGCAGTTTCTGTGGTTAATTGCACTTCACCTGTCTCTGCAAAGAAAGTGAAGCTGCCAATGACATTGTGAACTGCCCGCTTTGCAAAACATCATACTAGTATCCGACTATTACTTCTGACAAAAGCCTTAGCATTCTAAAGGTATTTTTGCTTTAAAATACAGACATTTCAGACATCAAGCTTGCCACAAGCCTGGTGGCATCAAACAGTTCTAGCACAGCAGAGATACGCTAGCACAGAGGAATACCGATTGAGGAATACCGCAGAGGAATACCGATACATACACAATTTTATTCAAAAAGCCCCATTCCCACCTGCAGGCAACTACCTATGCAAGCAACCATGCTTAGCACCATTTTTCTGATTGTTGCCCCAACTAAACAGCACAGTTCTTGTAGAGTTACGCAGCTAACAAACTAGGCCAATATGAGATGAGCTTCATGAGAGTACACACAATTACATGTGGCACAAAGTAAGCCACGATGCCCCCTGAAGCTGTTCTATGACACCGTAACTAGCTTTTGGTTGTGTGGCAACTCTCTCGGTGACTTACACAGGTGATGCTAACAACATCACCTGTGTAAGACTTCCCATTTCACAATCTTCTCAATCACCTGTGTGGGTTAGACTTCACAATTAAAAGTTTTTCCATGCCCTAAAGTCCTGGAGCCTGTGGCGATGCTCAACTCTCAGGTGTCCCCTGATGCTGTTTTCCCCCAAGTGACTCTCGCGTCCCCTGTAATCCGGCTTCTCTGCATAGCTAAGCACTGGTGACAGTCGGTGTAGTTACAGCTCATTACGAGAGATGAGGCAAGTGTTGCTCTGCTAACGCCACCTAACAGCGAGGTTACTGGGGCGCGAGAGGGAGTAGAATCTCCCTTTTTGGCTTGGGATCAGCGACCCGCATGGAGGTTTTGTGCACTCGTCCACGATTCACAGGACTGTCCTGCGAAAGGCTTAGGAGCAGGACACCAGAATGTACGAACACGATCGCTTGAATGTGCCAACGTTTGTGTGACCGTACATGCAAACAATTAGGCATTGGTGCCCAGCATGGAAGCTAACACATTTGATCGCTCTCTGGTTGCGGCGAGTCTGATTTTGTCGGTTTTCTGCATGCCCATTGGCAAGTTCTATGGGTAGTAATTCGGCTAGCAGGCATTTGTGTATGAAAGATGCAACAAATGTGCTTTTGACAGTTAGCACTGCTCCTTTGTTTCTTTGTCCCAAGAGCACAATTGAGACTCCACAAGCAGCATGTTCCATTATTTCTGTTCATGTGAACCATGCCATCTGGTCTGTTTTCTTCAATACAAAGTCTAGGTTATAAATTGTGCTGCTCGATTCCAATGGCCACATTTTATTTGGAGGCCAAGCCTCTGCTAAATGGCCTGTAAGTCAGAGACCATTGTATCCAATACTTCGCTTTCTCGAGCAAACATTTGGGATGGTTATCAGTGCAGTAAGTTGTAAGGCAGCAGTTCCTTTTACATCTGCAGGAACCACCTGATATCATGCAGTAGTCAGCCAACTAATGCCAATAATTAAGTGAATGATTGAGTCAATCAAGCATTTATTATGCTGTAGTAACTATGGCCCACAACCTTACACTAAACGTGCTTAGAACAATCATAACACAATGAGAAAAACAATGGTACAGACACAGTGTACAATGCTTGCAGAATTCATTCACGTCTGTGTAAGTCTTAACGAAACTCATTTCCTGCACAAACACAATCTACCTAAGTCTACAGTGTATGTTTAGTCATGAGTTTACAAACAAGACCACAATGCTGTATTATAATATCAGACAAGAGAAGAGCAGCTAACACAGTATAACTGGAAGGTTAGTATGATAGTAATTCACACAACTACATGCAGTGAGTTTACAATGAAACCGAAACAAAATTACATGCTGCCTGGTTCAGCTCAGACATAACATGCAAGAAAGATATGATAGCTAGGTATGTCGCAACTTAACAATGAGGGTGAACAATTGGGAAGTGCTTGTCTGGATCCACAAAGTATTCATTTGTCAGATTTCCTTACAACTGCACACAAAGGCCACATTGCCCATGTTCCCACGAATTGCTCACAATTTCTGCCTTCTTTTCAATAAATGAAAAATTTTAAATGATAACTGTTGAAAATCTTCCATCAAATCAGTTCTGCAATCTACACCAAAAGTTAGCAAAAATACTAAAACAGAATTTGTCTCTCAAAGATTATAGCGCCACTGTGGTGTATTTCAAGAAAAGCAATCTGCCAATTCTTGCATGTTATTGCAACACGGGACCAAAACAACCTTGTGAGACAAATTCAGCCGCCACATTGTCACTCCATACTTTTGGTGGCCCCTCATGTCATAGCTATGGCGAACGCAACCCAGGTTTTGGATTTATTGTGGACAAATCAGGCAAGTAATGGCCGTAAATGTGGTATCAAACTAAGTCCACAGTGACATGATAACTATGCGAGAAATTTTAGCACAAATGAGCAAGCACTTCATTCGAAAGAATCATGTTTGTTTTGGAGCACCCTTATTTCTTTCTTGCATACATGCGGAAGAAAAGAGACAGGAGCAAAAGGCATGTAGAGCCAGCAGTCCTATTTATCGAAGACTGTATAAGTAGCATCCATTTATAACAGACACTAAGGTCAGTGCAGAGCTCTACAGACCCAAAAACCTAGTTCGAAGCTATATGTAGGCTGTGAAATTTTGTGAGTATGTATTACAGGCACTTTGCATTCCTACGTGGACAGTGCAAGCTCAAAAGCGCAGACAAACAAGTAGTGCACACAAAACAAAACAAGTGAGCAAAGTGCTCACTCCAAACAACAAAAAAAAAACGCCAACAAGCCGCAAAGGCTGCACAGCAGTACAGCGCTGATTGCGAGAGGCAGCGCAGCACAACATTTAAGGCAAAGGTCAACGACGTGTGGGCGAAACTGCAACCCTGTAGTTTTGCTTGAGAAGTTCCATTTCGTGAAACCTGTACTTTTCAGCTGTCACATTTTCAATGGCTTCGCAGCCAGCAGACTTTGCCCTCAATGTCACCAAAACTACTTTTGAACAACTTTAAGAACTTACGAACTTTAAGAACTTTAAGAGAATCACCATCATCATCAACACCGATCTTCAGGCTGACTGCATGATGGAGTCTGGCAATAACCTCCAGTCAGCCTTGTTCTGTGAGCCCATTCTAAGACTTCAAGTTTACTAGTCTCACCACACTACCTAATCCTGTACTGTCCTCAGGTGTGTTTTTCTTCCCTTGACCCTGTATTCAGTTACTTTATTACAGAACTGGTTATCAGCTCAACATATCATATGACTTGCCTATTTCTATTTTTTTTTTCATTTCCACTAAAATATAAGCTTTTTAGGGAGATGAAAAAATAACAGAGCTCCAAGACTTTCACAGATGCCCTTTCAAAAAGCTGCACTCGCTTACAGCTGAATATCCACAGTTCTGTATTGCTGTTACATTTGGTTTTCTCTCTATACGAAATAAAATCTTAAAAAGCAAGAAGATAATCACCCTATTTACTAGTGTTTTGCTGCTTTTCCCTCTTTCATGTGTGTGCCATTAGTTTTCCATGCCTGAACACCTTCGAGTGGTGTCTTCATAATATCATGACATATCAAGATATTGCTACAGGGAGATTATATCCATCAAAAACGTTATGGGTAGATGATATTTATGAGCACAGACTGGCCAAATGGCACAGCCATGTAGCCAAGGCCAAGGTCAGGACAAGTATAGCACCAGCCAAAACCACTGTTGTCATCTTCGTCAAAGTGCAACACACTTATCACAATATCATATTACAATCGCTCCCATACCCATTTCTAACAAGACAAAGTCCTCATTATAAGATATGTATGGTGTGCATAGCACATTCTTGAAATGCTGCGATGACCATGGCTTGACCTAATATGCAAGATGATGCATGATTAACAGAAGGCTAACCGACTGCTGTAAGAGCTGCTGAATGACCATCACCTGTCCTTGCTCCTACTTTTTCAGAGTTGTTGCACCTTCATTCAAAGGGCTTATGTCCATGCAAATAGATGTCCTGCCTCCATCTTAATGTTCTTTGTCTGCCTCATGGCCCGTGCATCTTTTTCACCACTTAACAATGCATAAAACTCGAAAATAAAGATCCATGCACGATGCTGTGTGAAGCACATGACCCAGGAATGCAGCCATGCTTTGCAGTTCCGTGCAGCAAATTTGTAGCAGCTGGCACAGCCCCAAAGTGGTGAGTTTGACTGGCATGCAGCGAACAGGAGGTCGAATCTCAACCGACGGCTGTATCCATTTATCTTTAGCCTGTGGGTGATATCGGTCGCATTTGTAATGCCATACATCAGTTCAAGGTGGGGGAGAGCCCAAAAAGCTATCGTTGCATAAACGTCTCGCTAAATCTTTCACGGGTCAGAGCACTGGCGTGAGCAAGCTTCATTTCATTGCTGAAGTGGGCCAGAGAGGCATGTGACAACTGAAAAGACAGGCCACTAGTTAGAGTTACTGAAAGAAAAATGCAAACCATGACAAAAAAACAGCTGTCGAGCAACAGGTTAGTGCTGTTAGTGACAATAATAAAAAGTAACAAAACCACCAGCCAAGTCCAATGTTCCTTTCGCAGGGGAAAAACAGCGGCGTGCAACAACTGCTTACTGTTGAGAGTACTTGAGGTCCTGGTCAGACAACCTCTCAGTGTGACCCCTGCACGAAAGGTCGGCGCACTTTTGAGCACCCTGCTTGCACAAAGGCAGCAGCTGACTGAAACGTCCAACAAGTATCAATGCACAGAGGAAGAAAAAAAATGTAAAAAGCAGATCCATTTTAACAACATGGGAAAGTGAAATGGTCCAACAACAATCTTCCACACTAAACAATCTCACATCCACCAAGAACAGTGAGGACAACTGTTACTGAAAAGAGGAAACACAAGAATTACGGTGCATGTGAGTGAATCAAGATGGACAACAAGCTACGAACTGCGTGACCAAGCGCACATGATGACAGCCTTGTCAGGCATAAACATGTGGCACCACAATTTTCTTGTGAGAGACATGAAGATCATGAACATGTATTGCAGACTGATGCAATGGGTATGTGATGAGCACAAGAGACGAGGCAGTACAAACATTATTACCTCAGTACACACCTACACATACAGACATCTTAGAAACAAAATTTGTCAACTACACTTCATAGAAAAGTCCTTGAAGCATTACTAGAGGAAGCACTTTTAATACATCCTGTTTCCACCCCAACAAATATTTGAGGTGCAATTACCATGTACAGTGTCCAAAGTGTCCCTGGCTAATCACAATCATTTTTCATGAAGAATCCTGGAGACTTTCATGACCAATGCACTTTGCATTTGAGAATCAAATACTCTTATTCTAAAAAAATGTCTTCCACGCCATTTTTCTCTCATCAAAGCTTCTGGAATTCTCTAGGCTGAAGAGCATCAAGAAGAAATGGCTTGAGATGCGGAAATAAACCAGCCTTTCCAAGAACGTACTCCCACACCACAGCACACATTTGCTGAAGTTTAGAGGGGCCCACATGCCAAGATCCCTGTCCCTCGCAAACAGAGAT
This sequence comes from Dermacentor albipictus, assembly GCF_038994185.2. Taxonomy (NCBI): domain Eukaryota; kingdom Metazoa; phylum Arthropoda; class Arachnida; order Ixodida; family Ixodidae; genus Dermacentor; species Dermacentor albipictus. The sequence goes on along the minus strand of NC_091827.1, from coordinate 100,634,846 downwards.
GCTGAAAACAATCATTTCTTGCATGAAGCGTGTTTGCACGTTCTGGCACACATCACAATATGACATGCATTTGTACAGATGTTTGCCGTAACACAGCAGTCTGTCTGCATGTGCAGAAGTTTTAGAATGGCATAAAGTTTCTAGAAAGAAATGCATGTGGACTTAGCCTTGCGCAAATGCAGACTCCTTAAAAAGGGGGAAAAAAGAGTTCTGGTGCAGATTACAGAAGGCTTCAAAGTTAGTCTATAACCGATTCGCTGCAAAGCCGGCGAATCGTCGGGCACACCTGCAGTGCCAACACTGCCGAATCCAGCGGATTGCCAGGCAGTCGTATTTTGTACTTTTCAAAGCTATCAATGAATGGCAGCAATTGTTGGCTTATCTGAGCATGGCTAGATATGTTACCGACAGATGGAAACATGCACTTTTGTATGTTTTTGGTTGTCGTGTTTTGACAGTGTCGAGTGGCGGAAGAAATGGTGGCCAGTGGCATGTTCTCTGCAAGTGGGGGACATTGGATAAATTCTCCCCGACAGTGACCACAATAATAGCCAGCCTTGTGACGACAACACTTTCTTTGAACCTTCTTTTGAAGAAGAAAGTGAATCCGATGGTAAGTGCGACTTGGATTCACCAGAGGATGATGGTCCATGCTAGAGTGCTTCAAACTTTTTCACACAATGAAACACCTGTGACTTCAATAACTGCACAGAGTAAAGCCTGAATTATTCTCAACAGTGAAAAAATGTGTTTCATAATTTTCCAACCAAATATTTGACTAGGTGCTCACGGCACAAAGAAAAATGAGCATATATAGCATACTACTGATGCTTTTGGTAAAAAAACTCATAATACAGAAGGCTTGCGCATGGTAGCAAATGGATTAAGGAAGTCATTGGCACAGGTGTGTCTGCAACACAATAGGGGTGTGCAAATAGTAGTTTCTGAAACTGAATCAAATACAAGTCATACAGCACCAAAGCAAATTCAAACGAATGTTGAATATTTTTTCTAATAGTTTACGGATAATGTAAAGCATTCACACCCTTAATAGCAAGCAATTTTTACATCTTGGTATTTCCAACATTAAAAAGTTTATCATTAGAATGCAGGTTGCAAGGCATGCTTCCTTTAAAAGCACAAAGGAAGCAATCTGTTAGAACAACTAAGCAGTTTGTTCACTAACTCGGGGATCGGCTCTTCACGTCATGTACTACAATATAAAGTTTAGAAAGGCAGCCTCGTGATCCAAATAACAACTCTGCGTACCTTTGAGACCAAATAGAGAATTGTGTGTAATCTATGGCGATTGCGGAGCAAAAGTAAAGTACTTTTTCTGTAGTTCAAATGGTAGAGGCAGATGGTGCCATTCTTGCATCAAGTAAGTTGCAGTAAAACATCCAGATTTATTCCAGTGAGAATACACAGGTGCTGAATCTATAAACAGTACCAAATAATATCCACTGCTATGTCTAAACAAAATGTTATTCTGAGCGGTCGTGGTTTAGCTGGGAAAAGTTGACTCCTTGAGTGATGCTGCATACTCTAGTACATTATTTCCCCTGGGGATAGGTTCCATTAAAAATGGCTGGTCAGATTGACCACTTTTTCTTATGTCTTCGCAACAGTTATCTTATTTTTGCTTCGGTATTATGTTTGATGATGCACACTCGACGACATGGTGTGTTCAAAAGCTAATCAATAAATATTCACATTTTCAAACAGTAGAATATTCTATTTGTTATTCAATGTTTTCTATATCTCCACACCCCTACCACACAAAATACAAGGGCACAAGGATCTGTGTGGCTGCCAACCCCCTCTTAGACCCCATGGCTGTCACATTAGGTAAAACAACATGCCAAATGTGTTCCCCCACCACCAAAAATTATTAATGCCTGCTAGGACAAACCTTAGCCAAGTACAAAACACACAAAGCAAGCTGTTTCTTGAATGAAACCCAAAACTACACAAATACTTATCAGAAGGCTTGCCAAACACAGCACACATAGTGATCATGGTTTAGACTTCAGCCCTTACCATAATGATACATAGTCTCCAAGCTACTGAGACTACATTGTGTTGTCTATCTTAGTGTGATGCCCTATTGTTTCACATGAGAAGTATACACAGAAAACAAGCACACGGAAGCTTTCCACAGTGACCTCAGCATTTGCACATTCAAATCTGGCCACAGTCATGCCATGCTTCTGTAGTGATACAGAAAACAAAATTTGCCCAGCTGCTTACGGAGCAGACCGGGTTGTCTAAAGCAACTTAAAACAGACTCAACTTTTACCCCATAAAATGTCACGATAATGTTTTACACGTGAATGCTGCTCCTTGCAATGTTTTGAGGACATGTATTTGTCTGTCACCTGAGGCAATAGCAGAGTAGTAAAGTTTTGAAGGCACAGTGGCAAAACTCAGGGTACAAGTTTCGCAGTGAAAATTGGCTTAAGACGGCACAGGAAGGCTAGTCTGCAAACGACTAGCTTGGAGACAAAGAGATTGCCGCAATGTCTGGCAATACGGACAGCAGTATTTGCTACAGGTGCAGTAAAAAAAACAATAGATCTGATCGTCATGCTACATGACACTACGCTGCACGTTTATGGAATACTCTCGAAACTCCCATGAATGCTTATCCAATGCCATAAGAAGTGCACCGATAAAAGACAAGTTAAAGAATTAGCCTTCACTAAGCATTCTGGATTGTGAAGTAATTGATGACTGCTTACAACTTTTCACTATATTGCATGCACTCGTAAATTAGCAGCACTCCTGAGAGCTGGCCAATGAACTATTTGCATTGCCCATGTTCTTTAATGGATGTAACATTTTCTGCTATTGCATTTAGTGAGCACTTCCCCCACCCCAACATGATTGCCAGAAAGCCCTGAGGTGTAAGATTGTCACAGACGCACCCAAAACCAAGCCCAACCTCGAACTATGAGGAGTAGTGAAAAACAGCCTCTCACTCCATGCGGCCACCTACCTCCTTCCAGTGTTGTGAGCACAAAGTCAAAACATAGCCAGTTCCAGACACCCGCAAGCCAGACAAAGTGTGCGCCCATTCGTTGCTCTATTGATGTCTCATAGTTCACCTTTAAGCATGTGCTTGCAAGACGAGTATAACATTCCCCCCCTGCCACTCCTGAACCCATGCATTGTGAGCTGCACACATTTCCACACTGACTCTCACATGCATTCATTAGAGCTTTCCTTCACCGTTTTCATACTTCCTAAATATGCAGTAATGTCTCTGCAGTAGACTGAGGAATGCACATATGAGGCCACTGATGCAAAACAAAAGAAAGCGCAAGAGAAATAAAATGAGAAGAAAAAAAAATAGACGTCGGGCTAACAACAAATACATAGGACATGAACACAAAAGACGAACAGCTGCGCAGTTGTGCTGTAAGGGCAGACAGATCACAGCGCAGCTGTGGTTCGTGCCTCGCAGCAGACGACGATGCCGACAACAGACGACACAAAAGGTAGGTGAAAAAAAAAAACACATCAATACGTGGGATGACGAAAGCTGTTCTTTAAGCTCATGAGAAAGATGAACACGTTAGCTATAGTGCAGCAATGTGTACTTCTATAACATTCTCTGTGTACAAACATACCAGACAAAAAATTACTGCCCCGTGAAATAAAAATACCGCTTGACATGCTTTCTGCTTTGGATGTCAATTACAAACTAGTGAGATTGTTACGAAATTACGAGCTCTATTATTTCAACTGTTCTAGGAAGTTGGCTTCACTGTTTTTTTCATGGAGTAGAAAAGAGAAATTTCTAAATTTCAGCCTTAATCACTCATTGTGAAAACGTTGCCTCTACAACAACACTGGTGGGATGAAAGGTATTATATGCACCAGCACAAAAAAGTTAATTTCGTGATGCTGCTGATGCACTAAAACAGTCACTGCTGAAGTGCTCTGAGCTGCTGAAGCACCATCATAGTAACAGAGAATTCTAGCGAATCCATGTACATATTACCCTTTGCGAAATACCGGGTTACCAACAACGTAGACGGCAGTAATAACACTGGTTGGAACGCCTTGTGACACTTTCACCATCCAAAACCCTTTACAAATGTTTTTGTGTTACATCCATGTTTTCAGCTAAAGAAAAATTTTAATAAAGGGAAAAAGAGACATCTACCCAATCGTAGCAATTGCTACAATTCAGTATATGTCTCATTTTAGCTTTATTAATCACTTCTTTCCATCTACCTTGCGGGTTTCCACAGAACTAGTATGTTAAAAAAAATTGTACTGCCTGTCAATGACTCTGTCGCTGCTGATAGTTGCAACTAAGTAAAACACCTGCAACTAAGTAAAATGTGCTCGGTTCCCTGCAATAATAACAGTACTGTGTCCTTTTTGGTTAAACTCTGTGCAACAGGATGGAACCACCAGCACAGCTGCACATGTCTACATCTTCTATAACACAGTACTTCACGAAAGGTAGTATGTATGCCAATAAGTTAATACTCTAGGTAACAGTAACAAGCAGCAAACCTCTCTGACCATCAGCACGAGTAGAAAATCTAAACACAAATTTCTCATCCTAGCAAAAACAGTAGAGCACTGGCATGCCTGTCATACACAGAGTGTTTTGATGCATAAAAGAGATGTAACCAAAGAAACATCTACAGTTCCAACTATTGCCAATATGCCTGCAAAGCACCCTAGATGATACTGCGCTATGTAATCTCCTTAAAGCTCCAATCAGAGAAGCTGGTCACCCCAACAAGTAAGCATACAGAACTACAACAAAGCCTAGGTACGATAACAGTTTATACAAAAGAAAGACGCCACATTTGCATAAAATAGGTTTGACATTATGAATGGACTACACGGGAATGTATATTCAGACACAAACAACACAAAAACAGCAATGGGCCCAGGCTACAGCATGAGTAGATATGTGCATGGCCACACACAAACACACTGTTTCCATTCTACACAAAGGGCAAACGCAGCACACAGCTCAATACACACGCGAACGAAAACACAACACACAGAAATTATGCCTTAGAGAGTAACCGAGTCATACTTAAAGAATAAAATCTTGTAACGTTGGCATTCAGCTGAAAGAAGCAAAACCTTTTGAAAGATTCCATCATTCCCTTTTACAAGTCTCCCACCAGCCAGCGTAGTTCCATGAAACTCAGTTTTCTTTTTATTAAGCCACCCCCGTTTTGTCTCCGGACTGCAGTATGTTCTAAATAAAAGAAATTAACCTAAAAAAATTACCTATTCAAGAACACCTATTCAAGGTGAAAACAAAATAAAATAGAAAAGCCTGAAATCTTTAAAAGAATAGATTCTTCTGCACCTACCTTTTCCAGCTGTCATCATTTCTTATGGACCTAGGAATGGCTTCAATATTAATTTCAATCTGAATTGTAATTTATATATATTGCAGCTCTGCTGCAATGCAGATCACATAAGGTTAACAAGAGATTGAAAAAAACTATTATTATTTTTGGCTACGCAAGTCCATTTCCACGCCGCTTCCGTTTTGTCATTTTCAAATAATATGCCTCCCTTCCAACTCTAAACGGCAATCCAACTAAACCAAGCTGCACAACTTAGATACGAACAGTAAGGAATATCCAATAACAGCCATCCCTGGGTCACAGGACCATACCCATAATTGTATTTTTGGGACTTGAATGTTAAGTGAAAGAAGCACAGTGACTCTCAATTTCAACAACCAAAAAGATTTACCAGAAACTATACAGGTTTTATTTAGCACACAAACTAAGAGGCTGTGGCCACAGTTCTCTTGTGTACTTTCCAGAATCTGTGCCGCTACAGCTGAGAGCATATTTGCGATCCTGCTTTCACTTTTTGCCTCAGATGTATGCTTTTGAATTTTATAATTCTTTATAAAGTTACACTTTTTCCTTTAGATGCCCAAATGGAGGTAATATATGCAAGTGACAACAGAGAAGCTGCATGAAGAGAAACTCCATGCTACTGAAATTCTCTGAGGGTCTTGACTCCGAAGCACGACCATCTAAGACTGGGTGAAAAAGCTAGAAATGAGTGCATCTGCAATGACAGCATGTGCTTTGGAAGACCAAAGTCTGCAACAGTGTTGCACATTGTCAACATGATCCTGGAAAAAATTAATTAGAGCTCACGACGACCTACGTGTCAAGTGCCACAAAATGAAGGAACTTCCGACTATTCTGTCAGAACTGCAAAAAAGCTGCTCTGTTCCCTTACAAGGTTCAGAAAGCTTGTGGACTGACTGAGCGCGAGAGACCAGAGTTGCTTAAGTGCTTCAGCAGTGCAGCAAGTCACCGAAGCATTTTTTTCTACAGGCAAGGCTGTTATCACTACTGACCACTTCATAAACCCCAAAAACGATAGCCTATTGGTTACAACCAGTGACATTTTCCTAACAGCGAGAACTTTTACATCTAAGGCAGACAAGCCCTTCGGCAGCGTTTTCTTTTTCTTTTCACACAACTTCCGAGATTTTCCGGCCAACCATGTATTAAACATTTTTATGGAAAGGTAGCCATATAGCAGCCTTTAAATCTTGGAAAGATGTTGAGAGGGTGTTCATGCAGTTTGTTTTGACGACAATTAGTGACCTTGTGTTTAAAACTGACCGTGATTGTCTCGGATAGTTTGTTTCTTTTTCATTAGTCAGTACATGCATGATACCTAACTATCCCAAAATAAATATTCTTGCTGTAAATACATGCGTCTGTGTTTGACTATTAATTGTTTGATTTGATATTCCATACTTACTATTCGTGTTCCAAAATGTTGACATTTAGTAACACAAAAGAAAATACAGCATGCAGTATGCTAACGAGGACCTGTGAGTTAGAGCAATTTTTGTAGCAGCAAAATTTTCTCATTTTGGGAGGAGTTTGGAAGAGCAAGTTGCTTTTTAAACGTTTTTAACCATTTAAATTTATTACGGAGCACTCTTGAGGAACTAGGTAAAACACTTCCAGCTAAAGCAGACCTCATGGAGAAAATGTTCTCGGGTTGAAGTAGTAGCACTCAACATTATTTCGTCTCAATAATGTCAAAAATGGGGAAAACCAGCTGTACAGTTGAAGGTTGTAGATCAACCTCCCCAGCCATTTTCTCAACAGAAATAAATAAACAAAAGGTACTCACTCAAAGAACATAAATATATTTTTAAACAAAACTTTCACTGTACAGTACATACCATGTGGCTGTCAACATGCAGAACAGGTGCCCCAAACCTATCAGATTTGTGATCCTAATAAAATATTGCCCTTAATATCGCTTAGCCTTCACATAAGGCTTCCCAAGTAGAACTTCTGCCACAGAGCTCTAACATTGCTGCAGCTTTTGGTTCATGTCTACAAGACTAGTCGTGCTCTCAGCCAGAAGCACTTGGCCACTTTTAATCTCCTCGATGGAAGGAGCATGACGTCAATCAGCTAGCCTCCCTCGGGGGAGTATATGTTTGATGGCTCTAGGGAACGATCTGGCTCCCATGGTCGCCGGACTACTCAAGAGGTGGGAAACTACCGCTTGTCTATCATATGGGGAGGGCCGATTCCTCCTTCATATCTGTTTTATGACTAGAATCCCCATGTGACGCTCTCTTCTGGTTTCTTCCTTCCTCCATGGTGCATACGGAGCTGCTGGCAACATTGAACAAAAGCTGGGCAACACCGTCGATGGCCCGTAAAAAGGGAATGGCTGCAAGCAGCATCATCAGCAGCAGTTCTATGTAGCATGGCAAAGCTGGGTTGTGCCAGCCACCGGAGAGCTAGAACAGGTTGTACATTACATCGAGAAGGGAGGAAGGTTTTTACATAATTCGTCATTAATACAGTAAACCCCGTTACCTGAAAGCTGTAAAAAAAAAAAAAAAAGGTAAAAATCCGAGATAAGCAGCGTTTAGAGATAAACGAAGTTATGAAAATAGAATACTACTAGACGTGTGCATACCACATGGAGCCTTTTAAAAATGTTGCCAGTAAAAATTTTGGTCACTTTCATGTGCATCGGCAATGGTCATGTCGCCATATACGGACAATGGCGTTATGTCCCTGTGCCAAGACAGTGTGCTTGGGATGGCGTTGGGATGATTGACTGCAATGGAATACTTGAAACCTGTCATTCGAGCATAATTGCTTCCAGATATCTAAAAACATGATGCTGCTACTTACTGCATTCTAATGAATTTCAGACAAGTACTTCAAAAACCGAAACTGAACTGCGAGAGAACACAATGAAGTGACGTGCCTCTAGCAGACGCCCACGAGTGATGCGACATTCATGCTTCTCCTTTGCACGAGCATGAAGCAAGCGTCCTTATTGAGCTGCGATCTCACTGAAATGCCGTGGGCTCACATGATGACTCCTTTTCGGCACACTGTGTGGGCCGATTATGCCTGCTCAAAAGTGCCAATCATCTTGCTGAAGGTCACTATCAATACGCTGTGACCACATTAATACATCAATGACAATGTCATAAATGAGAGAGAGAGAGAAAAAAAATGCTTCCACTCCCAGCTCACTGCTGCTGCATGAGGCCATAACAATGTGACAGAGAGCAGCCAAACAAGTGTGGTGATAGATAAAAAGAATGGGGAAATATAAGTGGAAAGCACGGGGCAGCTTCAGGCTTGGTTAGCGACCTGCCGCAGGGTGAAAAGCGAGAGCAAGTGATGCTGCCAACGCCACCCTGTTGCCTTTTCTCTGGTATTTTTGAAGCAGAGATTTCCAGACAGCCGGAGTACTGTGTAAAATCTTTTTGAGATAAGCAATAAAAAGCACATGGATTGACACCACGGCCAGAAACAAAGTTCAACTTAACCAATATTTCGAGATATCAGACTTTGAGTTAACAAGGGTTTACTGTAATTTCATGATACCGTTGCCTACTGAAGCACAGCTACAAAGAAATTGGAATTTCAGGCAGCAAGAGAAGGATTAACAAAAATGCACGGCACAGAGTTGGTCAGGCTTCGCAGGGATTGTGACGGCGGCGGTGCAGTTACTGGTAGTAGATGCCGTATCGAATTCACACACTTGCTTTGACGCAGTTTGCTACAATTCAGGTCAATTTTATCAGGATGGCACAGTAAATCCTATTCGGTGCAGTTTAGCACTATTGGCACAGGAGTGGAATAACCGAGTGCGTCCAATTTCACTTGATTTTGCTACAGAAAGCTCAACTTCAGTGACGGCACTACCTCTCCACACCTCTCTGACAGTGTCTATTTGGTGGTTGGAGGCGGGAGGGGCTCTGACTCTTTGAGGGCGACAGCGCCTGCCAGACCTCAGCTTCCGAGACGGCCACAGCAGTACAGGAGTGCATACGGACAATACATCTTCACCTCTTCTCTTTGTTTTTATTTGAGATAAAGATATTCCTGTATACTGCTGGCCCAGCTACTCCTTTTTACTTGTTGAATAATATAAGTAAGGGAACATAAAGTGAGGAACAATATATCAGATCTTGCTCTAGCTAATACTCAAAAACTTCACAGAAAAAAAAAATGTACCAACATAATGGCGGAAGTCTCTCAAAAAAAGTTGAGGTTGAAACAGGGGCCTGCAGATGACGGACATAAGCGAGTATGTTTCATGCAGATGCACGAAGACCCCGACAATTACTCACGGTGCTGTGCCAGTCAAAATTCGGCACTTATGCCAGTGTTTTCAAAGAAGTGATGAAGTGTGCTCACTGCTTTGCAATGCTATGCAGTCAGCAACAACCTAAGGAATAAGGTGGCATCTGTATGTCCAATGCCAGCACATTTCAAAACCTGCTGTATGCAATGACTGAAAGTGGAGCAAGTTGGTAAGGATGCATGCTTACTCCAAGGCAGGGACATACAAAGAAATGAGAAAGGCCGCGGCATTTGTGCTGTACTTTGCATTCCTTCTCGTGCCTGTGCTTGCACCCACGTTTGCATGCCTGATGTTCAGCAACGTGTATCTCGTACACACTCGAGCAAGGGCAGCACTTTTTTTTTTTTCACAAGCTCAACAAGGTGTGCTCTTTACGAGAAGGCATGCCATTTCGGTCCAATTTTTTCAGCTGTGCACAATCTACATGATCTCTGTGTACCAAACGAGCAAACAATATTGTTTTCACAATGCATTTATTTCTTCCCACATGCACATCACGCACCAGGTACCCATGAAAGACACAAGCTGCAGCGGCAATTTTTCATTCATTTTTTATTTTAAATTTTCTAACTTTGTGCTGCGAAGTTGGGGGTGCGGCTTTTACATGAATGTGGTCCTTACTCGAGTATATACAGTAGCTCCTGAGAAATGTTCGCACTTAAAGAAGTTCGTCTCTGTCGTGACATCACGGAAATGAGTAAACGGTATTGGCCTGGGACAGTTTTACATCAATTCTTTTTAAAAAGAATGGCTTTATCTTTGCCACTGCAATCTCAGGCTGTCAGTGACTATACTTTCGATCCTCCCATTTTTTCTTTTTTAAATACGGAAGACAGTAAATAATGCCTTTACTTGCGATTTCTCTCAGCAAGCATGTGTTGACACAGAACAAATCCCAGGAAATATCAAGCACTGAGACCTTTTATTTTAGCTTGACATATTATTTGCATCAAGCGTATCTGTAATTTATTTTTACTACACGAGTGTCAGAAGCACCTAGGTAGCACTTGAGACACGTAAGAGAGATACACTATTTTATTATAAAAGTAGCACCAACAGGAATATTTGGTGTCGCATTTTTTCCACCTTAATAGGTAAGTGGCCACTCCATAAACATAGTATGAAGCATTGTTTCACGAACGTGCAACAAATAATTAAACCATATCTCTTTGCAGCCAATTCAAAATGTACACAAAGTATCTTTCTATGCCACAGAAATCGTAGGCGCTGGTCACGTGTTATCACGGACCACTGATATGTGCATCAGTCAGCCCAGCACAGTGGCGACAAGTCACCACGTAGGTGTGCCAGAGTCAATTTCCGTGACGTAGCAATGACTTGGGCCTTCGAGCCACAAGTCACACTGTACTCAATGCACATTTTGAATAAGTTGCACTGAAATAAGTCGTAACTAATCATTTACTGCAGCCTCAAGGAATTGGAAAGTCGTACTGTTATTTATGGAAGTACAGCTATTCACCAAAAAAAAAAAAAATCAAGACAAAGGACTTTTCTCAGCTTGCAGCCACCTTGTTTCCAGTTTGAGACACAAAAAAACTGAAAGAACGCAGCAAAGGCCTGAATCAATATCTGCCACGTGTCGCCTCATAATCGTGCCTCGCACGAGTCCAGTGCGCCTATTTCGCAACATTTGAGGTACACGGAACAGACAACAGGGGCACACCGCGCACTTTGCGAAATCGCAGACAGTCGCTGCTTTGAAAGCATGGCTGAGCAGTGCAGCACAGGAACAGAGTCACACAAAGCTAATAATTGCTGATGTGTGAAGTGTAGGGGCATCGACTGCCACCAGCAGATGACGTGGAAGTGGCACAAGAACTACACGGTATGTAAATAATAATAACAATAATAATATAAATAATAATAATAATAATGCCAAGAAGCGTTGACAGGGATAAGGACAACAAAGTCAAATAAGAAGTGCAAGAATAGAAAGAACCTTCATTTGTAAGCTCGGTAAAAGGCTGTAAGACAGGATGAACAAAGTTGCATAATGATTGGTAGGGCAAGAGAAAAACAAAAGCAAGCAGCAACATTTCATTTGCAAGCTTGCTTAAATTGCTATGCGAGGATGTCAAAAAAGGAAAAGCCAATCACAAATTAGGTTAGGACACAACCTCAAAGACATGTCAAACGAACTACCACAAAAACTACACGAACTCAGAAATGCCAGAAATCCAAGCAAGTAAATGAAGAGAGAGAGAGAGAAGTGCAGTAAATACCCATGCAAGGGAGCAAAGACAAGCAGACAAGGAATGTATCCGAAATCACACAGAGCGAAAGGAAAGTTCCAAGTTGTTTGTAAGACTTGGAGAGTGACTTGCTCTGCCTTCATCCAATGGAAGCTGATGGCACTGAATGTAGTGATGTTGAGGAGTCGGTAAAGTAAAATTGCTTTAAGCTGATCCCAACTGTTACATCACAACTTTTATAGACTCTGTTACATCTAAATGGACAGCTGGCAGCTTTTTTCAAACAAAAGACACAGAGCCTATACATCCCACGACCAGTCCTGACATCATACTACACACTATGCCTCTTCAACTATCATTACTCTAACTTTGCTAGTGAGGATCCGCCAGAAAGCAACATTGATGAAAGTTGTATGAATTAAGTGTCATGATAAGGTTTCATTCCTATTTCGAAGATTTAATAGCCGAGCTGAGTAAATACTCAATACCATCATAAATTGGTGACACAAGACAACTCGCAGGGTATCTACTGTTTTCACTGAGTGCTGGCAAGAACACGATACATGCTGAAACATCAAAGACAAAGCTTGTCTGTTGCGTGCTTCACATTTAGTGCCTGTCTCGGGATGTAATCTTAGTCATACTAACATTAGCAACTTCATACCACATCCCTGCCCGAACATATGAAGGAAAGCTGCACATGGGGTATCGCATGGCTACACGTGTGAACACACGGGAACGAGGGTCATGGAACACACGCAGAATGTGTGGGTGAAAAAAAAAAAAAAAAGTCATCAGAGGCTACAAACAGGGTTGCCTATCTACTGTGCAAACAGGTGCACGCGCATCTTTCAATGAAAACAAAAACATGCGAAACAATGAAATAAAACAAAACACAGAAGCTGGAAAGTGGACAAGAGTAATGAAAAAGATTTACAGACCAAATCAGTGGGAAGCAAGTTGCATGAACTGTTTCTGTGCAAAGAAGTCGAGCTGTGTAAGCACTTTCGGAATGTTAGTGTTAGTACAACGGGATGTTCTTTAACCGTGTATGTTCTCTGGAAGTGCTTTTCCAAAATCCCGACTGGAAGGTACTAATTATTCTTGGTCAGAATTTCTTTATTACATGCAAACAGCAATTGTGTGTTCCATATCCATAAAGTGAGTGCAAGGTTTCATCAATGAAAAAAAAAATGTTAATGAAAATGCCCCATCCCCATAATTTTCATAGCACCGAAGCATGCTACCCCACTATTTCGTTATCATATTATTGTTTGGACAGCTCCATCCCATGCGGCTCCATCACAAGGTCAGAGCCATCAAAAGCTGCTGAGGAGTTCAGCTGCAATATGATTTATATAAATGGCCAGGTCCCATTACATCTTTCAGCGTTTCACTGCTCCCATGAATGACACAAACCTCCTCACTTTGTGTAACTAAGTGAAGCAGCACATTTTGCTACAAAGACATCTAACAATTACAACCACCTAGATTTCTCTTTTTTCAGTGCAAGATGTCAGAGAAGTAAAGCAGTACATTTTAAGGATTCCCACTTTCTGCTTTTAAAGTGGCACAAATTGTTTATAGCATTAACAAAGGCAACTAACACACACACATACATACAGAAGGGGTAAACAAGTTCCACTGAAAACATTCCAACAAAGGAGGGGGTAGGTTGCAAAGACAACCAAATGCAACAAACAAGTAATAGGAAAGGACAAGCTAAGAAACACGAGTGCCAAACAGACATGACATATGGATGACCGAGAATACTGCAGAGGTAGAAGAATGTAAGCGGAAAAGCCTAGGAGAAGACTGACACTTGAGACAGGCTTGGGTCGCCGTCATGAGATGAACAGTAACACTGACCTCCGCAAACCAAGGACGAGAATTCAATGGCAGCAGGCATCGTCAACACGTCGAACGGTGCCACAGACTTCTGGCATATGCAACACCAACATGCCATTAACCACAGAGGCAAAACGAAATGCACACACAAATCATTACCATCACGCACACACACAAAAGAGCACATGCCAAAATGTCTAAAATGGAAACATGCGCTCACATGCCATTACAGTAAGGAAACTAAATGAAGCCACACAATGCAGCAAGATGCCAAAGGAGTGAGAATGTGTGCAACAGGAAAACCAGAAATGGTGTAAAAAGAGAGTCAACAAGAGAAGCCACACAAGAGCACGCTTTCAGCACATTCGTACCAAAAGGTTGTAGGAAGCGTGCAAAAAGAACTGTGACACCAAGAGGCCACCAATTAAAGGAGGGTACACAGGGGCAGGCTAGTGAACGGTATGTGCAAAAAAGCCGACGTTAACAAAGTGGTCTCACGAGCAACCAAGCAAAAACAAGAAATGTAAGTATAACTGTGAGACAGCCAAAAGTAAACAAACGAAAAGGGACAGGGTGGTGTCTTAGGAGTGAGATGCCGCAGAGAAAAAAAGATGACGGACGGCTTAGCACAGCATAGTATGGCAGTAGTATATAAGTGACCAGGTAGTACCTGTGCCGCAGCTCCTCGTCCACAATCTCCAGCAGGCTCCTGAGGGCAGCACAAAATTTCGCCTCAGTGTCGTCATCCACGTCGTAAGCAGCCGCAGCCGCTATCGGCCCAGCACTGTCACCAGAGCCATCCACATCCCCACCGCCACCATCATTGGCATCGCCATCGGCCGAGCAAGCGCAGAAGCCGAGCAGACGACAAGGAGGAGGGGGGAACACAAGAGAGGAGGAGGACAAAGAGAGAATAAAGAGCAGACAGGGCAAGAAGATAAGCTTGAAACGAAAGAATACGAAGAAGCGTACAGGCCACTTGTGACAACCGGCCGCACCTGCCCGTCTACACCACAACCAGAGAGCTACCAACATTTCATAGCGAGGGTGTTTACTTTGAAAGCTCTGATGCCTTCACGTAGCACACGAGGGTTTATTGGGCAGTTGCCTGCTTGCAAGTTAACATAGGTTCTATGAGGTTATTTCACGGCCATGGTCGTGAGTGGTAATGGCTATCATTCCCAGGGCTAATCTTCTACGCAAATACAAATGTATTTGAAAACAGCCACCAGAGGGTTGCCCTCGTGGTAGCGCTTAATTGGTAAAGCACCATACATGTAATACGGAACATGTGCATTCGACAAGCTCCAACTTATAGCAAGTTATATTTTCACCCACTTTCATATCCCTTTTTCTCATTATTTCTACCCTTCAATTAGTGAAGAGAACAGTTAATTTCCTCTATGCTTTCTCTAGCCTCATTATCTGTTCCCTTTCTATGTAGCTGTAACCAACGAAAAATCTACCTTCTGTGATTATCCAGTGAAATTATCACACATTGGCAACCTTTTCTGCACGAATAAGCCTAAGCTTGCCAACCTACTTTTATTGAACTGCATGGACAATGATCTCAGCTTCTTAAACATGTTCCTTCATAAACCTTTACTATAAGCAACTCAGTACAATTGTCAACACAAAGAGAAGCTCCAGAAATCATCTTGTGTTCCTGCTCATTCAGTCACCCTCTTTCTCACTGCTCCTCCAATTGAAGCAGGACGCAGTTTCCCGGTGATGCGAGGCACTTTTCTGAGAGTTGCCTCTCCGAGAAAAATTCCTATGAAACCCACACCCATGCGTAGCACTCAAATTTCTTACATTTTTGGTGCAGACTGTACGTGCAAAAAATATGGTGCATTTGTGGTTACACTGTAGCACCAGACTGTCTACATAGTACAGACCGTCCATGCTGACCGTGACAATGTTACCAGATGCAAATGCTTGGAGTAAATAAAACATGTTGCTGGGTTAGTGCACTTTAAAACTAGTACGAAAGCAGCAAGCCAGCCTCACAGTGCTCAGATTATGCAATATCAAGATTTCAAACCTTGCCTGGTAACTTCCAGCTTTCGGGTTCATAGGTTAGCTAATTGCGTGCAACATATAACACTGCAATCTGAATTCCCAGCACAAACAATTTATTGTCACAATAAATCGACTCCATACCATGCAAAGTCAATAGGGAAGATTATAACGAACCCTATACTTTCAAAGTGGGCGAGGTGCAGTCAGTTGTTATACAAGTGTTGCGGTGAAAAAAAAAAGAAGAGAAAAGAGCAAAATATCAAGAGAAGGAACACAGGGAAGACCACATGCGAGATGCAAAAGAAAAAGCAATACGAAAAAGTCTAAAAAATAAAAATTGAAACTGGAGTGTTATTTGCACAGCCAGCACTACCCACTCCTGCAAGCCAAGTTTTCAAGCCCCAGCCCAACCACAGCGTGACCCAAGTAGCACGGTTGCACATTACGGCTATGGCTTTAATTCGCAGTCACATATCAGACACGTAACATATAATTTGTAGTTTAAAGCTAGCAACTACAGTCCAGACAAGCCCTGTGTCGAGAACATGTGTCAAGGTATAGCATTAAGATGTTGCAAAATGAAAAGCGTGCTCAGGACATTTTCACTGCTGTACCAGAAGCACAGAAAAGGTATGCTGTAGTATAGCGGCCTAAGGCCTCGGTTGCTTGATATTCATTATCCGAAAAAAGCTAGAAGCGCTCTATTTTAAATGGACACTATAGAGAAAGTTAAAACAGACCAGCCTGGTAGACTCGTTATTCTAAAGCTGCACTTGAACTAGCTAGAAAACAGAAGTATTGATCCTTAGAAGAAAAAAAAAAAAAGATGGACCATTTTCCATTTTTAATTTCATGGTCAAACAATGACACCTACAATGCTGTGTGTTCATTAATAATTTCACAGATTTTTACATTCTGGATCCTTTAATTCGCATGAAGTCTTGATTTGAGTTTTTGGTTATTTTAAAATGCAACGCAATCTTTCTTTTCAATGAGTGCACAATTAACAAGCATCGAGTAGACGCTGTCAAAACCTACATAATCGCGAGTTACTGCAGAAACTCGTGGGTGGCATTGCCAGCAGCTAACTTTAATCTTTTAATACGTTGTGCCCTGCCAAACTTCTGCTCGCACTACAACTTCTTTGCAATCTGAAGACTGTCACGAGAAAATACAACAGACACCTCCTCCCCTCCCCTCGGTATGTTTTATATCCTGATTAAATCAAAACAGTCACTGTTCATTCCAGTTTAAGGCGTACTCATACGCCTGAAAGACATCAACAAGTAGAAACAATGCTTTTGCTAGATGATGCAAAAATGGAGGCAAAAATTCAGGCACAGCTCCTCTACGATGCCTATCCAAGTGTTCATGGCATTCCTTCGGGGCGAAAATCAATTTGTCGAAATTTTAAACGATTTGTTTTTTTCGTTGAAGAGTACCGTCATCGAGGTCAGCCCACATTCTTAGACTGCACTACCATCAGGATGGGTCTGCATTTTCGGACTGCGCTATCTGCATGATGAGGCAAAAAAAAATGGCTAGATAGATAGCCAAAACAAAATTGGTCTGACAATGCCAAGAATGCGATTTGCATCCTTAAACACTGAAAGGGGAGGGGGCTACGTTTGTACTCTAGGACACCTATGCATCTGTCTTAATATTTCTCTGGTGTGCCCTTCAATAAAGCATGCAGCTCATGAGAAGAGAAGTTGGAAGTGAAGAAGAGGCTCCAGCTGAATGCCCCTGCAGCCCACTTTGCTCAAAGATGATGCAGTTAGTACCACTAGACCATCGCGTCGTAGCTTTCCATGCTTCAGATGCGACTGCAATGCCAACGCGTTAGCCAGAGCGCAGCTAGCCTAGCTGTGAAGTGACCGAGATACCACTGTGGTTCTCGTTCAGCTAGGTCCCGAGCGGAAACGAGGGTCTTGTCCTGCTGCCTGGCGTATCACTCGAGAGTTCTGTGTTCACACGCCCGATTCCACTTCTGTTTGACAAGTGAATGAACCGAGCAGTAAGCTGTCCATCTAAGACAGTCTACCAACAACTGAACGTCAGTTTGTGCCTGCTATCCAATACTGAAAAACATGACGCTTGTCGCAAAACAAGAACTTTTGGTTAAGAGTAGAACATTAATTCACGCCATACACAGAGGAAACGAAAAAACATGGCACACTACTGTGAGCAATGCATGCATTATTTAAAACTCGCACCAATTTTAGGACTGTTAAATGCGGGCACATTTTGTTAGCAGGTTTGATTACACTGCATTAAACACGAAATCCAACAAACACAGTATTTAATTATTAGTACCTCGATTCCATAACAGTGTGAGTAAAGAAGTTTTCAGTCTTTCGTCTCAGTCCAAGACCCTTACAGTAAAAAGTAGACTGCTTAATATCTTGCCTAACTGCTACTTTTTGGTGCTTTATTAAGACACAAATATCAAGATGGGTATCAGTACTTTTACCGCACTCCTAAAAACTGTACACCCTCTAGAGTGTAATCATTCCACATCATAATTTTCATCACTCGTCTGCATTTCCTTCCTTTAATGCTGCAAGACCAGTACTTTCCTGCCTGGGACGCCATGGAGTTCTGTGGGTTGCACGGAGTTCATGACAGGAAAGTACCAGACACACCATCTTATAAGAAATGCATATGAGGTCGATAACTAACTTTAATTACACTTTAAAAGGCTTCAAGTATTTAGAAGTGTAGGGTACCAGTATGCCAATGCCAAGCAGAGTGCTGGTACTACCATTATTATTCCATTATTGATGGAATTGGGGTGTACCATCATGTTGTGCACATGCCACTGATACTGAGGAATTGTGCGCTTCACGTTGTTCACATCAATGATGCACTCAAAGACAACAGCTTGACACATTGCGCTAGGCCGGCACAGAGAAAGACAAAGAGTGGAGCAGGGAAAACATGTGAAGCCAGGGAGGCAGTGAACTGACGGCAACAGCACACTGCAACAACACGTCGACGGCACGAAATATGACAACACAACATCAAAGCACAACTCTAGGCTGCACTAAAGAAAGGAATTTTGACATCCTCTGCACTCTCGAGAACACTGCTCAAGACAGTAGAATGTCAAAATGAAGCTCGTTCATGTGCAGGCTTCGTCCATTACGCGATAGCTACGAGTGGCTACAGACAACCTTCAACAAGCAATGGGCTGTACAGATCAGCGAAATAATGGTACATTCGACCGGTTCCCACTGTGCTCTGACTCAGTTTGCAGCAATATGCAGCCAGGCCCTCTCAAGATCGTAACCAGAGAATGCCTGCCCCGAGTCAAATGCTCAGCTGCTCCCAGAGCAATCAGAGAAGCCACATGACCAGAATTCAGGGGGACTTCTGTTGTGCTCCCAGCTTAAAGGCAAGGGTGTCTCCGAGCACTCTGCGCTGGATTGCTGTGTTCTGAATGAACTAGATTAATCTAAACTGTGCTGCCAGAGTGCTCTGAAGTGCTCCAAGGTGACCAGTCGAATGTACCGTTAGTGTGCATGATGAAACACTATGCAGTAAAACAGGCTCTCTGGCAAAACAGCTATTGTGCTGCCCTGCTGCTATCGTGAAGTTTTTTTCTTGAAAACACTGTAGAACTTAGTTTTAGAGTTCTAAGGAAAAAATATTTACAGAAGTGGCATGAAGAGCACACCCCAACAGCAACCTGATAAAGAGCTTATATCATACATGAAGTAAGCTCCACTTAACAGAACAATTCTTTTTTTATAGCATGGCCTCCAGTGCCGTGACGTTAAGCGTGTAACAAAATGAGGCTGAAGCAACACTAAGAGCTACAGTTTGCTAGAGCAATACAACAGCTATAACTACAGTTTCATGACTTTTAAAACTGCTTCCTCTGAACAACTGCAAATTTAGCCATTCCTACCTAGTACATGCAAAATGCCACCATCAAAAGTGGTTGCCTTTCAATTTTTACCCCACATCTCTTTCCAACTGTGTTCTGACAACTTTCACTTCTCCTTCGGAAATTGTCAGGCCCCTTTCACCGGGCAAGCATTCTGCATGCTACTTTCACTTATAAATATAATTCCTTTAAATTTACACCCGAAGGCCACAATTAAGGCTGAGGGACAATGAAAGAGAGGCCTTCAAGTTAATCTTGGCTACTTGGGGTTCCTCAGCATGCAAGTTATTCTAAATGCACAAGTATTTTCTCATTTACCTCCACTGGAACCTCGAACAGAATGTGGCTGTTGCAGCCAGGAACAAAGCCCACCACCCCAAGCTTGGCAGCAGAAAGCCCCAACCACTGAGCTACCCTTGTGGAGGGCTTCTAAGTGTATCCGGACAGAACTAACGCTATCTCTCCAGCTACAACTACGAGGAGAGCGCAAGCAGCACTGACCGTTGGATCTCCTCCGTCTCGCTGTCGCGCTCCATCCACGCTGTTGCCAGGTCGTAGTGGTTGTTGCCCTGGCCGTTATGCACTGGTGCGTTCTGCGGGCACGCCAAAATAATTGAAATGATGGCCGCTTGGCCCACGCTCGAAACCACACCACGGTTATACTATCACTGGAACAGTCAGTTCCACTTACTAAAGTGGAACTACAGTCGACCCTTGGTTATTGACAAAGTCACGTTTGACAAGAAAATATACTTTGTTAAATTTTATATTCATTATATAAGCAGATTGTTGCACTGGTAAGAGTCGTTCACTTTCAAAAGACGTAGCAACGAAACCAAGACGGGACAAGGACACAGGAGGGCTATATGACGAGCCTCTCCAGCAAGACGGAGAGTCACAGCCAGCGCTTCCTAGAGTACAAGGAAACCTGTACGAAAAGGAGACTGTAGCCTGCAGTCTCATACCTCGCTGTATTGAAAGGCGTAATATTGTCCCAGTTGTTATGATTGGACACAACGTACACTGACAGCATATAAGAATACAGTAGAACCTTGTTCATACACTTTAAAAAAAAAAATGCGAGAAATAATATACTAATCGAAAAAACGTACCATCCCAAGTAATAAAAAATTTGACAGAATGAACTGTAGTTGATGTCTACATAATGAGAAGCGTTGTGTGAATCGTTGCAGCTCGAGATGAGGATGCATGCCGAGCTGGCAGGGTCCGAGAAGCCCAAGAGGTGTGTTGTAGTTCTTGAGGCCCTGGCCATGCTTACGTTTGCGCTCCTCACATTCAGCCTGGGTCAACAGCTTTTTCAAGCAGAGCATTTGGACGGGAGGCTTTGACATGCCCACTCGGTGCGAATCGAATCGCTGCCGCATGAAACGCCAACGCACGTCAAGCTGGTGGGCTCAAGTGACCCAAGACGAGACGCATATTGCTTTCGTATTGGCACGGCTACTGGACCAAAGCCAGATAAAAGCCAGTGGCTGTGGTAATGCGTAGCGTTTTAGGGAGGCGTTGGGAAACCGAGATAAAATGTAGCTGGTGGGTGACACCGGAATATGATGCCTACAATGCCGCCAGAGCGAACATGACACCCACTTCGCATTACCTCAAAATTGCGGCACGTTTCGGTGATCAACTATTCAAAGCATGCAGTATGCTTCCAACGGCATCACACGCGGTGAGAAAGGTGAAGATGCTTATCGCAATAGGGTTGGTGGCGATAGCTGTGGATGCGGCGTGCGACGACCCGAGGGGAGATTTTCTGACACCTGAATAGGAAATTGAGTGCGTGCCAGCGTTTTCACGTAAGACAGACGGGTGAGTATTGCAGGAAAGCTGCTGCGCCGGGCGGTTACTGCTCTCGATCACACGTACCTGGGGCCTTTTCTTGTTTAGTTGGTATCCGGAAGGTGGAAAACATGATATTAGCGCAGTTTGGCGATTTACTTAACATTGGTGCCAAAAGATAATGTTTTCCGGGAACAAATTAACCCGTTAAATAGAAGCGCAACTGTACTAAGTAATTTTTTGTATACTTGATCACGAACGTTGCTGCCGAGAAATTGCATGTAACAGGATTGTACCGACAAGGTTCTACTGCACATTTGTTGCAAGGTAATACTGACACAAGAAAATTCAGATTTATGTTGTTAAATCTGTTCATTATATCGAAATCTAACCCCTAACTAATCCCTAACTACTAACTACAGTAGGATCTTGCGGATAAAGAAACTCTCAGAACAGAGCAAAAAATTCACATCCCTCGACATTTGTGGAAAAATGTAAAAAAAGAAAAAATAGGAAAATTAAGAGGCAATGAAACAGCTCACTTAGTCAAAATTTCCAATCTTTCATTATTATTTCTTTGCCAAAAAATCAAGAGCTTCCTTTCTCTCATGGTAAAATATTTGGAAAAGATACACAGTAGAAATTTACAAAATTTCATTTTTTTAGTGTGTTGCCTTCAAAATTGGGAAGGAAATCGGGCTTCAAGGCCGCTGATCCAGCAAGTGTGATTTTCCGCTGACACAGCAATGTCATCTTGGCATCACCGTAAACATGAGAGACTGCAGTTTAAGATAGCTGCAGCACCGTACGTCTCCGTGCAGAAATAAAAGCAACAACAGCGAGTGTGAAAAGGGAGAACTGGCGTTGCAATTCATTAGTGCTGTAACGTGGCGTCCAGGAAGCGCTCCCGTTGACTGATACAAATTTGAATCACTGGTGCACTTTCTTTGCGCACATTTTGACAGCAGCAGGCTGAACACGTCACGTGTTCGGAGGCTGACATTTCAAGATCTTCCTGGTTGTCCAGGGTTTCTTTCGTTGCTGCGTCCTAGCTGCTGCGTGACGTAGATGAGCACTTCATTTGTGCAACCACATAAGGGAATCTCTTTACTTTCCTGTGAGGTGGCGAAACAACTGCGTGTCTTGCGATCTTACAGGTGCAAAGACAGAAAAGTTTCGTATCATCATCAGGCACTGAAGATGACACCCAAAGTCAGCCACCCAATATTTTGACCATTGTAAGATAACGAAACTGGGCTGCGACTTTGAAAAATTCGTATCATCCCTAAATTCATACCAGGTGTGATTGTATCACTGAGTTTCTACTGTAGTTACTAACATAAGTGGGTCTGGGCTTCTTATTGCCGAGTCTCCGGAAAAACTCTCCAAGCACTCGTCACTGCTTCGGGAAGTTTGAATTTGTCCTCTTCTTTTATTTTTGTTTAAAAACTGGTAGTTTGTCGTGCATTCTTTCCCTCCTTTAGAGTTATCACATTTCAAAGATGGAACTTGACAAATGCATATGATCTCAAAAAAACTGGAAGAGTAACCTAAGGCTATAACTATCAATGACCACACAAAGTGTAGCTGTAACCACTGATGACAACCAGTGTTAAATTACTTTCCTCAAAATTTAAATTTAAGCAACTTGAGCTCTCTACCAAAACATCCGTACAAACAAGATTAACAAAGAACATTCTTATTTCAACGAACTTGTGTTTTTGAAGAGATTCTGGATGAAATATGCTGCTTGTCTTAGGCTTACGCATAGATTAATAATTTCTCTGAGGGAACTCTTTGCCTTCCAGGCCAAATTTTATCTAACAACCCTAAGATAACAATGAGAACTGTTGCAAAATAAAAGACAAAAAGAAAGCCTCACCTGATTTGTTGAGTCACCGAGCTCTGTGAAAACTCGTTGCTCAAAGCTGACATTGTCCACTGCAGAAAAAAAAAAAATACAAGGGTTCACACTCAAATACCTTGTTTTCAATTTATTTCCAGTACTTCAGAACAAGCTTTGAAATAATGTTGCAGCCACACATAAGATCTCCCGAAAATGGGCGAGGACCCAGGGTAATAGAGTTACTGCACTCATGCAATCATTTCTGTTGCAACTATTTGCGCAACCTAATACAGTGAAAGCTCGTTAATTCGAACTTCAATAATTCGAATTTATGGATAATTCGAACTGTACGATTTGGTCCGGCCAAGTTCCACAGAAGTCTATGTATAAAAAAGTCCGTTAATTCGAACGCGAGAAGGTTCCCTCACGGATAATTCGAACTACGCTCGCCTGGCACACAGCCAGAGAAGCGCGCCTACTGCCTACACACAAGGCTGTATTGCCTCCGAAACGGAGAGAATGGCGAGAGAAGGCAAAATCGGAAAAAAATTTAACCGACGCGGGGTCAGCCAGAAGGCAGCGGCGGCTGCCGCCTCTCCGTTCTACGTAACCTCCGAGACTTCTTGCCCGTTGCGAATCTCGGAGGCTTTGCAAATCTTGTACAGCTGCTAATGTTGTGCGGAGATGGCACGGCAAGCTCCAAAACACAGCGATTCAAGTATGTCGCAGCTGCGCTTGCAATCAAGAACCAACGAATCAGGGCCTTCGCCACCTTCACATGTTCAGCGTCTATGTCTCGGCAGTCTTCATCGGTTGTGCACCTCTGTTTTCAGCTTAGGAGGTATCGGCCGTCGCGATTCATTGTGATGGTGTTAAGCCTCGGCTAAAGTTCGTTTCGGTGGACATCGGTGGTGTGGCACAATCGGACCCAGAGCTTCGACTTGAAGATGGTGTGTGCCCGCGGCACACGGCATCACTTTCTGACACGCCAAATTTCTGACATGCCCTACTGCTTCCAAATCGCAGTTTACTGTTGCCCTCCTTAACTTTCGTTAGTTCGAACTTTCGTTAATTCGAACTGAAGCGGCTTCCCCTTGCGGTTTGAATTAACGAGCTTTTACTGTAATACCTTACATCCTATCTCCTGTTAGCCATGATGTCTGGGACTGTGTTCTCAGTCCATCCCATTTGGGGATAGCTTCATTTCTGCACCATGTGGTGCCCAGCGCCAAAGCTCACTACATCGACCAGCATCGCTTACACTGGCTTATCCAATTGGCACAAGCCGAAAGTGATATCAGTGGAAGTGATCAACCAAAAACGCAGCCTCGAGCTGCCAGTCTCAACAAGCCAACCTCCTCTGACGCCACTCCCTCGTGAATTGACTCTTCAGAAATAGGTCCTGCATACATTTGCAGGGCCCTTTCAAGGCGGCGATGGTAGTTTTAGTGATGTCTATGTCATGACTAGCAGTCCGCCACACCGTGTTCTTTCACAGCATGGAATGTGGCAGGAAGCTGAACTTGCCTACCATGTTGTGAATTGCTTTAATGCGATTGCTGACCTTTGGGAACTTCACCCAGTTTGTGGTGTGTATGTTTGTCTGCACCTAACGTCTTACGACACCAACTTTAGTCGCTCGCTATGTGACACTGGGTATGTGTCGCTCTTAAATATATATAAAAAAATTTCAAATTTATCTGGTGCTTGGCGTAATCGAACCTCTGTCGTATATATTCCAACAGTCTTATTTGAATATTATTGCGACATGCACCAAGCGTGGACTTTGCAGCAGCACTGTAGATGGAGCAGCGTGTCCAGAGAGAAGTGTGACAGAGATGCCTGGCTGCAGCGCAGGCCTCACGCATGATGCATTTTGATGGTGGCAATATGGTACGTCGTTACAGCTTCAATGCCAAGTCATTCCAACATGGCATCTACCACAGTTACTGCGTTAAGTGTCGGCGGCATTGGCGTAACCAAGCTAACGAGCAGAGCGAAGGATGAAAGAGCGAAGGAAGAAAGCGGAAGAGGAGGATATGGCAAAAGTGTGAGAAGAAAAGCGTAGTGCTGCTCTGCAGTGATGATGGCTGTGAGATGGTGCCAGAGTAGCACACATTGTCTGTTCACTGATAGAATATGGTGAGCGTGTCCAGTGATACTTAAAACAAAGCGCTGCATTAGTAAAGGTCTGCTGGTGAGCGCATCAAATATGGTGAGCGCATCCAGTGATACTGAAAACAAAGCGCTGCATTAGCAAAGGTTCTGCTGTGAATCACGCACAGGCATCATCCAAGCGCTGCCTCACGCAATCTTCTGACTAGCGAAACAGTCACACCACATCTTGCTCTGTTTGCACCGTGCTGAACAAGACAGACTGGCCGCACCAGCCAATATATAGCAAAATGAAAATACATATAGAGCTATGCTCAAATTTTGCATTAGGGAGTACAGTAATAGTTGGCGAATTTTTTTTCCCCACACCTTCCCTTACGTGTTGTGATGGGGAAGACGATGACTAGAGAACTGGAAGCAATGGGGACAAAGCTGTGTGCCTTTCAAGTGGCTTCTGCCCTACCACCGCAAGCAGCTCTTCTGATCGAGGGATGGGCTCTGCATCAAGACCCTGTTTAGCCTTCGAAAATCAGTGCACACGCTGTGTGTCTCACCTTGCTTTCGCACGACAATTACAAGGCAACTGAAAGCCACATCGCATGGGCTCGACATTCCGTGTTGCTTGTGCTGCTTTCGTCTATGAATAACACTCACACCTGCTTCCATTTCACAACAGTATCTTATGACCAGGTGGTGAAACTGTTCATGTGGCACTCCCTCCTAGTTTTCCTCCAGCTTTATCTGTCTGTAATGTTTCTATATTGTTTTGTTTGTGTTAAAGGGAAGCTGAACAGGTTGGAAGAATTGGAAGATGTACAGTAATTTGGAAGGCCACCACAGTATAATTCAACTCCTTAAGTTATTTTCACGATATTTGCATAGCAGTGCTGCAATCGCCGTTTAAATTTTAGTTGCAGTTTCCCTTCCCCCTCATGCGCCAGGCCTAGCGGCGAAAGACGGGGCACAAGGATACAGGGGTCAAATACAGGGGTCACATGAGTGCTCCATTTGAATCACGCACCTCGCCGATAGCTAAGATGAGGTCACAATCATCTTCACCATCAAAGCAAGTCAACCAACATGCGGCGTCTCCCGCAGACGCTGCGGCTTGTTTTTGCTAAATAGAGCAAATAGCGGTGACTTATGACCTGCTAAGCTATGATTCTCATATTGAGGGAGTGAAAAATTATAATAATTCTATGAAAGCTCACTTTTTTTTTAAAGTGCTTCAGCTGAACTTTAAGCGTACCCCATGAAGTGCTCTGTACTGTGAATTATGTAGTTTAAAACACACACACACACACACACACACACACACACACACACACACACACACACACACGCACGCACGCACAAAGAAACAAACAAATAACCAAAACATTTATATACTTATAGAGCCCAAACAAGGAAAGTACATGCAACTTACTGTTGAGTTCCGAATGTGCCCTTTCTGCTGTCCTTGCAGACCGCTGGGACGCAATCCTTTGTGGCACGTTATACAGGATCTGCACATGACCGATCACAAGTCAAAGTAATCTAAAATGCCTACATACTAAGACGGCTGAGATGACCGCAAACTTTGAGCCGAATTATATGGAAGGTTTTTAGCTACACCATCACAGGCATTCACAGCTTATTATGGTACCCTTCTGGTACATCTTTCCCGATACTGCAGTAATAATAAATGTTGCATAAATAAGGAAGCATATGTTGTAGTTAAACTGCTGATTCATACACACTCAAATTTTATTTCCTACATTTCATTTATTATGACGTTTGGGTGAGGTGCTTGCCTGTGTCATCTTTTTCATAAAACATAAGTAGAAAGCAAGCATCACCTTTGGTGATGCCAGCACCAAAAAAAGTAATTTTCTTCTTGAATTGTGAACCCACTGTTCTGCTGTAACAACGTGATTGAGAGCACCACCATTCCTTTCACTAACCAAATTAATTTCTCGGTGTGGGATCACCAAAAAATGATGTGTGTTTCTGATTACTTCTGGACGAAATATGAAAGTAAGACACCCTAACCTTGCATTAAAAGGACACTAAAAAGAAAAATGATTTCACCTGTATCAGTAAATTACCCTTCCACAAAAGCAAAATGGCCCCACTCCCCGTGACAATGCGAAAAGAGGCTCGGAAAGCGAGAAAACGCGCAAGGAGCAGAGACTGATGACGACGACGCCTTGCAGCTTCTGCACCAACTTGGCGTAATGTCCCGAATTCTGACGCCGCTTGCTCTGGCCTATTGAATTCTTTATCCGCTAACACTGAATACACTGTGTTCTAAAGAAGTCAAGGAATGATAGTGGTAAGTTTCTGGAACTATTACCGAGCCAATGCAGTCTCACTATAAAAAAAAAGGTACCTTGAAATTCATGTCCCACTCATGTAGCCGCACTTAGGGTTTCAGCACAAAATTTAAAAAGTAGAACTTGCAACTTAATTTTCTTTAATATTCAACCTATTATTGGAAAATTAATAAAAATATTGTTTTCAAAGAACACTATCAGCCTAAGCTGATTTCGTGTTTATTTATTTATTATTTTTTTTTCAGTGTCGCTTTGAACTAAGTGCACCCAGGGTTCACCCAAAACATTCAGCTCAAAATTGATGGAAAATTCAAGAAATTTAAATGATGCTGAATTACGAAATTCAAGTGGTAGCTTTAAACACAGCTTAGTTGCATACATGAACTAAAAAATATTAAAATTTCCTTCTTCCTAGCTGCATTTTTTTACAGCCAAGCTGCCACTGAGTTGGACACACGCTTCAAGCGTTTTAGGTGGCTTTTCAAGGTCAGTTATAGTGATGTCAACCGCCTTCTGACACATCGCACACTTTGCTCACTGAGGATTAGTAGTGTCCAGTTTTGTCCAAAGACACTCGTCACATTAAAGCTAGATGGCTGAAACCTACTTTCCTCCAGCCATATCTAATGCCCAGGACTCAAAAAAAGGAGCCTTGATGGCTACAATGTGAACCAGCTAGAACAACAACAAAAAACGTTGGTATGGCTTGGTCACTTGATTTCGCTTTGTCTAGCACCATGATGGCAATGGCAATTTAAACAAGCCTGTCATCACTAGTTGTGGACATGCCAGACTGCAATCACTAAGTAAAACTCCCAAAAGAGCACACATCGAATCATTTCCCAATAGACAGTGTCCCCAGCACAGTGCTGATGCAAAGCTTGCTACTTTTAATGTGCAGAAGTCTCCCCCAACCCCAGTTTCAAAGGTGTTCAAGGGGTGCATTTATTTTCAAGGAGTTCTAAGGGCCCTTGGATTTCTTTTTACAAATTCAAGGGTTTTCAAGGATTTCAAGGAGCTGTACGAACTCTGCGCACTTCGAAGTGCCACATGTGAATATTTGAGTACTACTACTATACATACACACCAGCGAGAAGACTAAGGAGATCCAAGGAACTAGATTTTTATTAGTCACAATGCCACAAGGTAATGGGAAATGATTGGGAAATGGGAAATTTAAATTAAACACGGCAATTAACTTCCTCTGTGCTTTCTCTGGTTTCATTGTTACTTTGTGTGTTTGCGATGTACGCACCAGCAGTTCAACAAGAAGGGTCATGTATAATAGAACGTAACATGCTGCCAGAATGCACAAGCCAAACCACATACAAATATGTGTTAGCATCATGGGTGGCAGGCATCAGCAACATTATTAGTAAGAAAAAACATATAAGTGAAGATCATGTCGGTGAAGTTGCTACATGCTTGGTTTTCTACACAGCAGACCAAATGCAATGCTGCCTCAGGAAGGACCTCGGTAACAACAAGTGCAACCCACTACACCACCTAGTACGGGACGATACCATCAGGGTCACCGCAGATACAGTAAAACCTCGTTAAACCGTACCCGCTTAAACAGTAGTTTCGGTTTAAAAGTAGTAAAGTCAATTCCCCGACTCAGCGGCCATTGAACATAATGTATTTTGTATCCGCATAAACCGTACCAGCTTATTGCGTACGCATCGGTTAAAACGTAGCGTTTCCACTTTTCGTCGCGCAGACACGGCGGTGCGTCGTCTCCATCGGGCGGCCCGGCAAAACAACAAGCCTCAGAGATCGGTACAACGGCCTCCAAGCGCCCTGTGCATTTGCACGTGAAGCCGCATCAACATCAACATCATTTCGACGCCGCATGGACGCCGTGCCAGAGAGCGTTGTGGCGCCGTGCAAGCGAGGACTCGCGTCATGCCGAAGCTAGGATAAGAAAGACCCCGGGTGCTCAGCATAGAAGAAAAATTAGACATCGTCCGTGTTACCGAACGTGACACGAAGAAGTCGGCACTTGCCCGCGACGTGGATCTGCTGTTGACTACAGTGTGTGGCATTTGGAATGCGAAGTTGCTCGGCAGCGCTGCTGCGACCGCGAAGAGATATGTCGGCTACGAGGTTCGACTTTTCACCATCGTTGCCGCTGTTGTTGCCGAAGTGTCAACTAGCTACAGTGATGAGGACGACACGGAAAGCGACAGCACGGGCTATTCAGGCCCGACAGTGGCAGAAGCTGCGCGTTACATCAGCCTCATGAATGCGATCGTCGCAAGGAGAACAGGGGCGCGATAACGTAACTATTCCAAACGAAACGTTTTCCGAACTCCGGCAACCGGCAATGAAAAAGGCGCCCCGGGACTTATGCAGCACTACTGCGCGCGTGCACGGAGAATACGTAACGCCAACGAGGAATCTGCCGTGCGAGTGTTTGCCGAGAGGAGGGGGGCTGGCTGAGAAGCTGGCACGCAGCTTCAGTAAGTTTGAGGCCGCTGTCGTCGTGCTAGGCCGCCGCGACATCAAATGAAAATAACACTTACGTCCCGCGAAGTGAATAAATACTGCATGTTTTTTCCCCTTTCATCGCATTCTCTCTGAGTTCCGTTTTCGACAGGTAAGCGGGCGATCTCATGCTATTTCGCTTAAACAGTACTACCGTTTAGTACATACTTTTTCCGAGCTCCGGCCGACTACGGTTTAACGAGGTTTCACTGTATCAAGTGTTTCAGCTATGCTCACCTCTCATCAATAAACATGATGGGTCCGACAAACATCGTCTTACAGATGTTCAGTACAGTTTACTGTTAAAAGAAATGTGCAGTTAATATTGTAACACTGATTAGTTCAGAGATGTAGCATCAAAGCCCATATGTGATTTTTTTATGCACAAAACAAACGAAAACAATTTTTCGTCCCACTTTTGACATTCTCATTTGCTCTTTTTGTGACCTTGTATATTTATTGGGCACATGTTTTCAATAAACCTTCAGTTGAGACAGTGTTGATCTCCTGCCTACACTTTCTTTTTCCTCCGTCTTTTTGTGTTGTAAATCATGATTATATCAACCACTTTTCTCTGACGAATGTGAATAAATGACCAAATTATATTGCCTTTATTAACTGGTAAACTGCTTCTTTTGACTGTGGATCACACTGTTCATCAAAATTTAAGACCACTGTGAAGAGATCATAACAGCTGATGCAGTGTTACAAAGCAAAGGGCCAGAGTACAACAAATGGAAAAGCACGAACCCCATCATCGTCGGGGTCGAGTTCACTGTAGTTGTTGTGCGGGTTGTTGACTTTCTCTAAGAGTTCCCTTGCCAGCCGCTTGGTCAGGTGGTCTCCATTGAGGAAAGGGTGCTGCAACGTGCAAAGAGAGAGAGAGAGAGCAATACAGGAACGTTGAAGATCCAGTGTCTCAATCACAACTGGATTCTTTACTGGGGCCATTATATATTTCCACATTACACCACCTTACAGGCCTACGTGGGCACTCAGTTAGGGGTTTACATGAATATGAGAACACAGAAAAGCCAGGATATTCAGCAGCTAGCATAAAATAATAAGATTTAAGACGGAAAGTACAAAGCTCGATTCATTATTCGATCCCAAAGCAACTCCACTGCTATGAGAGACTCTGTACAGTGAAGGGCCCCACATTAACTTTGACCCCATGTGATTCCTTAATGCTCACATAAATCTGCGTTCATAAGCGTGTTTGCATTTTGCCACAGTTGAAATGCGACCCCGTGGCCGGCAGCAGAATGCCGTAGCCACTGCGCCACCACGGCAGGTGAACGTACAAGGCAATGGACAGACATCATTACGCAATGGCACATGTAGTGCTCTGCGTGCTAATAAAACGAGTACTAAGAATAATGGCTGTAGTACAGGGTATCACATTGCAGTCTTAGACATTCGTTATAAGCATACACTCGTTACATGCAGATGTCAATGAAAAACATTTTAAATACATTTCATTACATCAAATGATTATTTCATCGGGGTTTGTTACATCGAGGTTCCATAGCAGTCTACAAGATTTTTACGATGCATGATTGCAAGAGGCTAAGGCAATGAAGCAAACGCTTGTGTGAAGTCAAAGCTGTGCTTTGTACCGATCGCCTTTGGTGGTATCGCTTTCAGTGGCTAAGCAAGTGAGCAGAATGCGTTTCGCTCCAATTAGTTGTCATGCCAGACTTTATTCCAGACAAAAGTGAAAATATATCCAGAAGTAATCAGTGGTGAACATGGGTTCCAATGTCAATTGAAATACATTGCAATATACATGAGGGAGCATAAAGCAGAAGTATGCGAGGTATGACACCATAAATGCATTTTGTGAAAAGGGCTTACCGCCAAGCACACACAAAGCGGAGCGTCCCTGCCATAAGCTTGTCACTTTAGAATACTTATGGGGGAGATGGTGCAGTTGAAGCGAAGTGCTATAAGTAGACTTCCATTCGTTCACAATTTTTCACAATTTCACAATTTATTTATTAGTAAAAATACAGATAATTGCATGTGTGTAGTATACATAAGGAGGTCCCAAAGTCAAAGACTGTATCGGGACCTCCTGCTAAAGACACTTATGATGTTATACAAAGTTTAAAGCAACAGTAGTATAGATGAGAACTAAGAGTAATATCGAAACATGTTTATAGCATATGAGTAATAAGAACACTTGTTAACAGCAGGACAATATAAAAAAACGGAATAAAAAAAAATGAGGAGAGTTTCAGTAAGTATTTATTATGAATGATTTTAGTTCTTTTTTAAATTGGTATAAAGTTTTTGCATTTTTGATGATAGGGGGTAAAGTGTTCCAAAGCGATATTGCGGAAAATTCCGCAGTCTGTTTACCATAGTTAGTTCGCACTTTAGGTAGAAGAAAATTATTATTGAGTGCAAATCTAGTGTGACTATGAGCTATTTGGTCACAAGGTGAGAAGCAAATTGATGGCAATTCCTTAGTCATATATTTGTAGAATAAAATTCCTAGATTATATTTGGTCAGTTCTGAAATGGTTAGGATGTTGTTTTCATGTAGTAAGGATTTTCCATTAGCAAAGCGTGAACTGCTTGTAATTATTCTTATGGATTGGTTCTGGATTACCTGGAGGGATGCCAAGTGAGTGTTATAAGTGTTACCCCAGCATAGTATGCCGTAGTTAATATGAGAGTGAATGAATGAGTAGTATAGCGAGATTAATGTATTATGTGTAAAGTAGGGACGAGTTTTAGTTAGAACGCGAATACCGTATGCTATTTTCTTTTTGATGTGAGAAATGTGATCTTTATATTTCAAGCTGCAGTCAAGAGAAATCCCAAGAAAAGATGAGCATGGACTGGGAGAGATGGAGTGTGAGCCGAAAGTTAAAGAAGGGGAGAATGCAGAATGTTGTTGATGTGAGGAAAATACAACAAATTTAGTCTTAGTGGCATTAATGGATAATAGGTTGGCATTACACCAACTTAAAACATTTTGTAGATCAGTATTTAGCTTGTTAATAAGAAGTGACATGTGTTTATCAGAGGAAAATATGGTAGTATCATCAGCGTACAGAATGCACTTACTAGAGGACAAACAGTTAGGTAGGTCATTCATATAAATCAAAAACAGTAGTGGTCCTAAGATAGATCCTTGAGGGACGCCAATGTTAGTGGTTTGTTCTCTGGAGTAGACGTTAGATACAGACACTATTTGAACCCTATTTGATAAGTAACTTTTTAGTAATGAGAGCGCAGGACCACGAACACCGATAGCCTCAAGTTTAGTAAAAAGGATAATGTGGTTTAAGGGGGGATGAGGGTCTTGAAAACTTTTTTTTTATTTCTTAACATATCTTCCTGAAAATTGGCATGCAGATATATCTTTGAATGCTGATCCCAAATATATATTCAGATTTTATATATCTCATCTATAAATGAAGATATTGCAAAATAATTCATCCCACATAGGTCTTTTCTTACGGGCCATTATGATAATTTCTTAATTAAAAAAACTAGTTTCAAAGAATAGCTGTCATTTCCAAGGGCCCACTGCACATCCTAAAGCTAAAGAAATTTTTAAAAAGTGATCATATAGGTCATGAATGAATAACAAAGTAGGAAGAAAAAAACAATGCGGGAGTAATTAGCTCACATCTGACCTAATTGCTAGTCTAATGGGTTTAATGAAAAATGGAAAGCTTTAGGATGTAGTTGAGGCTTTACTGAAAAAAATGATACCTAATTCAATAAAATCAGTTGATGCAAACATTATGAAAAGTTCTGTAAGGCAAAGGCATTTGATCGAAAAAGCAAAGCTGAGAAAATTGCATTCAAAGTTTTGCTTACTCTGCCACTTTTGTTTACCTATCACATGGAAAAATTTAATGCTTTAGCATGCAGCCCAGTCATTACTGAACACAATAACACCAAACGCAAAGAAATTTGTTCATGTAAAGATTGTGAAAACCTCTGTATTGCATTGGTACTTGACAAAAAAAAACAAAAAAAAGCTCAGAAAGTCGTCTTCACTTGCTGCGCCGACGTTCATTAGCTCGAACTTGCGGGAAGTCGCGGACTTCTTCGCCAATGAAGTTTTAATGTTGTCTGCGTACTTTTCACGCCCCGCGCACTCCGCGCAAAACACCGCGTCGAAGCGTTGAGCACGCGAGCTCGGTTCAGCCGCGTCCGTCGGCACCGAAGCGGCGTGCGGAAACGCCGAAGTCGACGTTAGGCTTAGGTCAGCCGGCTCGGCCGCTTCCGACGACACGGAATCCGAAGCGACTTGCAGCGTTTCAAAAGTTAGCATTTTCGACGGGCTTAGTCCAGGTGCATCCACCGGCACTGCAGAGACTTGCGGTAACACCGAAGTTGACACCGATCGGGACTGTCCAGCCGCGTCCACCGGCGAAGCTGTTGTTGGCGAGCTCAGTCCAGCCGCATCCACCAAGGCCACAGCAGCTTGCGGCATCACCGAAGCTGTAGTTCTTGACGATGTAGCGCTCTTATTCCATGCGCGCCTCTTTTTGCTGACTGCTTTTCGCGTGCTTGCTTTCAAGCGCGCGTCTCGCGCCATCGTGACACGCGGAACAAAGACACCAGGCACGCAAAAGCAAGAAATTCGTGGTTAAAAGAGGCGACTCAATAGCCACAATATCTACAAGGACGATAAAGAAAAAGGCAGAACGAAAAATACTAGGAAACAAAGAGGAATGCGAAAAATGACGTGCGCGCCGGCGAAAGCAGACGACGCGAAGGAGTCTAACAACGCGGCCGCGGCGCCGCGGCAGGCGAAGCATGCGTCACGGCCAATCAGAGGGCTGCGCCTCGGGGAGGCGCCCGTTTCACCCAATCAGCGGTTGTCTCGCGACGATTTCGCTCTTGAGAACGGGTGCTTGGGGTGCCGATCGCTCCGCTGCACGAGGGTCTACAGCGTGCCGAGGGGCGCCAGAATGGAGAGCGGGAAACCAGCTTTCAAACGAGACCAAGATGGCGCCGATCGGTTCGCGTCGCGCGGAGCTACGGCAGCTTGCAAATGAGGCAAACCTTCGCGCTTGGCGTTCAATTTCGGCTCACCGACGTTTCTAAATTGCCGTTTTTTTATACTTCGAGTCGGAATTGAGCCATAATATTTTGTAGAGGCATAGTTGGGACGTTAAAGACTTCAAAAACGCAATTTTTGAAAATTGCCATTTTTGACCATTTTTCGCGATTTCAAGACCCGCGTCCCCCCTTAAGCAGTCGAATGCCTTTGTTAGATCAATGAAAACTGAGCCTGCAAATAGACCATCGTCAATTATTTTTTTTAATTGGTCAGTTAGATGTATGAGTGCCAAATCTGTGGAATATCCATTACGAAAGCCAAATTGGCATGAGGAGAGAATGTTAAATTTAGTGAGATATTTGGTTAGACGCATTGCGATTAATTTCTCCAGAACTTTGCTGAAAAAGGGTAAAATACAAATAGGGCGGTAGTTATGTATTAATGTACTGTCACCTTTTTTTAGAACTGGAATGACTTTACCGCGTTTGAGCTCGTTAGGAAACACACCAGTCTTGAATATCGAATTAGTAATATGAGACATGATATCAGAAATTAGGTGGGCAATCATTTTAATGGTAGCAGGTAGAACTTCATCTATTCTAGCACTGGTGGGTTTTAGGTGACATATAACGTTATATATTTCTTCTGGCGTTGTGGGAAAAAGAAAAATGTGTGAGGGAGTCGATTAAGTTGAGTGACTTGTGAAGGAGAGGGTGTGTCATTATCAAAAAAGTAGGAGCTGAAGGCGTTAGCTATTTCGTTAGGGGAGTTAACTTCGGTTAATTTGATATTGGCTAATTTGATCCGGACTGACGATCCCAGCAAGCACCCATACATTTCCATTAACCCAAACTTCCATTATTCGGATTTCAGAATCTCCCTTCACCAAATAATATGAACTTATCTTGTCAACTTCGATGCAATACAGTTGTGTTGTGCAATATGTAATTTGTTGCATTGAAGCATGTAAACAATGGAAAGGGGCCACTGTCATGGGACATAGTACATGTTCCGGTCATGTCTGCAGTCACCTAGATGCCGAATAAGCATACTGGCCGCCATTCAGTGCTGCTTATGACGCTGCTGTGGTTATTTGAGCACTTGTTCCCCCCCGCCATGCATATCTTATATATGATACCGTTAGTGGGGCCTAGTGCGCATTCCTTAATTATAAGCGCACGCACGTGCCGTAAACTGAGAAACGAAGAAAAACAACCTGTGTTTTGGAAAAATTAGCAATAACAAAGGCGCTAAAATGAAAAAAAGAACTCTAATATTAGAAAGTCAAAGGAACGTGTAAAGCCAACAAAACAACAAAACTCTGAGGGCCTTTAAATAAACTTATTAGCCGCCTCGGTACTCGTACTGTGACCAGAGATGGCACATGCACGTGCGTAAATTGAAGAACACGTGCTATTAAATGAAAGAAAACTGGCACGATTCCTTGCTTGGTATACTTCATCGTGTATATAGGCTGTATTGAGATGAAGCTAACTTTAAAGGCAACACTTCCAAGTGAATCAACAGCATGTTTTGGCATTCTTTTTTTTATGCGAAGCATACTAGCCGCACAACCACACTCTTCCTTGCTGCGCCGCACGCGGCCGCGTAGCTACCATATGACGTCATAACAGCTGCAAAAGCGGAGGCTCAACTCGTGCGCTCGCTTGCGGCCGCGTAGCTACATAGCCGGGTCTCAGCTCTACGCTCGCCTGCGATCGCACAGATGGTACTGCGGCCTAACTCCCGCTCCTCCCGCTAGGGCACTGACGTCACAACAGCTGCAAGCCGGGCTCAACTCTTGCGCTCGCCTGCGGTCGCACAGCCGGTGCTGCGGCCTAACTCCCGTTCCTCCCGCTAGAGCACTGGCGTCATAACAGCTGTGTAAAAGAGCCCCGCGCTCTCGTCGAGGCCAGTTGTATAGCGCGATGGCGGGAAAGGAAAGGGCCGCTCGTCAGACCGCAACATGCAAGTTACAAAGAGCCACGGAAACGGCCGAAGAACGAGAAGTTCGGCTTGCCAAGTGACGTGCACAGTACGCGGCTAAACAGCAGCGTTCCTTCACAGAGTCCGAGGTAAAGGATGAAGTTGCGAGTGTATCTGGGAGTACTTCTACTCACTCGGTGCGGCGAAATGCAACCAAATATAGCCAAGCAACAGCAGTTCACCAGGCTAAACAGTGGTTCAACAACTAAAATAAAGGCTAGTATGC
Source organism: Dermacentor albipictus (assembly GCF_038994185.2). Lineage (NCBI taxonomy): Eukaryota > Metazoa > Arthropoda > Arachnida > Ixodida > Ixodidae > Dermacentor > Dermacentor albipictus. The sequence goes on along the minus strand of NC_091827.1, from coordinate 100,597,398 downwards.
TTCGCATCCTGGGCTTAACCTTAGCTAAGCCACAGCCATTTTTTTTTTCAGCCTTTTGTTTAATTCAACCTGCCAGATAATTTGACCAGTTTCGTTGGTCCCATCAGGATAGAATTAAAGGAAGTCAACTGTATACACTAGTAAATGTCACATACATGTACCACAAGTGGTCGAAATTATTCCAGAGCCCACTGTTTTTCGATTCGGCGACAATGCACCAACTAATCCGGCAACAAACTTGCTTGAAGTGTGCCAGGTTTGCTTTGCAAAGTGCAAGACAACTGTTGTGAACATGTCACGAATATGACTGGAGCACTGTAGAGCTCTATTGGTCAACGTGAACTGCAAGCACTTTGTATGAAGGTGGGTGAATGCAGTCACTAGTTCTGCTGATCCAGGTCATCCAAAGGACATGGGCACCGAGATTGTGGTTCAAGGTGACGACTTTGACCCTGTGACAGGTATCACAGAAGTGGTTCCTCGGGACTGTCCACAACTTGATCTCATGCAAAGCATTTGCTAATAGAGATGGAAATACTAAATTCATGATTTCATTACTCCCTGTTCCCACTTTTTGCCAGCTCTGCAATACTTGCACCACAACTAGAATACTTCTGTAGTGCAGCGTGACTTACCATGAGTAACCGCTCTGCAGTGGGCCTCTTCTTGGGGTTCTTGGTCAGGGCCACCTTGACAAAGTGGTGGAAGTTCTGGGACCTGTGTCAGGAAATGCACAGGATTACACGCAAGACACTCCCAGATGAGGTGGCAGATGCACATAGCCTCTGTGATCACTGTACACATGTGTTTTTATTGTGTGCAAGTGTGTCTGTGTGCATGCACGGGGTAAAAAAAGAAATCCAATTATACAGGGTTTGTTGTCCCATAGTAACTAACGCATGGGTAGGGGTGGGCAAATATTGAACACCTTCGTATTGACAAATCAAATAGTATCCTTTTCGATTTGGCCTTCCATTCAAATATAGTCACCATTTGTAAAGGTGAGTATTTCTTGATTCGTTTTTTAATATTTTAAAATGTCAGCTGTGCGCAATCAAGCATAAGGTTAACGTGAGAACTTGCACAATGGGAGCAAGCTATGTCCCTCAGGGAGCCTAACCTGATTGTCTATACAGATATCATTTGCATCCTCCAAAGAGTCCTGAGAATGTGAAGAGAGTGCTTATTTGTTCTTCATGATTCATTAGTGCTTTTAATAAACAATGCTTCACAATGTACAATGCGATGACAGAAACCGGCTAACACTACATATACTAGGATGCGAGCATCATTTTTATACCAAATGTGAAAATGACTGCTCGCTATTCGAAAACTATTCGAAAGCATCTAATATTTTATATTAAATCCAGCTTAAAAAATTACAATTAGCATACCCCTACACATGCTCATCAGACATGCCGTAGTGAAGGGGGAGCTGGCTGTGCTCCAGTTGAATTTTGACCACTTGATGTTATTAGGAGTTGGCAGTTGTAGCTGTAGGAAGGAGCTTGACTCTTCGTCGGGACTTAGGAGAGCAGGGTTTATTTGCAGGATTTACATTTTGAACAAGATACATTGGCAGTCTAGCATGACTCCCATATGGAGCCCGCAAGATTAACTACAGCAAACAGCTTACGAGCACACAGCTCACGAGTACATTTCTAGCATGACAACGAGCACTCAGCTCCCGACGACGAGCAGTCTCTAGCAGCCGGCAACCGCTGCTTATAAGCCCTTGGTCCCCCCTTGAGTCCCAGTGGACGGAAATGTTCGTCCAGTCATCGTTCGACGTCACCATTTGACGTAACCGTAGATGACCCGCCCTTTTGGAGGAGGGCGAGGGCTGTTGGAGGAGGATGATGACTCACACACACGTGCCGCACATACACACAGGTGTAAAGGTCCGGAACCGACGTCAGAGGGCTTCGTAGAACTCTGCTTTGTCCTGGGTGGCGCAGCCGAGTACCACATTCCTGAGCTGACAGCGCGCCACGTGGCTGCCGGTCATCCGCAGTTCTCTGAAGTGCGCCTCGTCTGGTTGGATTGGAACACATGCAGCGGGCTGAAAGCTGGCACGTTGCCACCCCGTTTGGCCATTCCCAACAGTGTTCTTAAGCACCTGTTCTTAAGCACCTGTGTTCTTAAGTCTCGGTGGTTTGTTCCTGCACTGTGGAAGATGCAACAACGATGACGGTCACATTGTGGCCTGCAATTGCTGCATGCTGAGCGTGTGTGGACACTCGGGGCAAGCCTTGTAGCGAGATCCAGAGGTTACTCTGTGGTCGAATGTTGTAGTCGGTGATGGACTCGTAAACGGAGGAATCAGAGTGATGCAATGGAAGCAGCAATCATCAAGCCATTCGTATATGAGCCAGTCAGACTATGAAAAAAGTGGCTTCACTCTAGGCTTGTGAAAGTAGTGCTGATATCTGCAAAAGTTGTGGCGGAGGTGGAGCCACAAGCTGACTGGAAATAGCAGGCAAAAAGTTTCAGGCACTTGCTGGCAGACATGTTTCCCAGTCATGGTGTCTTATGATGCAGTCAGAACATGGGTGCTAGCATGTATGTTGTAGACAGCAGAAGAGCCACTAGTAGCTGTGGCTTATCATCCAATTTCATATAAGTTCATGCCACTACAGAGCTAAGCATGGGCACGAAGATATGCTGGTGACCGCCGAGAAGTGATGGGCTTCCAGACAGCGAACATAACGAGCCTAGCAGGGAGGTGATTGGGCTGTTCGTTGTCAAAGAATAAAGGAAACAAGGAACCTGCAGCGATGGTGTCCTCACCACATCATGGCTCCTTGAGAAAGCTGAGCAGCTGAAGGGGAACATCATGTTCTATACCAGAAACTGAAAAATGTGTTCTTCAGGCTGTCATATCAGTTGTTGCCCTTGAGAAAAAGATTTCATGAATCTCTCTTTTAAAGAGCAGGTACTGCCGGATCTGAGATGACATGTCGCTGATGCATGGCTGTGCCTAGAATTACAAAAACCAGATGTCAGGACTGTGTGGACTACTGTGGATGGCAGAGCCAGAAACTGAAAAATGTGTTCTTCAGGCTGTCATATAAGTTGTTGCCCTTGAGAAAAAGATGTCATGAATCTCTCTTTTAAAGAGCAGGTACTGCCGGATCTGAGATGACATGTCACTGACATATGGCTGTGCCTAGAATTACAAAAACCAGATGTCAGGACTGTGTGGACTACTGTGTGGATGGCAGAGCCAGATTTGCAGGTGCTATGGGTTCTCGAGCATTGTATGGCGTCATTATTCTTCTGTCTGGTCCATGGAAATGGGTGGGGCTAGGCAGTCAGCTGTGCCAAGATGCTCGTTGTCGGTGCACTAGTTTATATGACTGTGGTCAACAATTTTTCCTAATTAACAGGTGTGCTTCTCTGCATTACACATTTGCCCAACTAATGGCAGCACTGGTCATGTTTCACACGAAGACAAAGTGCTCGTTGCGCATGATGGGGGCTACGTCTCTTGTGCATGACTTCATCACGAGGACCACATCTACATTTTTCAAGTCATATGACATTCTATGCACTGACTGACTGTATAATGACTACCGGGCCATTAGCTTAGCAAACATCCTCGCAAAAAAGTTAGCTTTACGATTATAAGTGCCACACAAACAAATTTGAGCGTGCGCCAATGTGAAAGGAAGATGAAGACCAATTCATGAAGCGGTGCATCGCTGGCTTCCATCGGCATCTGGACTTTGAACCCCATGCTGCCAGATAGACGTCGTGTAGCAGAGGATCTTCAAGCTCTGGCCTGTGGCTCGAAGGGGAATGCCCACCACGTTAACGCGTCGATGACGAGTTCAACGCCCCATTGCGTGACGCTACGGTCATTTCAACGAAGTTACTCGTGAGTGTTAACCTATAGTACCAGAGGTAGACATTCTTGTACTGAAAAAGGGGTACCAGCGAAACACAAAGGACGCGCACACAAGGAAAAGACGCTGGACATGGACGGGCATTGGTTATTGAAGAATGGCAGTTGAATGCCTTTGCTAAGACTTTACGTGAACATAGCTTAACTCACCAGCAAGCCCATATTGTATTGACAGTTCCCATGCACCTGTTATCGCCGTCCTTCTTTATGCATGTCCAATATACCTCATGTATAAAAGTGTTTCTTCGTGTTTACTAGGCTATCTCTAGTGTGTCCGATAACCAGGGCCCATACACAGACCCCTTTCCCATCACAGTAACGGAATACAACCGGAGAGAGACAAGGAGGCACCAGGCTGACACCTCCTGACCGGCTCCTCCAGGCATTATGATGTGGCTCGGTTGTTTATTTCATCTGCCGCAGCCTCGAAAAGAGGTTCGCAACATTCGAGCTCTAGCACAATGCAAGCTAATGAACTCTGGCGAGGACTTCTAAAAATTTGCATCACCCCGAAACTCGGATTAGGCATGATCGTATCACCAAGATTCTACAGTAATAATCTTTGCATTCATGTGCTTGTTAAAGCTGCACTATAGGAATCGTGACCCCCCCTCTCCCCCCCCCCCAAAAAAAGCACAAGCTTATTGCACAAGCTTGTATGGTACTGCATATACTTTTGACTTTTCTTGTTCCCCCGGGATTTGGCGGCCGGAAAATCTACCATACAATCGCAGTCTACAGCAGGAAACGACAGCATGTTTGGGTTATGCATTATGCTTCTGATGACACTACTTTGCAAGCACCCTAAACCAGATGGGTGATGATGCTTATTGCAATAGGGTCGGTGGCGATAGCTGTGAGTGTGGCTTGCGACGACCTGGGAGGAGATTGGCTGGTACCGGAATAACAAACTGAGTGGATGGCTACTGCTATGAATCGCGCGCACCTCATGACTTTTCTTGTTTACACGGGATGTGGCGTCCGGAAAATGTACCATACGATTGCAGTCTACAGCAGGAAATGGTGGCATGCTTGGGTTATAGCGCATTAAATGAGCGCAGTATGCTTCCAACGGCACCACATGCTGTGAAACAAATGAAGATGCTTATGGCAATAGGGTTGGCGGCGACATCTGTGAATGTGGCGTGTGACAACCCTGGAAGAGATTTGCTGGTGTCTAAATAAGAAAATGAGCACTCACCAGCGTTTTCACGAGGGACAGGCAGGCGAGTATTGAGGGGAAGCTGCCACTGTGAGTGGCTGCTGCTCTCAATCACACGTGCCTCACGTATTGTCTTGTTTACATGCGATCTAGCGGACAGAAAATGTATTTTACAATTGTAGTTTGGCGATGTACTGAGTGTTTGTGCCAAAGGATTGTGTTTTCCGGGAACGTATGAACCGGCAAAAAATAAGCTTAATCCAATAGGGTAATTTTTTGTGTTCTCGATGATGAACGTTGGCACCGGGAAATCGTACGTAACAGGATCGTGTAGACGAGGTTCTACTGCACCACCATGATGCATTCAGAAATGTGGTTTGCAACTGTCGCACTAGCGTCAATGCAATTGGCATTTGCTTACTTGGTAAAAGGGAGATGCAATAAAGAAAGCACGTACCATTTGACCTTGTCCTTGAGCTGGGGTGGCTTGAAGCCCGACTTGGACATGAGGAAGAGGGCCCGCATGGGGTGTAGGTCAAACATTGGCGGCTGCAGTTCCGCTAGCTCGATGGCTGTGATGCCCACTGCCCAGATGTCACACTGCTGGTTGTAGCCACCCTTGCGCTCCACGGCTGCTACCTCGGGCGCCATCCTGCATGCACCGAGTCATTCAGCCAACGTCTTCCACCGTCTTTTCTGCCGGGTGCCGAGAAGGCGTGGGATCAACACATTTACCATGGCAGCACTTTTAGAACATTCAATTCCTGTGCATCATCATTCACTACCAGATCACAGGTCGTATCCCCAAGTTGCATTAGCAGCTGTGCCTGTTAATGCGAGAGCACTCCTTGCTAACCCCATCCACTTTGGCCCGTATGACTATCTCTTTGTCCTCAAAACGATAACCACATAAAAATAAATTTGAAATGTTCTGCAGGGAATCAAGCCCAGGCCTAGTAAGCGAGTAACTATCCTCAGCACCATGCTAACAGTCGGCAAGGGGCATGGAATTGTACACATTACACTTCAACATGCACCATCCCGTTGGGCTCAACAGATGAAGCAAACAATGATGTACCTAATGGAGAATTGAATAAAGTGTGCGTATAAGTGTGTGGTGTGAATTCTGTTACATAACTTAGACAATCATCCTAGATGGTTTCTGCCACATTTTTGTTTCATCCTCTGGTCTGGGGAAACAACAACACAGCCAGAACTCATACCTGCAACCTCGCAATCCACTGCAAAATAACATAACCATGAGTCATCTAGCCAGGCAGTCAAACCTGGTAAAACAAGCTCATATCTGGCTCAAAAAGACTTTTGTTATACCCTACATTGGTTGCAAGCCCATGCGTCGTTACCGTCGAATAAAGATGTCTTTATCAGACCACGCAAAATAAATGCAAGTCTCTGACAGGCCAGCAAAGGGCCTTCTGTCAACTTTGATGGCCCATAGGTACCTTGCCATGCCAATGCATGGCACTTGCGCGATGCTAAATTGCAAACGCACTCTGCACTGTTTTAAATATGCAACGGTGTGACCATGCAGGATAAGCACGTTGACTTGCTGGCTGCGGGACTCCCATTTTTGCTGTGAGAATACAAACCTTGAGGTGCAAGCAAACTACATTACCTGGGCTCTTGCATTTAAGGTTTTATTACAGCGCCAGAATACTAACTGCAGAAAAGCATCGCCAAAAAATTCTTTAATTACGTTATTATATCCAATAATTCTTTAAATCATTTTTGTTTATATTGTGTTTAAGCTGTGCTTCTACGTCTCGCTCACAGTTCACTATATGCAAGCAAACACCAATTCGTGTAAGCTCACCAATAAGGTGTTCCAATGAACGACTTTCGCTTGCTGATGGTGGCAGTGATCTGGGCAGACACGCCAAAATCGGCTGCAAAAGAGAAAACAAAACACAGATCACATCAAAATAATTAGAACGACAAAGCAAAGGGGTTGGAAGATCAAAGGCCTCTGATAATTGTTGCTTTTTTTGCTTTTTTATTAGTACTATTATAACTGCTATTCCAGTCCTTACTGTACAAATGTACAGTAAAATCTCTACTGAGAACCACACACATCTAAAGGCCACGTCTCAGTTTTTAAAGAAGTTTGCGCTTTGCAATGTCTTGGCAAACTGAAACTGACAGAGTTTATTCCACCTGTCAAGATTAAAATTTAAAATAGGTAGGTGAATCAAATATGATGAAGAATAGTGTTCCGATGAAGACAAGGGCAAGTAGCAAGAAATTTTCAGTGTGCACCTGTGTTAATGGAACATTTAAGAATTATTATGGTGACATTACCTGCAACCTTCCGATTCCCATTTCAACAGAGTTCTCAGATGAATAACTTATATCCCAAAGAGCACATACTTCCTGAATCGACTGACTAGTTATCATATCTCATTTACATCTAAGCCGTGGCGGATGTTGAAGCATAGTGCTCCAGAAAAATATGGATCGCCAGAGTGTTAAAAGTTAGCAAATATCACACGAGTATTACTTATGCATTCAGTGCCTACCTGCCCGCTACTATGATTTTACTGTGAAATGCCTAGATTTTTACATCTTAATGAAAATTGTTACAATGACACCAACATTTTACACATTTAGATTTGGTTTTGGTTTTAAAGGGGCATATTAAAGATAGCATATGAAAACACAAAATTATTTTCTTTGTGGTTGAACTTAAGCCATATAAGTACTCAGGGGCCAACCTATACCCCTCCTCCTAGTTTTCTGTGATCCTCCCAATAAAGATGGCTTTATAATCTTGCTGCACTCTACAAAATGTTACAAAAGGCCACGACGTCATGACAGTACGACGTCATGACGTCATACGATAAATAAAGTATGACGTCATGACGTCATACTTGATTTCCTGCGACAACATTCATAAGAGAAGGTGCAAACATTGTTGCAAAGGGTCATAACATGATGCCCTTTGTTATCAGACAATAAGCCTTACTTTTTACAGAAGCGGCTGCAGGGATTCTCTGCACTGTCGAGCATGGTTGCAGGTGTGGCCTATGAAGCACAAACTAGAGCAATGCAGAGAATGCCTGAATTACCTGACACTCTGTTAAGCAGCACTGTTGCCCTCAAGAAGGGAGTCAAGAAGGCAAATCAGAGAGAAGGGAGGCGCACTCACCGAGCTTGACGTCACCGTCGTCGGTCAAGAGGATGTTGGCGCCCTTGACGTCTCGGTGCATCTTGCCCACATAGTGCAGGTAGGCAATCCCTTTGAGCGTCTCCCGGCACATGTATGCTATCTGCTGCTCACTCAGGGGACCCGTGACTGCAAGACGGCACCGAACGACAGGAGTGAGAGGTCAGCGAGGCACTGGCTTCTAGACACGACGATGCATTGACGAACAGGTGCTTCAGCATACATGGACTTATCAACTATCCACGTTTTTTTAATTAAATCCAAAGATTTGCGCTGGATTGTGCTGTATACTGCACCAAGATGTGATGAAGCCATGAGTAACAGTGCTCGCCAACATTACTTCACACTAAGTCAGTCCACGTGGCAGACTCGGCGCATTTGAATGGTTGCAATGTTTAAGAATAGTGCAAATAACAAGTATGCACTTTCTACACAGCCTGTACACCTGCAACTTGGGTAACCAAGCCAACAAGAATGCAGCATCAACAGCACTGCAACAAGTAAGCGCACACACAGTTTTGAGAGCTCTCACCTACAAATGCACAAAGGCTGAATTTACCCCCAGTGACAACATCTACCTGTTTGTGAGCAATACAATTTAGGTGACAGGTTGCTTGCAGCAGCGTAATTGTAGTTTGTTACTGCTGGTACTCCGCAACCTGAACAAATAATGCCCTCCAATTTAACCATCCTAATGAACTGTTTGATGATTGTAATCACGAATAAACAATATCTGAAACAGAATCGATCTTTTCATCACAGATGGCGCCCCTTGCATAAAATCGTCACTTCACAGCAAGCACAGTGTATGAATCCAATGTAAAAACATGGAAACCACCTCGAAACAAGAAATCTGCATACCATGCATAGGTATAATTTTTGCCTTCAAAAATAAATACCTCAATAAATACAGTTGATTCACGTTAGTTCAAAGTACAAGCTTTCATTTCAATTATCAGGAATTTTACTGATCGATAGCTAGATAATATGGCACAAAGAAATGAATTAATGAATAAAGCCTTTATTTTAAGGAAGGGGACGGCTCTAGGCCGCTGATGGAAATTAGGAGGGAAGGCAATGTGGGTTCCCAGACTGTTGGCTGAAGCACATCTTCATCTCAGTCTTGGACCTTCCGCTTTATTCAGACTCAGGTGCATGTTCAGTTCCACCGCTCTCACATGAGCTGATCAACCCCTTCTACACTACTCGAAACAAGCCACTTTGTCTGCCATATGTCGCAATGGCTTTCTGTGTTTCAGGGTTAGTTTGTATTGCAATTCCTAGTGTTCTAATGTCTCCGTGTAGTAAATGCTGAATGTTGGATCTCCCTCGTGAAAAAGCTGCACAGCTCCAAATGAGGTGTTGCAAGTCTGCTCTGCATGACTCCTGGCAATGTGTGCATCGGGTATAAGTCTTTGCAGTCGCAGCTTGTCTGGGTTGGTGCCATTTCTCAAGTATGTGTGGTGTGTATGCAGCGTTGGCCATAACCTTATTTAAAAAAACCTCTTCCGTGCGAGTAGGCCCACCCTTGTCGTCAAACACATGTACTGGTGTAGCTTCTAATAATCTCCGTTTACTGTCTGCTTTTATTTTAGTACGAATGTAATGCATCAGTGCTCTGCTAGGAGAGTCTTCGGCCAATATCTTTATATGGATTTTGGTCCGCGGGGTTCGGCGAGGAAATGGAGTGTGGGGAGCTGTACGCATAATCAAGCCCCCCCGCTTGCTCGGCAGCAGCGTGAACGGCTGCGCTTCCCCCATCCATGCCGGTGTGCCCCGGTGTCCATAGGATTTGAACATTTGTCCCATTGTCCTGTATTCTCCTTAGCTTTTTTTCTGGTGTCGTTGGCCACCGCATCATCTGTCGTAGGCCCTGTTAATTCCGCCACTGCTCCGTACGAATCAGTAAGGATCCAATAATTATTTCGCACTCTCTGCTCTACAATGTCTCCCATGTCAATGGGAATGGTGTTGACCGATCCCCATATAGCTAAGAGCTCAGCGTGCAACGTTGCAGCTCCAGGAAGCTGACATGTGTGATAGCCATTGTGTTGGGGTGCAGATGTGCTAACCCAGGCCATGCTTGCTATGTCGTTTGTGATTGCAGCGTCCGTGTAGATGTCAATGGTGCGCTGCGGCGTTCTTAATTCCAATCTCTTTTCAGATATTTTTCTAGCTTCCCCACTTCGCTTGGCGATAGGGCGTTGTTGCCTCCGTATGCCCAGTGGTGCTTTCCATGGTGGCGCTATGGTCGCTTCCACGGGCTCTGGCTTCGCATGAACTTGTTTATCCCGTGCCATGATCTGTTTTCCTTGGGTCATGTTTTCCCACCAGGATCGCATTCGAATTCGTGCTTCACTGATTACGTCCCGTGTGGGTGGAAATAAATATGGGCTATCTAGAAAACGGTACACATGCTCGGCCACATTTAAAAAGATGTAAGACCACAATGGGTAGCCTTGTTAAGAGAGCCATGTTGCAGTGACACCCACCCACTTAAATACCAGCCTGGTGATCCAACACAGGGACCATCTCACATGCAAGCCGCACAAAGGTGCTCTCCCGAGAAAATTAAGCTCATGCTACTTTGCCACGTGTAGCCAACAAGCTTTGATAAATGGAAACCTTGTTTGACTGAAACAGCTTCAAAGTGCACCGAGAACATAGTAAACCCATTAAAATTTGTCTGAGCAAAATCAAATTTTTAATTACCAGAGCCTGAATTAGCAAGGTATGAGTGCAGTGTAACCTGCAGTACAACTGCACAATTTAGTCAGAGAAAAAAATGAAGACAGAGAGAAGGGAAGTGGCCTCACTGTGGTAGATGTCCTGTAGTGATCCCCCTCCACAATACTCCATGCAAATCCAGAGCTTGTCCCGCCGCAAGTAGGAGCCGAAGTAAGCCACAATGTTCGGGTGCCGGCAGTCTTTCATCATCAGGATTTCCTGCTGGATGACTCCAAACTCGTCCCCTGCAACCCAAGCAGAACTAGTAGTGAGAGACTATTCTGAAAGGCTGTGACAATAACCTTCCTCAAGCTTTTTTAGGAGCCATATAAAAGTTCATTATTGTTTTTTTTTATTCATTCCATTTGTTTTTGCTTTTTTTTCTCCACTGTGCTGAGCAGCTGGTATCGTAAGGTTTCGTTAATCTGATCACAGTCAGTTCATTTTTTCGGTTAATTTGTTCCCAAACTAAGGTCCCAGTCAGTGCCCAGGCATTACTACGGACCAAAACTTGTGTTGTTTTGAACCTGAAATTGGCTCTCACTAATAAAGATGAAGCATGAGTGTAAATGTGCCACTGGTTGCCCTCATAGATAGAGTCAGAATATATGAACATCACACATGCCTTTGAAATGATGTAGAGGTAACAGCAGTTCCATGTTGTGTGACCAGGTGACAACAGTGCTTCTGTGCTTTTACTTTTAGTGTTTTAATTACACAGTACCCTATAAGTTGTTTTTTGTTGTTTGTATAGTAAATTCGAGTGAATTTCTTTGTATTTCTTTTCTGTCCGTTACTATCAATTTCGTTTATTTCATTTAATTTCACTGCATTTGTTCCTTGCGATTGCATGATTTCCTGCGTTAGATTTATTGCAACTGCCAAATGTATGCTCCATTACTTACTTTCTTCCGTGTTTCCTTGTATATGATTTTAATGTGGTGCTCCTTGTTGCTTTAGAAAAAGCATATCTATAAATCACAGGAGGTCCGGATACAGTCATTGACTATGGGACCTCCTTCTATATATTACTTTTCTTTATAAGCTGTAATCTGTTATGAATAAATCAATTTCCATTTCAATTTCAAGCATTCTTTCTGGAAATAAATTCAGTATAAGTCACCGCTGTCCGCGTTGTTCTTTTTTATGCCGGTCAACGTTTAGCTTTGCACTGTAAGCATACTCACTGTATGATTCAAACTTAAGTGTTCAGTGCCATGTCACTGTATTGAAAAATGAAGGCAGTGAAGAACAATAACTGCTCAAACATTTGGAGCAGCAAAATAAGATTAAGTGGAAACAATGTTTGGACAAACTGCAGGCTCTCAATGTTAGACACACACACACACAAAAAAAAGAATAAGTCACCTGAATTGTTAAAGATCAAATGAAGTTGCTCACATGGCAAACACAAGTCGTCTATATTAACGATGCAGAGCATAGAACAGACTGTGTAGGTTAGGTTAAAAAAAAAACTTACACACATTACAGATGTGAACAAACTGCATGCAATTATGTATGTGGTTTGAGTCGGATGTTTGTCCGCACTTGAAGTAAGTAAAAAGAAAACACACAAACACATGGTAGGTTTTCAAAGTGCAGACCAGCAAGCAAGTAAAAACACACGCTCAGAAAAACTCACATGTGCCATAGCGCCAACCTAGAAAAGAACAGTAGTCAGTATGTACACTGCAGACAAAGGTGTTTTTATTAAAATCAAGCATTGTAGAAACATTTGCAAATGGGCGTTTAAATAGACACTAAATAGAAACCTTGCATTCAGCTATACTTGTAGGTTCACTCTTGGAATATGCAAATCAGTCAGCTTTAACAAAAGTGGAGGATATGGCCGCTAGAAATTATGCAGAATGAGAGACCGGCAGTAAGGCTACCAACATAGTGGCTCACCATGACACCATAGTTTATGACTGTGTGCTAAGGAATGACTGTGTGCTCAGGGGACAACTGCTCATGAATTGATAATTTGCAAGAAATGATGCTGCATGTGCACATGCTAGAAATATATTTTCCAACCAAAATGCTCTAGACCACAAAGTAGTGGAATGAAGTATTGTTCCCATTCAACAGCTTTGCCTTTACCATGTACAAACCCTGAACACCCACCCCCTCTGCGATAATTCAGCGGCGGTAAGTGCTATTGGATGGCAACAGTACGTTCATTCTCGGTGGCCAGGTGTGGAAGAACTATGACGACCCTAAATTTTCCGAGTTTTTCTCGGGAAGCCTCTCTGCTCGTACTTCCTCGCTAGACGGGGACCGTGTTTAGAAGGAGAAATGTAGTCTGTGAACGAGAGTTCTCAGTTGAGAAACAGCCTTGGAAAGCAGATTACTAACCAATTTCAGAAGTGGTTTTTTGCTGAATATGCGGCACTGTGAAAAAGTCTGCAGTCCATCCCATTTGTAAAAATGGAATGGGGATCGTCTTCCCCAATCCTCAATGATAGACTTCGTGTAACTGCAGCAAGCAAACACACTCAATCGACACTATACGCACACCAGCTGTCTCGGTATTACTTCGCAGCTGCACAAGGTGATAGAACACTTGTTATGCTTTTGTGACTGTCATGACGTCCAATGCAACATTCTTCGGAGTGCGTTAAACTGACTAGATCACACACCATATTCAGAGACAAATATCCTTGGACCATAATCCCATGTGTCGCGGGCTTTTAAAGTAATGCAGTCATTACTACAGTTTACGAAATCGACTGGCCTCGGTGACCGATTGTAGGTGTGATAGACAGGTGCACATGTTCGCATTGCTAGTACCTTCCTCCCTGTCTCTCCCTTTTCTTTCTCGTTCCTTAACCCCCTTCTCTCCGCATAGGGCAGCAATTTGGATGCATGCCTAGTTGACCTTCCTACCTTTCCTTCCTTCTCTTCCTCCTCCTCCTCCTCAGTGTCACTTTGCACACATGCTGCCAGGAAAACAATGTTTTCCAACAAAGAGGCGAGGCTCCCGATTCTGCCAACAGAAGTCACTATGAATTTTGCAACTGGTTTGTTGCAATCTAAACTAAGCTATGACTAACCGTTTTTGTTGTTGTTGTTGAATAACTCCACACAGATGGGAACATATGACTCACCCTGGCAGTTCATTAAAATCTTTACAGCCCAGAGAGAGAGAGAGAGAAACTCAAGCAGGAAAATTTGCCCCCCCCCCTTTTTTTTCTACTAATATAGGCCTTTTTCTGATTAGCATGTGCTGGTAGGCTAGTCAGTTGCATATTCTTTGAGCTGCACAACGGCACTGTTGTGCCTTTGTGTGTTCTGCATTACAGCCCAAATTCATTTCTTGTTAAATAAAAGCAAACGGGACCTTTGAAAGAATAACTGGCAAGTCTAATCTGATCGTGTGTTTCTCTTTAGCATTCCTTGAAGTGCAAAGGCAAATGGACATTCAAATAAGAACATGCCCTACAGAGTACATAAATGGAGGTGAACATTCACAAGCAGATATTACTTCGAAGTATTGGCCAACGACTCTGCCTTGCTGGTTGGACAAGTGAAAGCAGTTAAAAAACCTGCACCACACAATGTTCACATATTGTGTTTGGATTTCTATGAGACATATGCATAAAGTCAGAGAACGGAAGCCTTGAGTGAGAGACAAAAATATAATGAGCAGAAATAAAATGCACTGTCATAACAAGCACGCCTGCGTGAAAAATAATTATTCATTCATATAAATTACCTCTGCTGTGAGCAATTAGCCTGATTTACCAACAAATTGTCCAACAAAAGGATGTCATTACGACATTTATTCCCTTACAAAGAACAAATTAATTTATTACAGTGGCAAAAGTGTTGACTATTACTGCAGTAAAAGCAAAGGATCTGCCCCACCATTGGGTGCAACAGCTTCTTTAAAATTCACCAATTTAATGCCCCAGATTTCCCTATGGTGTGCCAGGCTTCATTATCATTTCTTTGTTAACATTTGGTTTTTTCTGTCTTGTATAACAGAAATAATGATTTCTTCAAATGAAAAATCTAGCCAACAGCAGAGAGCATGCTCCATCTGACTTTCACACTTTTGTTCTTATGATATGACGCTGCACTGTTGTAGTATAAATCACTGAATCAAAGGGGTTAGGGTATCCTTTCTGTGCTAGTGCCACACATTGGTAATTTATTGAGGCAAGCTACGAAAAATCAGGTCATCAGCTACAGAATAAGGAAAAGAAATGGCCACCTCCATGGCAGGAACCTTGAGCATGTCGGCATAATTGCTGTATGAGGGCCAACTTCCCTTGTTAACCTAAGTTCTGATCAATCGCAAGATGAATGCTTCCAGGTAGGCTTTTAAATGGTATCAATCAAGCATTAAATGTTCACATCAGCAAATAGCAGCAATAAAAAGTGAAGAGCCAGCCCATTTTCTAACTTTCCTGTCCACACTACATTCAAAGGTCCACTGTTGCATCCAAAGAAGGGGCCCTCGGGGCCCATCCCCGAGGGCCCCTTCTTTGGATCCACCAATGGACCTTTGAGTGTAGTGGACCTTTGAATGTAGGGGCCCGAGGGCCCCTTCTGTGCTGTTTATTTCACATTCCAGTAATTATGCCAACCAGCTGAGTCAGGTATGCTTCTGGAGAGAGAAATCAGCAGATACAGGAGAAGTGTGTCACGTTCAAGCATATGGGGTCTCTGCTTGCAATCCAGATCACAACACACTCTTTGTTTTCATATGTGCAGGCTAGTCTAACTATAGCCCCAGTCCAGCCAGGCATGTACCCAAGGGGGTCCCGGGGGTGCGCGAAATTAAGCAGCATACTCTCTCCCTCCCCACCCACGGCACCACTCCTCACACACATTCCCAAAACGCCAACAAATCAATATATTTCGTGGTCAACATTTTGCTGCCTTTTACAGCGAAAGCTGTATATGACTAACCTTCGGTAGTTTTTTCGGCATCCGTCAACAGAAAAAATCATCATGTGGCCGGCCAATACTGGTGATAGTGCAGAAAGCATACAAGCTCAATGGCAGATACCCCTGTTGGCTCGGGAACCAATAACGCACCCTTTCAGATCTTCAGGATGGGCCCATGTGTGGGGTGTGCTCAACGCCTGCTTCACCTCCACCGCAGGTCGGCCCAGCATTGCACAACCTTTGGGATGGACCCACGCATGCAGAGTGCTCAACGCCTGCTTCACTTCCGCTGTGGGGTGGACCCGCTATTGCACTATCTTCGGGATGGCCCCACGTATGGAGAGTGCTCAACATCTCCTTCACCTTTGCCGCAGGTCGGCCCAGCATTGCACTACGTTTGGGCCGACCCGCAGCGGAGGTGAAGCACTTTGCCTTTCGTTTGAGAGCTTTGACTGTCGTCAGCTTTCATTGCGATTGCGTCCTCACGGAGTTAAATGGTTGTCGATTTTTTCACTCTTTTTGGATGGCGATAGTTGTCGGCATCTATTAGGATGTGGAGTCCAGTTTTCTCATCGATTAGCTGCCCACACGATTAATTCAGGATGAGTTCAGCTGTCACCATCTATTCAAGGAACACGCGCATTGCTGTTGTTTCATTAGTTCAACCTTTTTTGTTCAACTGATCCAGGGACCAGGAAAGAGATTCGGTTCATAGTCAGCTAGTCTGTATGCTCGTGGAATTAGTTGCAGCAAAAGAATATGCCAGTTGCATTAAACTTTTCCTTTTGCTTCATTATTTCCTCAAGTGACGGCTCACCACGATGCTGGCAGATCCTCGGAACCATATACTCTCATCTGTATACTTATATACTGTAATTAACATACGATGTAATAATAATAAGCTGATTTGATTTGATTTTATATGGCTTAGATAAGGTGGAAAATAAAACAATGTGAAACAGCCTCCATCATCACACCCTGCAATAATCGTTAAATCCATAAGCAATATGACTGTCACCTGTTACCTCGTCTCTGGCTTTTCCCTAATTGTACGGCACTTCTCGTGAAAAATTGGCAACTGGAAACAATCGTCACAAGGAGTCGAGAAATTGAGCGATCTACTAAGGGAGAGAGCCAAAGTAACAGCCAAACAGGAAGCTAAAGCAAAAATTAACAAATTTAACCGTTGTTTGTGAAAATATTTATGGACCAACATCTTTCTTTAAAAAAAAAAAGAAGAGAAAACGCAGCCGCAAGTGGAGAATGATTCCGTGTGTTTGAACAACGCTTATACAGTTATCAGTCGAGCCGCCTCACGTAGCCACTTCTCTGATGTGCTACTGTGGGTGTTTTCTAACCTTCCGGTGGGTGCAGTACGTCTAGAATCGCAGCGTCCTGCGCTCTACGCGGTTGTACGGGACTGGTGAGCACACATTGTTACGCAACTTCCAGAATAACAACCCAAGTCGGTTTTGGCACTTAAATTGGTAGAGCAGTAAACAAGGGATCCAAAAGAACTGTGATTGTTCTGCAAATATATATATATATTTCTCTAGAATTCTTCCAGAGCTAATTTTTAAAGAACGCTACTAGAAATCTTTATTTTACATTTTCGCAGTGTTCTTCCTGTGCTTCTGTCATGCATGAGTCCATTTCATGTGGTTCCTTGTTTGCCAAGTAAAGGAGAGATGTATCCCACAGGCGTACCTGTGAGGTACACCTTATTTCATTTTTCTTTGGCTGGTTTACGTGTCTTTATTGCGAATAGTGGGCATTATTACCATTTGTACTAGTAAAGGTACCTCCCCCTCATTGGCATAGAAAACTTACCTTGGGTTCCCCCCCTCAAAAATCCTGGCTTCGTGCCCAAGCCCAGCCATCAGTGTGCGCCATGGCATAAATTGATTTGGTAGCTGGCAAAATCTGAATTCATTAACCAAATGTACCCAACCTTCCTCAAGCATGTGAAACCACACTGACCTGGCTCCAACTTGATGACCTTGATGGCCGCCATCTCACCGGTGGATAGCCTCTTCGCCTGTAACGAGAGCAAAGAGGAAGCGCTTTGTGAGCACAGGTAATGACAGTCAAATTAACATGTATTGACTGTTTCATATTGGTGGAAAAAGGAGCAAGACACAATGAGCACAGCTCAGGCATGTGGCTTTGCACTCACAGTAAGATCGCAGCAAAAAAAATTTGCTAAATATCTGAACACAATGTATGATGTAGGGTGGGCTTTGCAGATGAATAACAGAAGAAGAAAAAAAGACATCCCACGGTCAAACTACAGTCTCAAATATGTACACCCTTCACTGCTAAGAATTTTCAGAACATGAAATGTAAAAAAAAAAATAATGCTATTTTGGTGCTGCTAACAGTCACTTCCCAAAATTCAAAGCTCCAGCTTATACTTTGCCACATGACTACCACATACTATAGCTAAATTATTGTTTAAAAAAAAAACTGACGCCATGGGCGAAATGAACTTTTTTCTAGATTTGTGCATCTGTGAGCTTTCTGATAATTGGGACAAGGTGTACATATGTAGGCTGGTTACTTGATAGGTACACATAGCCATTTACACCACTCTAATATGCGCTAATTCAAAACCCATACACATACAAAAAAGAATGCCACTTCACCAATATGCATATATTCTCGCCATGCAACTAATCCAGGTTGAAATTTCCTTAAGGAACATGAAGTAGCAATCCTGAAAACCAATGCTGGCTGCTAAATCACCAGCCTATACACGATGCAGGCCACAAGACTTTCTCAGTGATCTCCTATTACCACTGCTGTGCTTAAACTGAACCCACTAGGTATGCACAGTTTCCCTAATCTCAGCCTTCTACACAATTCCCTGCTGCCCCCTCAGTGCATTTCTCATTTTTTTTCTTTGTCGCCAATTCTGCTACTGAAACAAACTTACAGTTACAACTTCAAAGAATAGAAGAATCATCCATCTCCACTGTTTTTAGCTTAATCTGAGCTAAGATATCAGCTACTGATTGCTAATCTGCACTGTTGCTTCTCTCTTCATATTGCACAGATAATTTTTCTTTCAATAGCTTTCTCTGGAGTATTCTCCCGTAGCCTCCAAGTTACCCATCGATTGATGCTGGTAAAATGAAGACAATTCACTTAAGCGACGCTACAACAAGCGCCTTTATTGCCCAAAATGGGTTTGCTATATCAGAAAGTTCACTAAAGCTGGACTTGCCTTCAAAACTAGCAATAGTGAACTCAACAGTGCGCCGAGGAAATGGCATATTTCCTGAAATGGTGATCACCGCCTTCACAGGCATAAACTGGTGATTGAGCTCTGTTTAAGTAATTACCACCTGACAATGATACTCAACAACTTTGTCAAACTGTTCACATGACTGTAGTTAAAGCCCCTGGCCTATACAAAATGCTTGAGCGAGCTATGAAGCTTACAGCATACAATGTTGAGACCACTGGGGCCAATCCCCACCTCGTCAGTGCCCTGCCACAGCATGGTTCATTGCATTTATTTTAACTAAACTGAGCAGGGCACCAGGCCATTATAAGTGGTTAGCTCTCTCATAGACTCCTTGTGAAACATTTCAATTGTTCAGAAACTGTTATTGCTCCAAGTGAAATTGTTACATATGGGCTCAAGTGCAGTTTGTACTTTCCTTTTCAAGGATCAGGCTAACTCCCATTTAGGGCCTTCAAGTTACGAACCCCTAACCCCAATGCCTGTCATAACATACAATGGTACTGGGAGTAGTGTTTTTATGCATGTAAGAAGTGCTGCAAGGGAAAATGACATGTGGATCCCCAATGCAGTTCACCATATCTTTAGGGACACATGTCAGAAGTGTTCCCACTACTATGTCAACACATGTTCAGTAACTGAGTGGCTTCAATTATGCTAGTGTTACATGTGCCTTAAGTTAAGTAAAACTGTTATGTGTGCTTCTTCACTATGCTTTTCATGTTTTTTGTGTGTGTATGTGCATGTGTGTGCGTGTGGACGACTCTCTTTCCTAATCAGATTATTCTTGTGCTACGACTATTGTTAGCAGCTTCTCTGTCGACTACACACTGGTATTTGACACACACTGTAAACAGTTATCAAATTGCAAATTCTCCTACTAAGAATACAAAAATACAAGTGAAAAAATCAAGAGTGGCTCAGCCACTGCTGTAGTTAATTTTGTGGAGCAACACACACACACAAACCTGTGTGGTGGCAAGTTGTCTTTTTGTTCACTTTCATTTCCCCATTCCCCACTATTTCTACATCTAAATTCAAAGAAAGGGCTCTAAGTTTCTATTATATGCTTCCCTTGGCATAATTGTCTGTAGGCTTTATGTAGTCAGAATCCATGGTGTCACACAAAACCTCTTTTTGTTTGTTTGTCTGTTTTCTGTTTTTTACAGATTCTATAATGTCACACGAAAAAGTGCTGTAAATAGCTTTTTTACCCTTTCCCTACTGCTTACTGTTGGTCATCATTCAGGTGTCAACACTATGTTAGACAGCAACCAGACAGCCGTCACTACTTTGGCTCAACAAAAAACATTAAAAATGAAATAAATGCAACTGCTTTCAGAATATCAAAGTGACATCAGCGTCACGTTTCAGTATATATAACTCCTTCTGGCTTGGTAAGCTAATGGCCATGGTGAAAGTGACATATGTGCTTCGAGTGCTGTACACTTTCAGAAGTGCAACCTGTTGTCTAGCTTTGTTCATGGACGGATGGACGTTATGAGCATTCCCTTTGGAACAGGGCAGCGGGTTGGGCCACCAACCTGTTGCTATTATACTGCCTAATGTCCTACCTAGGTTAAAAAAGAAAAAAAAGAAGAAAAACCCCATGATGAATTTCCTAACCAAATTTTCTGACCCCCTATTGTGAACTTTGTTTTTGTAAGCCTCCATTTTTTTGTCATTTCCCTACTTTTCTGCCACCAATCTTCCAATTGCTTCTTACTAATCTCTATTGTGGACATGCTTACTTTCCCCCTGCTTTCACTGAACCCAAGAGCTTCAAGGAGGCCAACGTTGCCTAAATCGAAAGCTGGGCAGACGTCTTCACATTCTAATAAAACATGCTCCATAGTTTCCCTAGCTTTACCGCAGCAAGCACATGTTTCTTCTTCCTTCTTGTATCTTTCCTTATAGATGCGCGTTCTAAAGCATCCTGATCTCGCTTAAAAAAGTAATGAGCTTCCCTTTAAGTTATCATACAGTGTTTCCTTCCTGATTTCGTTTTTTCCTCTTATGCAGTTACTCATGGCCGGTTTCTTTTGCATTGCCATCACTCACAAGATTACTTCAGCCTCTCTGACTTTCCGCTTGCCTTTCTTTGTTGGTGTGTTGCTCACCCTACAGGCTGCATACTTGCTGGTAAGCTTCCTAGTTCTTGTCCTCCACTGTGTATCAATGTGTTTCCTGTACAGATACTTTAACACTCTCCTAGCCCTTTTACTTTCTTCCCTATTCCTCAGTCATTCGTCATAATCAATTTTACTGTGAGCTTCCCTCACTTCGAAACTTGTCGATCCCATATCACACTGCAGAGCTTCATTTGTAGTCTTCCTGTTAAGGCCTAAGGCGAGGCATCCCACTAACCTTTGGTTGTCATCGAGTCCTGATTGGACCCCTAATTTCAAGCAAACTGCAATTCCAAAAGTAAATCCTGGACTTCCTTTACAGCAACCTCTTGAGGAAGGAAAACACTCTAATGTAAGTACGGTCACGTTGAAGAAAATTCATGGCTGCCAACACAGTGTGTGTGTGTGTGCGTTCGTGCGTGTGTGCGTGTGTGCGTGCGTGCGTGTGTGTGTGTGTGTGTGTGTGTGTGTGTGTGTGTGTGTGTGTGTGTGTGTGTGTGTGTGGAGGGAGAGAGAGAGAAGGAGAGAGAGAGAAGGGTACTGTAGAGCAAACATAAGGTAGCAACGCCGTGCAACCTCCTCGAAGATCAACGCGGTCACTGCTCCTGCTGCACAAGCATGCAGCGTTGAAGATGGAAGCGCGCGCATTGCTAGCTTGGCGGCGACGAGAAAGCCGAGAAATCGGCCGGACAGGGCGCGTGCGGTGGCCGTCCCTCCTCCTCCTCCCGCGGACAGCGCGGCGCCTCCTTCCCGCCAGATAAATGATGCTTAATGACACGGACGAGCGACACCAGAGGGCTCGCGTGTCTCCTCCTCGAAGACGGACGACGCGCAACGACACGCGCGGGACACGCTCGTTCCCGAACAATTGCGTGCAGCGAGGCGGGAACCCCGGGACTGTGGACCCGGGCGCGTTCAACACGGCTCACCGCTTTTCGCGTTTACTTCTTTTCGCAAGTGCTCTCTGGAGGCGACGTCAGAAGGCAACCTCATAAGCGGGCGTACGCACCTTGCGCGTCGTTTCTTAGGTTTTTTTACCCTAGCTCTACCGCTTCGCTTGCGCTGCACAGAATTGGTGAACCGAAGTAGGAAACAGGTACCTCATCGTTTGGAAACCACGCGGCGGCGACGCAGATGGCAAACTGTCGTAAGCGCGCGCCTCCTTCCGTAGGATGACGGATTGCGCCAGTCGGTTGTCGGCTATGCCAACGTGCCTTGCCAGACGAGCCTTTACACCACCGCGAGGACACGAATGCACACCTGCTAACATGCGAATTTTGAAATTCGTAAAAATCCTGTTGACATAACAAAAACAAAAAAGGGAAGAGGGGGGTAGAACTTAGAAGCAACCCACTATTTTTGATCACTTTTTCAGCGGATTTGCTGTTGCCAATCTCGCTTAC
This sequence comes from Dermacentor albipictus, assembly GCF_038994185.2. Classification (NCBI taxonomy): domain Eukaryota; kingdom Metazoa; phylum Arthropoda; class Arachnida; order Ixodida; family Ixodidae; genus Dermacentor; species Dermacentor albipictus. Next base: position 100,574,743 of record NC_091827.1, on the reverse strand, counting down.
TTCACGAACTTGTCTGAATAATTTTATCCGAAGCAATTAATTTGTCTAATTAAGGTAGAAACGTATCATCCGGATTTCTTTCATTGTACGCCTTCTTTTTTTTTTCAATCTTCCGCAGCCCCACCTTTCAAGAGCTTTAAAACACTTTCGCGAACACAATCTAATTTTCGTAAAACTTGACGGAACATTCGTAAAATCGTAGAAGCAGCAAAAATTCGTACAGTCATAAAAAAATTCGGGAGGGTCGGCAGGTATGCAAAGGACAACAAACGTGTGCAGCACGCGCATCTCAATTGAACGGAAAGCTTGGAAAGTTGGTATGCTAATAAGACAGTTTCTATGCTCGAAGCCCCCCTTCCCCCCGTGACTGCACGGCGGCGCCCACATAAGGAAAATTGGTTTAATAAATTGCAGTAATTGCAACAGCGTTCCCCAATTTTTCGTATGTCAGCGTCGCCGTACAGTTTTGAGTAAGGTCCCTAGGTGGGACTTTAGCTTCGAGGACTTTTCGGCTCTTGGCACCGTGCTACAGCTCATATTCAACGCGACTGTAGTACGTGCGCATCATCCGCAAAAGACGACCAACAACCTAGTAGGCCCCCCGGAAAAGCATCCACGAACACGCTGTCTCTGTCTATGCGCGCTGAACCCGAAAACGCCAACAGCTGATTCTGCGAGGTCTCTGCTCACAGCACAGATTCAACTGCAAGTGTACACGAAGAGAATATTCAGGGCAGTTACGTTTCCCTATCATGCCGTACGGTAATCCTTACGAATACATTGCCGGACGGAATTACCTAATCACCCCAGTTCACGCGAGAAGGTGCTTTTTCGCGCGTTAATAAGGGGTATCTTGCGATGAGCAAATGACAAGACGACGCCGAGAGCTAGCACTGGCTTTCAACAGCACTGCGACTTATTCCTTTCTTTCCTGGAGTTACAGTTGCCATAACACGCTGCTCATAACGAGAAAAGAAATACAGTAATTGAACCATCTGTAGCGCTACCACTAAAGTGCTGCAGAGATCTTAAAGAACGCGTGTCCAGCATGTCCAGGCCTACGAACGGTCGCTATTAGAACCCGTAACGCCGGGTGCCGGTACGCAAATGTGTATTTTTCACGACCACGCGTGGCTAGAGGGAAAAGAAGAACGCGATTAGCCACGCTCTGCGTTTGTCAGCATTGCTATTTGTGATTCTACTGGCCCACAAGTGGGGACGTCGTGGCTCAGAACACGAAGGGCATGCGTCCTGTCCAGGCGGTTCCACAGCTACTACTGCAGCGATGCGGCAAACAATATGCGCAGCAGATGCACGTAGGCCAACTAAGCCAGTGAGCATACTTGAATACAGCTTAATGACCTCAGGAGAGGAAACAAGCACAGTGCTTCAGGAAGAGCTGGGATCTTAAAAGCAGTCAAAGAGAGAATAATATGGGAGGAGCTACTGAGATATATAGGAGGACGCCGGAAGACTGCTCAAGAAGGGAGAAGGAAATGTTGGGCAGAGAAGGAAGTGTGTACAGCGATTGCATTTTTCCTTCTTTGTGAATGTGACACGCGTCACCGCAATGATACTAAGCCGGAGTGCTTTCTTCCTGCATTTGCGTCTATCTATCCGTCTATATCGATATAGCGATACTAAGTGGGAGTTTCGTCGCCTTTCTTTGGTGTCTGCGTGCCTGTCTATCCACCTACGGTGCCACGTGTCCGTCCGCTCTGTCTCCAGGGGCACTCGCCGATAAAGCGTGGTTGGCTGCCACTCTCTATCTCGTCTCGTCTCATCCCATGCTCTGTCTGTCTGTCACATGACTGTCCGTCTCCACGTAGTGACAGCCTGCCGGGGCAGCCACCACAGTGCACCGAACTACGGTGCATGCGAGTATCCCTTTCGCTCGTGACGCCACGGTGCAGCCGGCGCGTGGCGGGCGGCCAAGTTTTTTCGCGCTTCGACTCGGAAGCCGGCGAGCGGCGGCCTTGGAGCGAGCAGCAGGGCGGGCGCACGCTTTCGGCCAAACACGGCGACGGGCGCCGAGGGACACGCGACGCTAGAAGGAAGCTTGACGCGGACCACATGACGGTGACAAGCGCTGGCAACGACGCCCAGCACGCAACGAGGGCAGAAGCAGAGCACGCGCTGCTCGCATTGCGCGCCTGCAGTGCGGCTCGTCCGTTGATTCCCGAGTCGGACAAATTGCGCCCGATTCCGAGGACGTGTGGCACAAGGAGACGGCGGGTGCGCCGGGTCATCGCGAGCCAGAACGGAGAAATGACGGGGCAACTCGAAAAATAGGTCGCAGTTTAGCGCGAAAGGCGAAGTATCGATTGCGATATCGAATTAGTAGATGGCTATACGAAGTAAGGACAGTAGTTTTATCGGCCGTATATACTTGCAAACACAGGCATACTAACTAAATTAACAAGCATGGTGTCACGCGTGCACGAGCGAACATTAGCACATCTCACTCGATGACCGCCGAAACTCGCTGTCAAAATGCTGCAGTGAGGAAATGCGGCGGCAGCGGCGAGCGAATTGACCTTCGTGCCGCGTCTCGCATCAACGCGAACGAAGTCGCCAAAACACAGCACAGTGTGGACTCTGTACCCGTCCCAGACGGCTTTCAAGATACAGCGGGCCGCCCCGAGTAGGACACACCCCCATTCCCTCCCCTCCCCTTGAAGGTTATGGTTATGATAGGGACACCGTGGTGGTGGAAGCTCGGGACCCATTTTAATCATCTCGACGATCAGATTACACTATCAACAACGACTGTGCTTCGAGTGTTGCCCCTCTGGCCACTCTTCAGAGAGATTCTCAACTCACACTTTTGGCAGTGTTTTGAGTCTTCAAAACCGTGTTGTTAGCGAGGCGTACAGGCGCCCAAATCTTTAACTGGCGTGCGCGAGCGGGGACTTTTGCGGGCGTCAGCGCCGTATGACGGGGCGAGGCTGGAAACAGCCTAGCAGACGATTGGCCCAGCTGAGCGGGCTTTGTCCGCATGCGCTTAGCTTCAGACTGTTTCCAGGCTCGCCCCGTCACACGGCGCTGACACACCGAAAAGTCGCCGCTCGCGCACGCCAGTTAAAGATTTGGGCGCCTGTACGTATGTCCACTAGTGAAGGGAATCCATCGCCAAACTTTTAGCGCCGTAATACACCGGTTTCACAGTGTTACGGTTCACTGTGTGCGGCCATGAAGGAAACGGGTGGCAATCGCCTGAGACACGACGGGCCTAATCGTCACACTCGTCAACGTGAAAAGCCCTGTCCGTCGGGTGGTGTGTGCGACGGGATTGTTCCCCAGTGCAGATCCTACTCTCCACTGTCCTCCGTTTTCAACCCCCTCTACGCCAGAGAGCTGTCTTTCTCCGTATTCCTCTATGTGAACAGACCGGCGTGCTGACAAGGCCCTCTACCGGGGAGCGAGAGAGAAAACGGTTGTCCTGATGGTGTAGAGCATAAGAAGGCCGGCGAAACGCCACGAAAACATCTTCTCTGCCCATGCGTAACGTTTTTTTTTTGTATTTTTTAGTCTCGGAGCGCGCCGCTCACCCGTAACCATGTATTGAACTTCTGTTATTTGTTTTTACGTTATCTCGTCTTCCCTGCCGGACCCTCTCCGATGGTCTATCTCGTTCGAGCTCCAAGCAGACGATGTTGAAGGTCGCCGAAACCCCGTCCCCGTAATACCCGTAACCAGCTCGTAACAACTGGTGGCAGCCGTAACAAGCAGTTTTGTCGCGTGGTGTTCGACGGCAGCTCTGTGGAAAAATAAAGTGCCTGGACGCCAGTGCGTCTTCGTCAGTCTGTGTACGGATACTACTAACTAGTGAGGTATACAGACATACGTTGAGCACTGACTGGCGGCAATTCCGCAATTTCATTAACTTCCGTGAATAAGCTACTGATAAATATATAAATAGCTAATTTATGTGAATTAATTTCATCAGCTATTATATGACTCATGTTTACACCTCATTATTATACTGAATAAATAGCCCAGGTAGCTGCTACGGCGTCTTACTGTGGAGCGCGAGGTCACGGGCTCGACTGCCAACAGCTTTCCGATGGTGGCGAAATGCAGAAAAAAAAGATGAAAAAAACGCTCGCGTGCTTTAATTTGGGCGCACTTAATCAGAGGTAAGACACTGCGACGTCTCCCATATAGCTCCTGTGTTGATTTTGCTACCGTTAAACTCAATCAATCAATCGATCTACCTATCAATCTACCGATGGACTCGATGACACAGCAGTCACCTATAGGCAACAACGCGACCGTAGGGAACGGGCGTCGAGGACACGTCTCTGTGCGGTTCAGGCGCATCGTCACGGAGGAAGGAAGCTGCGCCGACCGAAACTGCGCAGTCATGTATGCGCGTGCACAACAACTATAGCGGCGCAGTCATCACGTGACGCGAAGTGACAAAGCGGCGCGCAGATGTCACGATGTCCATCGAACATCTGCCAACTCCGCATCAATCCATCGACTTGGACGGTGTGCGCCAGTCACGTGCGAAAAACAAAAACACGGCTACCGGTTGCGCAAAACGCGCGGTGTCAAACGCGGACACGAAAGAGGTGTTGTCGCAAGACTGCGGTTATACAATGAAAAACTGACAGCAAGGAAGAACAATGAATAATGAGTAGAATTTATTGATAGGAAAGACAGAGAGGTCGACCTGAGCTAGTGCGCTCTAGTCTGCTACTCTGCACTGGGGAAGAGGGAGGGAGAGTGAAAGTATTGGGATGGATGATGATGATAAGAGAAGTGGTGAGTGCTTATGTACATGAGACAATTGCCTCGCTAGAGCCGCTCGTCGAGCTTGGTGTCCTGCAGGAACTTCAACAATACTTTTGTTGCACGCACTGAAATTGCAGTGTCGGGCCATGGGCCGAGGATAGCTTACTCCGACAATAGTTGTCTGCCAACGCTGGCTAGGAAACTGTCTAACGTCCTTCGCTACAGCATATATGCTGGGCAGTCGCACAGTACGTGTTGCAGTGTTTCGGGCATCTGGCAGTGTACACAATCAGGGTTGTTCGATTGGCCGATGAGGTGTGCGTAGCGACGGGTGAAAGCAACGCCGAGCCGAATCCTGTGTAGCAATGATGTTTTGCTCCGTGTAAGCTTCGGGGGCAAACAGAATTTACCGTCTGGGTCAATCGTATGTAGACGTCTGTGAATATTATCAGAGTGGGCTCTGTAAGCAAAAACTAACTGCTGACTACGGTAGAACGGAACCGTATGTGTTTTAACGTAAGATATAAAGCTCGTTAACGTTTGATAAAAGCGTATGCTTCCTCCATAAGGCGAACTCTTAACTAGTGTTCACGCTAGTAAGAGTCGTAGGGAGAGATTTTTGTTAGAAAAGAAAAGCCGAGAGGTCGGCCTGGAGCACTGTGTTCTAGACGGTTGCTCGGCGTATAATAAATAAAGCTACACTTCCTCTGCATTAAGGGCAAGAAGCAATTGGTACGACTCGTTCGACAGTGCTGCCACAGGTAACGATGCTCTTCGAGAGGTTCGATTCCTTTTGTCTCATTTACGGTTCACGGACCGGCGGATTTTGTCGACTAGGGCGGGGCAACGATCGGTCCATTGATGAAGCGTGAAAAAGAAATGCAATTGGGAACATCGTTGAGTTATTCCTTAAAGGCGTTGGTTTGTTCCACATGGCTAACTCGCTTAGCCTTAAGGTTCTCCTTAACTGTGTAAGACAGTGATCTGTAACTAAACATCTGCGATTAGAGAAGCCATAGTTGCGGAAGCTGTGCACCAATTTTGGTGAGAATCGAAATATCTGGGACGACAGACTAGTAGCGATATAGCGACTAAAGTTTATTTCGTACAGTTCTCGCGTCCTCTGCATTCGTGTCATCATGCTCACTCACCATAAAACGTAGCTACAGAAGAAAACCTAATCTACCCACATCAACGATTCTATACCTTAAACCAGAGCCCTTAAGGATGCAAACATTTTTTTACGGTGTGGGGGTTAAATGAATTCACAGATTAGATTACGCCGAAAAAAGCAAGGAGACTCGAGAGGCGGGCTTGCTGTTCGACGTGCACTATTCTTTGTATAGGCTTTGCGCCGAATTAACGTCCGAGCAACGCCAAATTTAGGCCGTTATCTGTGCTGGAATACTTGGGAGCTTGCTTTGCAGAAGTGGACGAGCTTGTGCGAGATCGAAACACGCAACGCAACGTAACGACGCAAACCGGTTCGCTGTCGTGCGACTTCTGTTGCCTCGTCGAGTTAGGTTCAAGTACAGGACTTTATTTCTTTCTTGCCGCGCTACTATAATGCAATCGGCAAATTAGCGAGCGATGAATTCCTGCTCTCGGGGGAGACAAATGTAGGACAAAAGTGAGCGCCGAATTTCTTGTTTTTTTCGCAACGGGCCCGCAGAACACCCGGAGAGAAGGGGCAATTTCGAAATCGTCTGCCAAAGGGCGGAAAAGCAGACGACCACGTGCACCGCGGAATCGAAACACGCGGGGTACGACTGGGGAGAGTGAACACAAGCCGCGCTGCCAGCACCCCCTCAAACCCCGTATACCGTCGGGCATGCCCACGCCTTTTCAGCCGCCTCGCGCCACGACAGGAGCGCGCGCGAGGACTTTCAAAAATACGCGCGGGAGGGTCGAGACGGGGCGCTTATGTAATCGCGGTGGTGCGCGAGCATGCATACCGCACACGCCTCCTCCGCGTCTTCTTCGTATGGTTCTGTACACGAAGGCGTACGGGACTTAATGCGCCGCAATAATACGCGAAGCGCGTCTGTTCGCGATCTTCGTCTCAAGTGCGTACGTGAGTGTCTGTTTGCGCTGCATGCCGGTCTCGTAATGAATCATATACCGACCAGCGTGGCTATAAGCTATTTTGTCCACATCGCACTAGCGCATCGAGCTGAGGTTGTTTCAGGAACAAATGCACCACATTTCCGCGCAACTTCACAGAATGAAATTATGGGGTTTTACGCGCCAAAACCACTTTCTGGTTATGAGGCCCGCCGTAGTGGAGGACTCCGGAAATTTCGACCACCTGGGGATCTTTAACGTCCACCTAAATTTAAGTACACGGGTGTTTTCGCATTTCGCCTCCATCGAAATGTGGCCGCCATGGCCGGGATTCGATCCTGCGACCTCGTGCTCAGCAGCCTAACACCATCTTCACAAAATGTATACAATTGCATATCAGGGAACACGGAGTAATTCAAAAATACAAGAATAACTTCTGCGCCTACATCGTAACCTGATCGCAATAACGACATATAACAGCTACAGTGACGAGGTCAGCGTGCTGTCAACCATAATACATGGCGATTACAGCGAAATTACAAAAAAAGTATTTACGGATATATACGATAATTGGTCTACACAAAGTGGCTAAGCGACAAATGAGCTGAAAGCACGCGAACACTTTAAGATCCAGGCACTGATGAAATCACATTCATGAAATCGACTTTTTGACAGATTTCCTAATGACAAGAAGAATTTCGCGTCTTTCACTTCTGCATAAGGCCTTCCCTTCATATTAAACCACTTCGTCGGGATATGCCAGCTTATTTAGTTTTCATCTCGTGTTCACCACTCAAACAAAGTATATGTTCTTTTCCACCGGCTGTTGTGCCATCACCACAAGCCCGGATTCCGAATCTGCAAGATGCAGAATCTATCCTGCGAGCGCCCTAATTCTCCCTTCACAAGTCAAGATGCTGAGCCGTCAGGCAGCGGGATCCTGCGGGAGAAGCCTCGGCGAGCAGCAGTTTGGACGTGTCCGCGAGTACCAGACAGCCCGGCGCCGCACCTCCTCTTGCATGGAGGTCACCACGCGCGCGAACTTTGAACCGGGTGGCCAGCGCGGTCGCTGGTTGGACCCCTCGGACGACCGTCGTGTGCTGACTTTGTATTGGGCCGTTTGAGTGACAATGGTTCTCGGGGATTATAAAAGCAGCGACGCGCTGCCTGAAAAACAGGATCCGCCGACCCACCGGGAGACAGTGTCGCTCCCGACTGGGGTGAGATGTGTCACGCTTTTTCGCCGGACGTCGTCGTGCGAGAACAGTCGCGTTTGTTGTGAGCACTCGGCCCCAGTGCCGACCCGTTCATGTCCTGTATGATAACCTGTATATAATGTATAAAGTCCCTTTTGTTATTCTCATCGACGCCAGGCTCGGAGCCTTCGCTACCAACGCTCTGTCACGAAACGGGTGACGAGCGCTACGGGACCACAAAGCCGTAATCGGGGTGCAGCGGTGAAAGTTCGTAACACTGCTGGCACCGGTTGGATGTCGTAACACTGGATGGCAGCTACGGGATTGACCGGCATCAGCTACCTCGGCGCGGTGAGTGCCTGAAGTTTACCTCAAACACCAGACTTTCTCTGACACAGGTTATAGTAGCTTAGGGAAGGATTTGGTGTTGCATTGTGATAACCTTGTGTGTTTCAAGCCTAGTAAGAGTGTTTTGAAAACCAGGGGATGCTGAGGGGGTAAACAGGGCAGTGTGTGAAATACTTGCATATGTCTTACTAGTAGTGTTATAGTAGCGTACGGCAGGTATATTCAAAAAGGGTAAACAGCAGGAGGACAGTGTGAACGATGGAGAAGTACAAGGTGAAGGAACTTCTCGAAATTTGTGAGGAGTTGGGCATTGAGTTGGGCTCAACCAAAAGAAAGAATGCGATCCTTGAGGTCATGAGGACTGGGGACGTAACGGCTGAGGAAGCCGCAGAGGCCTGGGCGGATATCAATGAACGTCGGGAAAGGGAGGAGAAGGAACGTTGCGAGCAGGAAAGGAAGGAAAATGAACGACGGGAAAGGGAGGAGAAGGAACGTTGCGAGCAGGAAAGGAGAGAAAAGGAACGCCGCGAGGAGGAAAAGCAGGAAAGGAGAGAAAAGGAACTTCGCGAGGAGGAAAAGGAGGAAAGGAGAGAGAGGGAGCGACGTGAGCACGAGCTTAAAATGAAAGAGTTGGAGATCCGAAATAACTCGCCGGCGCCTAGTCTCACTTCTAATGTTCCAAGAATACGCGATCAACTTCCACCCTTTGTCGTCGGAGAGGATATGGCCAAATACCTCGTGAAATTTGAGCACGTGTGCGAACGGAATAGCATTGAGCGATCCCTTTGGGCACAGAATCTGTTAGCCTTGCTTCCTGGGGAGGCATCAGACGTAATAACTTGCTTATCGAAAGAGGCGTTTGAGAGCTACAGTGATGTGAAGGAAGCGCTACTGCGGAAGTACAAATTGTCGCCCGAAGCTTTCCGGCAGAGGTTCCGGTATGCAAAAAAAGGGTAAGGAGTCGAATGTTGACTTCGCGTTTCGTCTAAAAGCCGACCTGGTGGAATGGCTGAAGGGCGAAGAGGTTTACGACGACCGCGACAAAATTGTCGAATGCATCGCGTTGGAGCAGTTCTACCGTTGCATTGATGAGGATGTCCGGCTCTGGCTGCAAGATAGGCTAAAGGATGTTAAGCTAAACAAGGCAGCAGAGTTAGCGGAAGAGTATTACACACGCCGCAGCTTGCACAGCAAGGCAGTGCGCGTAGAAAAAGCTGATAGGAGAGATTGGTTTTCCGGGAAGCCCGACGAACGGAAGCAAACCACGCGTCGCGAGTTTCGGGACGACGAATCCCTTACCAAAGAAACTGTAAGGGAAGGACAGAATGCATCTCAGAATGATGACGATGGTCGGAAACAGCGAAACGAAATGACGCGTTCTTTTGAAAAACGGAAACCGTTAACCTGCTACAATTGCAAAAAGCAAGGGCACATCGCTGCAAGCTGCCCAGAGAGAATTGCTTTTGCAACGATACAGGAAACTCGCAAAAACATACGTCTATTGGAGCCCTATGTGCAGAAAATTAAGGTAAACGGCAAGAAGTGCCGAGCACTGCGGGACTCTGCAGCAACTATGGACGTTGTTCACCCGTCTTTCGTCTCCTCGAGTGATTTTACGGGAGAGTGCGTTAGGATACGGCAAGTGGCCGAGAAGGAGAGTGTCTGTTTACCGATCGCAACGGTTATCATTGAAGGAGAGTTTGGGAAACTTAACACCGAAGCCGCTGTGTCAGCCGCCCTCCCGGAGCAATTTTCCTACCTCTTCTCAAATAGCTCGGAGCAGCTGCTGAGGGATCAGGGCAAATCATTCTTTGCCGACGTGGCGTACATGGCCCCCACGCGATCCAAAGCGCGCCCGCTGTCGAGGGAACTTGACTTAGCGTCGGTGAGCGAAAGGCGGTGCGGCACACGGACTGATCAAGGTAACTTGAGTGGCGAGCAGTCACGGGAGAGGCAGAGCTCGGAGGCTGGCCTAGACGAGCGGGTCCTGGAGGTGAGTGGGAGTGACGCGTGCAGTGCTAGCCGCGATATAGACGCGACGCCGCAATTAGGCGACGCGGGCTCCACACTCGCTCCGGTTTCCGCCAGCTGGCAGGAGCAGGCTGCAGTTGAAAGGGAAACTCGGATTCGCGAGAAACAGGAAGATTGTTCACTAGCCGATCTGAGGAAGAGCGTCAAACGGGGAGTGAAAAAAAAGAGGGTTTCATTTGGCAAAGAATCTGGCTTATTGTACCGCCGCTACACGGATAAGCAGGGTCGCAAATATAAGCAGCTTCGGATTCCGCGAAAATATCACCGGGAAAAATGAATGACCTCATTTGCTTCCTCAGAAGTATGTTTTCGGTCCAAGTGATTTCAAGGGGACCATTCTATTTGTAATTATTATTGCTGATTAATAATTGTTTCTATTTTGTTGTGTTGTTGATTTGAAAACTGATTGTTTGAGCCTTGTGTGCTAGATCGTACACCTGCCTCTTGTTGCAGCGGGAGCAAAAAGAGGGATAGCAATTTAGTTAGGTTGATTTGAATTATGGCCTTGTCTGGTGTTTGACGGGAGACAGAGGACACTTGTTCGTGTTGGGTGTTGCCTTTTGCCGGTCGGTTTTGCAAGCTGCAGAACGACCAAGCGGGACCAGTGGCGAGAAGCAAGGTCTTAGGAACGACCCGAGCGGAGCTGGTCAAGGTGCCTTGGCGACGACGCGGTGAGCAGAGCTCCTGTCCTGGCGAGTCGGACCTGGGCACGTGAAGTTACCTGGCGTCCCGACACTGGACGTGAACTTGGACGAGCCTGACGAACGTGCGCGCCCGGCATCCGAGCCACGTGGAGGCAGCTCGTCTTCCCGGCGCCTTATCTGAGGGCGGGGATGCTGTTGTGCCATCACCACAAGCCCGGATTCCGAATCTGCAAGATGCAGAATCTATCCTGCGAGCGCCCTAATTCTCCCTTCACAAGTCAAGATGCTGAGCCGTCAGGCAGCGGGATCCTGCGGGAGAAGCCTCGGCGAGCAGCAGGTTTGGACGTGTCCGCGAGTACCAGACAGCCCGGCGCCGCACCTCCTCTTGCATGGAGGTCACCACGCGCGCGAACTTTGAACCGGGTGGCCAGCGCGGTCGCTGGTTGGACCCCTCGGACGACCGTCGTGTGCTGACTTTGTATTGGGCCGTTTGAGTGACAATGGTTCTCGGGGATTATAAAAGCAGCGACGCGCTGCCTGAAAAACAGGATCCGCCGACCCACCGGGAGACACTGTCGCTCCCGACTGGGGTGAGATGTGTCACGCTTTTTCGCCGGACGTCGTCGTGCGAGAACAGTCGCGTTTGTTGTGAGCACTCGGCCCCAGTGCCGACCCGTTCATGTCCTGTATGATAACCTGTATATAATGTATAAAGTCCCTTTTGTTATTCTCATCGACGCCAGGCTCGGAGTCTTCGCTACCAACGCTCTGTCACGAAACGGGTGACGAGCGCTACGGGACCACAAAGCCGTAATCGTGGTGCAGCGGTACAAGTTCGTAACACGGCATAATCTCTCTGTAGACTTTTTTTTTACCCCAAATACAAACGGAGTGGAATCCCCTCCTTTATCGATGCCATAAAAGACAGAACTTCGTTTAGCGCAGTCACTTAAGAGTTCCCGAAGTAGCTGCAATTACCGTTTGTTTGTGTCTTGTGTGTGTTCTCTCTTGTTTAAATTTTTGTTACTTCGCATGTTTGCCTTGACAAATGCGTATAGCACCCATTCTCTCTCTGTCCTGCGGTCTTTACTCGCTCGTCCTGTGTCGCGCTGTTTGTTTTTTTATTCTCTCTCTGTAACACGCTGCGGGACTCGAGGTCACACTAATAAATAAAAAACTTCATAAATTATGAAATGAAACTAACGCGATTAGCTGAGACAGTTGACACTACTCCTTTCAGTAGCGAACAGCCCGCTGCACAGGATACAGAATCGAGCAGACACAGGAAGACAGCTGACACAGGCGTCGGGTGCGTTTGCACCGAGACCATCTGGTACGCATCAGTACATAAGCGACGAATATATACATAGTTTACAATGAGCAAGGCTCCGTTTACGAGATGAACCACGTACGAGAGCGCGTGCAAACGCGTGCACACACATATACGCCACAATTACGAGCGGTTCCTTCGTTCTCCGTGCACGGAACTGGGCGACGGAGGAGCAGAATCGACCCGCACGCCACGTCGTGTGACTTTCGGAGCACGTGCGTTTATTACAAACGATCGAGGCACACGCTATGCTATTCGCGGCGCATTTCGGCTCGCAATTTTCCCCGCCGAAGACGTTGGCGCATGAATTGCATATGCATATAGAGCGCCAAAGCGCGAAGACGGCGCGGGTATTTCATTACGCGCGACATCGATACATGCACCCGCATTACAGGCTGGCAAGGTGTATTAGCACGTGACTGGAATGGGAAAGTGCAGATGCACCCGTTGGCTCCAAACGCACGCCTCCGGCACCGATCATATCTCACCCCACCGTAAGCAAAAGTGTTGCATATATAGTGCGATTCGGGTTAATGGCCGCGCACGTTCATGTCAGAAAGAAAAAAAGAAGAAAGAAATGCCGGGAAAGCCATGCATATTAGGCTGCAGAAGAGTACGCATTTGGGCTGGTTGGTTCATGATTAGGAGCAGTAAAAAACAGCGCTAAAAAACAGGACGAGCCGAGGGACACAAACACAGCGCTGTTGTCTGTGTCCCTCTGCTCGTCCTGTTGTTTAGCGCTGTTTTTACTGCTCGTAATATTACGCTGGTTTAACAGTCTGTTTGTTGACGGTTAAAGGGAAACATTCATTTCGCCGCATCGTTCGACTGCTTTGGCAGCCAACATACTATGGATACCTTTCACAGTTGAATATAGCGAGGTTAATTATGTGGGGTAAGACGAAAGAAAGAAAGAAACCTCCTCGCGTTACACAACTCCGGTACCGACTCGAGGCGCTCGGACGAAGCCAGAGCTGCAGAGCGGCCTTAATACGCGTGCACGTAACAGCTAGCGCGACAGTGTTCTCGCGGTGAACGTCCCCACATCGCTTCCGAGCGACGCGACATTTTACACGCACACTGAATCGTTTATGCGACAAAGCAACGGTGACAACGCAACTGCAGCAATGGAACTTATATAACAGAGCAATGAATTCGGCTAGTTGGCGTACGTTCGTTGTTACTGCGCTATGCATATTGTTGCCGCGCACTTGGACAGGACCGTGCGCGCGAGAGGGAGACGAGGAGGAAGTGGTGGACTTGTCTCCCGGAGCTGTGACCTTTCTGCGTGCGTCCGCGTTGCCGAACTGGGCACCGTCTCCTACGACATCGGTGAAGAACCGAAGCTTTACCCCGCAACTCCACCAAATGTTAGGAAGCCCGACGCACAACGTGTGTATCACTATATATGTGCATATAGGAAAAAGTTAGTGATAATCGCGCAGGCTGCTACAAAGATCACAGCTCCAGGAGATAGTCTACCAGTTCCTCTTCGTCTCCCTCTTGCGCGCACGGTGCTGTCCAAATGCACCGTAACAATATGTCTGCAGTACATACTATAACGGGGACAAGATGGACGCACACACGTGTTGTCAGTTTGCGTCTTCGTTCCCAGTGAGCGTCCACCTTGTCCCCGTTAGTGCTTTCCGTACGAAGCAGTATAACAATGATGGAAAATATCGCTGGCGTATGTGTTGGGCAGGATCACGGGGTGACATAGTTCTTACAGACAAAAAACAGCGCAAAAATTCAACAAGAAAGAGAGGACACTGCTGTCCTCTCTTTGGAGCCGTCTTAACAAGCGCTAGTTAACCTTTTAACACAAGACAGCGTTAAAGGCGCCGTGTCGCAGAAAATCCCGTGTCGGTGTTGGCGGACTTGTCCGTGAGCGAAAATTGCTATATATATATATATACATATATATATATATATATATATATATATATATATATATATATATATATATATATATATATATATATATATATATATATATATATACACCACGCCTTCGTATATGGCATGCGGTATATGCGGGTAATATTGCCACACCATTCTATCAAAAAAGTTGCTCATACGTTGTCTTACATTCTGAACAAGCTTATTCCTCGGAACTTTGAGAATGACGGCCCACAAAGAAATGTAAGGAAAAAAAACCCGACCGCGCATGCCTTCTATGTTAAATGTTCTCAGAGCTAAAAATTGAAAGAGCGAAACAATAACAGAAATCTGAAAATGGTGTAATTTTGGGTTCCGGCTCTGCGCTATACCTCCAGGATAGGCTACAACGCAAGAGGCCGCGTCTCGATACCAGAAAGCATCGGCTTCGTGCATAGCCATTCGCCGCCAGCGCTTCCCGGTGAGGGTTACATATACGCTGCAGTTGACGGGAAGCGTGAGAAGCAGTCGGGGATCTTTGCATGCTATCGCGTTCCACACTTACAGGCGAAGCATAAGCGTCCTCCCAATTTTTAGTCTAACAGATTGACAAATTTGACAGACGTGCGTGCGCCAAGGAAGGAGAATGTAGCCCACAGCGGCACACAGATGGAGTGACAACGTTATACCGTAGGTTCAGTTGGCGGAGAGGTACGGGCACAACTGGATATCACCGGCCGAAGATGTTGTCCGCTCAATGTCTGTGGTGAAATCCGAAAGCCTGCGAGAGTCACATTGTTTGTAGACAGCAAAATGGTCTGCATTGTGGAGCTGTCTACGGACTGATTGTATGCACACACGATCACCTGAAGTTCTTCAACGTGTGCCGAAAGAACCACCGCTACACGAACGTTTCTTTTTTTCTTTTTGCGCTCCTCAGCGCCCATGGAAACGCAGCCGTCCAAGCGGGGAGTCGAACCGGCGACCTCGAGCTCCGCAGCACAACGCCACAGCCAGGGAGACATCGCGACGCGGACTGCTTCCACCTCTGACGTGACGTAACGACAAATAAATGCGATTGAGTAAGTTCACCGCGACGAATGTACTGCGTCATCACAGACACGCCGGACGTGAAAAGCACTTCCCTAGCACGGCGCTGAAAACCATCGTATCCACGCGGGAATGGCGCTATATACGTAACGACACCCATTTTCTTTTCTTTCTTTCTTTTTTATGTGACCGCCTGTACGGGAGTGAATCGAGATTTAAAAGCATCCGGGTACAAGGAGCTACGGGACTACGGGACAAGGAGCTTGTCGGCTTGCTATAGCGTGCCTCTAGCGATGGTATTACTATAGAAAAAAAAGAAACGCGACTAAATGGGCCAGAGCCTTGTCCCTGTTGTTCTATGTCCCGTATTTATAGCGTTGCTACAGTTTTCCTCGAACACTGTTCGGCGAATAGAGGCAGCTGCAGCAGAGCGTAGGTGTGCCACCAGGTATACACAGAGCACGACTGCGGAGATGTTCGAAAGAGGGAGAACGCTTAGAGCCGAGCGCAGCTCGCATAGAAAACAACGGCGTGACTTCGTCTATCTCGTAGCCACTGACTGGGATGTTCGAAAATCAAAAGAAAGAATAAAAGAAAGAAAGAAAGAAAGAAAGAAAGAAAGAAAGAAAGAAAGAAAGAAAGAAAGAAAGAAAGAAATACTGGCGGCTGTTTTTATTGCTGCGTCACCTCTTTTTTTCTCTTCACGTGAAAGGAAGAAAACGAACATTTTCGGCTTCTTTTTGCTACTGTCCGAAAGCATTTCACATCGCCTTCGAATTCAGCGGTTTCTCAGAACCAAACGCGAAATCGGTTACGAGTGAGGGTCCGTGCAACGGTCACGCGCGGTACGAACAATCACACCGAGGCATCCGGCTATCTATTCGCGCAACGCACACAATCGCCGCGCGAGGCCACGGTTTCGCGCACGAAAACTTGGTGCTGACAAGTATACCGCGAACTTGACACGGACACAAGAACAAACACCCACGAGCGCTATAGACTTCAACTGGATTTTTTGTAAAAAAAAAAGGGAGAAAAAGAAAAAACCCCTCACGTGTATCCGGTTTGGTCACGGTGTACACATGGGTGTACGCGACTTCTTTCTGCCGTGTATTTCTGTCCAGTGGAGGCAAGGGGACAAAAAGAGAAAAAAAATACGTACATCGAGCTTCCGATATACTGAATCTCCTGCGCATCGATCCACTACGGCTCCACTTCAATTTATTAATGCGCCGAGTACTGGAACACACACGGCGACTTCACTGAAGGCACTGTCACTTTCGACGGGGGGAAGGAGGGAGGGGAGGAGGGGCATGCTGCAAGTGCCACGCTCTGTCAGCAGCTTTCCCTGTCGCGTAATGTTCGTAGCGAGTAATGAACGGGTGCGTGTCTTTTGATCCGGTGGTTCAATCATTCTTATAAGACGCGACACGGTTGACTGCAAAATAAATAAATAAAGAAAGAAACAAAATCAACAATCAGTCTTTCACTATAAAGACTCACTAGAAAACGCAAGTGTATACAAGCATCATCCTACAAACTTCGCTTTCTTTCAATGGAGTACGCAGCGCACTGTAATTAAATTACGTAACATTGATTCAATTATCTACCGTAATTCGTTACTGAAGAGTATGTGCGCCGCAATCCTGTCTCGAGCACTCGGCTTGGAAATTTCATAACATCAGGGTCACCAAAGCTTTGAAGACAATGTTTTTTCTTCCTCTCTCTCTTTTTTTTTTTGCAAACGAACGCGTAGAAATTACATCCCCCCATACCCACTCGTCTTCGGCGTTTCGGAGTGGTCATTTTTTTATTATTATTTTTTCAACAGCTAGACTAACGCGCGGAATTCTGCTTACACACAGCTTCGGCAATCTCGTCTGCAGCGCGTCACGGCGTGGCGCTGCACGCCGCGTTACGTGAGTCGGCCTCGCTGTACGGACTCGTGCGCGCAAGCAATTGCAATCGTCGCGCAGTACACGTGCCATACGTGGAAACGGTGCCGCCATTACGTCAAACTGGATAGCGCATCAAGATTTGCGGCCCCGCAGGATCAAGGCGAATCGTCTAAATTTTCGAGCGTCCTGTTGGCGCCGCTCATACACGCCCCCTTTTTCCGGCCGCAAATGGACCGAACGAGCGCGCAAGTGTGGCCGTTGGAGACTCTCTTAAAGGAAATTCACAGCGTCTCGTGGACGTCACACAATTGAAGCGGGTACGCAATCGCACTCGTCGGCGCAGTTCTCGTTAAGAAACAGCGAGGCAGAGAAGGTGTTGAAACGACACACTGAAAAGGGGTTGGGGGGGGGGGGGGGGGGGGCACGGCTTTCGAAGCGATTCTCGGGGCGCAATGATACGCGTGCCCGACGAGCGTTCGCGCAACGAGAGGCAACCGCGCATGCGCCTCCGCGTTTGGACGCGAGAACGAGACACATAGCGCGAAATTGTACAGGTGCCGCAATCAATCGGTTGACGCCAAGGCCGGAGCAGAAAATGTTCCTCGAGCGATTGCAACACAGGCCTCCGTCCGCCGATGTAACACGCACCGGAAATTGTGCCTTAAGGCAGCTCTTCGACGCAATAATAATTTTTAAAAAATAACATATCGTAATAGTAACAATACCCGGACACGCAGGCGTCTGCGCGGGGAACGCATCTCGCTTGCGTGTGAACTGACTCGCCGCACACGTCGTCGGATGAAACGCGCGATCCGCGGCACGTCGCCGCAATCAGCGCCAGTCACGCATCGAAGCGCGCAGGAATCACTCGAAGCCGAGCCAAACCAACACCTGGCCAAACTCCGAGGCGCGGCAAAATAGGCAGCCGAGAGCGATGCGGCCGGCGGCGCTGCTTGCACGCGGCCCCAATTACTCGCGCATGCAGACGCCTCGGCGAACTTCCAAGACCGGCAGCGGGGCCACGTTACGCCAACACCTCCTGTAAGCAAGTTTGTCTAGGTCAGGTTGTCTCCTACACAGCTTTTAGGTAGTGCAACTTGCCCGGGACGACACGTGTGACGACCTGTCCAAGCCAAGTTGTCCGCAAGGACGACTGTGTTGGTTATACAAATTGTCGCCATATGATGCCGCATCCGCCGTCGTAGCTTAGTGAATATATATATATATATATATATATATATATATGTGGCGTCGCCCTATACTGGCTGAGCTGGAGGACGCGGGTTCGATCCCCACAAAGGTGGCCGCGCTTCGGTAGGAGCGAAATGCAAGAACGCCCGCATTCTGTCTGGCAAGGCGAGGAGAGAGAGCCGTTCGAGCATGTACAGGCTGTCCCAGCTAACTTTAGCCAAGAGTTTAAAAATATATGCAAATGCCACGTAGCTGGACAGAACAAAGCTAATGTTGTTCACCGTCGCTTGGGAATACTCAGATTTTATTTATTTTTCATTCAGCCTAATTACATAGCTAGTCTTAATGGATTCATCAACTTCTCAAGCTTTATAAAGAAGTGTAAACGAGAAAATTGTACAGCGACATGAACAACTCCCGCTACAACTTTCTGTTGCCCAATACGTGCTACGTAAACATGTTTTTCCGAGCGCGAAAGAAGCCCGCGGATACACGCAAAGTGCCTGGAGCGGCCAGTGGCGCGGCAATTTTGCGTGTATCCGCGGGCTTCTTTCGCGCTCGGAAAAACATGTTTACGTAGCACGTATTGGGCAACAGAAAGTTGTAGCGGGAGTTGTTCATGTCGCTGTACAATTTTCTCGTTTACACTTCTTTATAAAGCTTGAGAAGTTGATGAATCCATTAAGACTAGCTATGTAATTAGGCTGAATGAAAAATAAATAAAATCTGAGTATTCCCAAGCGACGGTGAACAACATTAGCTTTGTTCTGTCCAGCTACGTGGCATTTGCATATATTTTTAAACTCTTGGCTAAAGTTAGCTGGGACAGCCTGCGTTATATGAGCCGCCCGTCCCAAACATCCTTACTTCCTACCAACTTATTTTACTTTTTTTTATTCAACGATGTTGCCTTAGTGAGCGCATGATCTTATTTTAGTGTTTATTTTTAAATATTCTAACGTTATACCAGCAGAAATAAATTTCTGAACTTGAAAGAGAAACTGCAGCAATCGCCGCAAGATTATGGCACGCCCTCGCCGTCCGTAACCGCTGGGTGCAATCAGAGGTCGTCTTTCGCCTCCGAGACTTGCTTCCGTCCTCTCCCACATCATTCTTTTTCCTCTTTCCTTTTCTTCCTTTTTGTCTGTAGCGGCAAAGTTTAACAAAGCCACATAAACAACAGGACACGAGGACGAACGCTCCCACATTCGCCAGCGGCATTCGTGGCAGTTCGCGATGCGGTAAGCGTACGTGTAATTCACCGCGGGGCGAGACAGCGAAGCGCGAACAAAAAGGCAGCCGGGGCTCTAGTTTCTCCCCTTGCCTCGCGCAAGCAATTACAGTTTCTTTTTTATCTCCTCCTCCCCCTCGCATCGCTCAACGTGGATCCCGAAATAGCACGAAAATCGGGAGGGCACCCGGGCTTCTCCTAGAGACGTCTTTATGCGCGCACGGGTGAGCAAAGTGGAGCGATTTCGTGCACTGTACCCCCGTTTCTACCCCCCCCCCCGCCTTTTTTTTTTCTCATTAATTGGAGGTGCTGCGCGAAAGGTGTCTGCGAGGAAACGGTAAGAGCGTGCGGAACCGCATTTTGCTCCGCAATAAAAAAAAAAAAAAGAGAAAAGAAAAACTACGGATCGTGAAAGGGCGATGCATGAAGACACGGACAACGGTAGAGAACCGTGGATTGGTACCTGCTTCCACTGCTAAGTTGAGGTCGTTCTCTCACCCATGGCAACGGGTACAATATCCCAGCCTCGGACTACAGACACATATTTTCTAGCACATAAATTAACGAAGCGTCGACGAAGGGAGTGCAGAAGACAACTGCATTCGTGGACTGTCACCGAACGGTTTCTCTCGATATCCATGTGGACCGGCTCTTCCTGCCACCTAAACCAGCCACCGAATATTACCAAGTTCGCGCAGGGCAATGCTACTGGTCGCGACAGCCAATGACGAGCCAGAACCAAATTATCCCATCGGCTGCATCGGTTGGTGCTGGTGCGCTCCCGCGCACGGCGCAATCACAACTGACATCGATTCGCGGCCTCCGCGCTTTGGGGAAACCCTTCATCTTCCTCCGAGATGGTTGTCTCACGTGACCCACAGTACGCGCCACGACCTCCAAGGTCTCGGAGGCCATGTCTGAGCGAGCTCGTTTGCATCAACACTAGCTGGGATGCGGTAACCGTGGCTGGAAATCGGACCGGCGAACACGCGCGGTCAGAAACAAATCGAATGCCTTCGATCGCCATCGATCGGCAGGTGATGACGATCGATCGAAGACGTCGGTCCAATCCGGTCGGCTACAGGACGTACCAGACGACGCGTCGGAAACGTAGCCGATGGAGCCGGCCGGTGACCTGCTGGAACTTGTGTGCGGATGTATTTTGGAAGCCTCGTTAGCGAGAGTCGTATACGATGGGCCATGGTTTCCTACGCACACGTGTTTCGCGCTATTGTCGATGAAGACACCTTTTTACTGCCTAAAATCCAGCCACGCCGCTGGTGGCGCACCAATCAGCGCGTATCTGGGGCTTCACGCGAATCAGCTCTCTATTCTTGTGCAGGGCGATCGAAGCATCTCCGCACGCGAGAAAGGCGCGCAGAGCGGCCGCGTTGGACAGCGCAGTACGTGCAAGCAGGGTCCCCGAAGTGAGAACGAACCAAGCCGGCGACACGCGCAACAACCGGCGAAGTGCCAACGCGGCGATAAACAAACACGGGCGACCGCTGTTGCCGGCCGTCCCGGCTCGTTTGGCAGGGGCCTACCCCCGTCTTGTGGCCCTCGATAACCCTTTCTCGGTCCTCTCTCCCCTCCCCATCCACTTCCGGGCTCTTCCAGACGGAGCCACGCCGGTCCGAGTCGCTTCGGTCGGGACTCGAGTGCTCGGTCACTCTATCATCCTTCGTCTCCCTCCACTTTAACTTGTTTTCGTATTTGTTTGTTTCTTTCTTTCTTTCTCTCTCTATTCCGCCGATTTGGTCGTGGACCGATAAAACGCGATAGCAGAAAGTGCACTCTGAAGTGTCGCGTTTTATTGCAGCTGTGAAGTACTGGTGGACATGCGTTGGAAAGCGAGAATTGAGAGAGAGAGAGAGAGAAACCGGAGGTCATATTAGCGGCGAAGAGCCAAGAGTGCTTATAACGTTGATGAGCGACACCGGCCTTGCCTGCGACTTTCTTTTCACTGTATAATTAAGACGAGCAACACGAACGTATACTCAATTAGCATAAATTGAACAGTCAACAGTGTTTTGTTCGGTTTTCATTTTTATCCGCGTTTGCAGCCTAATTTAGACTGCATGTTGCGCGATTGCAGCTCGCCCTTCCACGGAATTACGCTCCACAGGCGTCGCTGTTCCCATTTCAATTCGTACGCACTTTACGCACGAAAGAACCGCGGAGGGAGGCCGTTGCGAGCCATGGGGTAAAATTTTAGCACCCCAATATAGGTGCGTAGGCAGCGTCGACACCAAATCGGACACGCGCGCGGACTGTTTCGACGAGACACGGTTCCCAATAGTTGAAGTAACTCAAGGTGCAACCGCGATCCGTCACTGTGCGCACCTGTTCATGTGGGCGCCTTGCATTCCGACGTTAAAGTGACACTGAAGAACGCAACGACACAGTGAGATATTTTTTTTTTCTTCTTAGCTCTATTTGGGCCGCAGTTCAGAGATCGATGCAAACTGGGAAGCCGAACTAAACACGTCGCGATTTGCAGCTGTTGCTTTCCCGCCACCTATAGTGCCTGCCCCTTCGTCTAACGGGGTGTTGTACAGCTGTCACTTCTCCGTAGAGGAATATTCATGTGGATTGCACTGATGCCCGACAGATCTGCTGTGGCAACCTTCTCAACCAATCATCCAGCGCAATCATTCTCAATTGTACCCATTAGGAAAACCGGCGAGATCCCGGCGGCACCGGCAGTCGAACCCAGCACCTATCGCATACGAGCCCAAGCGCTTGGCCACCACCGCGTTACCTTTTCCCTGTTTTGTCTAGTGCAGGCATGCGCCTATAGCATTTAGTCAACAGGATGCTCTGGAAAGTCAACAGGAAGCCCACAGGTTGCTCCGGAAAGGAGGCAACAACGATGACTATGACTCAGGCGAAGCCTGACAGGGAGTCTTAGGTCACGTGCTCGTTGCAACGTCGGGCAAACAGATTAAAACTAGTTTAAGAAAAAGACACGGCACCACGAATTACGAAGGAGGCCAGACGCGGTGGTAATCAAAAATTCAATTCAGAAAGAAGTGCTCAAACGACAGGAGGGAATACGTTTACATGCTCCCGATAAAGTCGGGTCGCGTAGTGCGCCTCTCGCAAATGCTACGAAGGTCGGGCCGAATTCGGTCAATCCCCTCGCTCGGAAGGAGTGCGTTGACGCGCAGAAACCATTTGGCAACATGCATGTAAACAGTCGGGTCCGGCTGGGTCAGCCCAATTTCTGAATCGACCCACTCTCGCCGAGTGCATGAAAAAGATAGCGTACCTGCCAACCTATGAACTTGGAAAACTGTAAAATAATGATACGGACACGTCCAAGGCAAGGCAGAAGGGGAGGGGCGGGGGAGGAGAACGTGCGCATTCTTTTTTTTTTTTCTTTTAGCTTGCTCCGAGTACACACCTTTAGAAGAGTGCAAACGCGATTTATTAACGGTGATGTATACAATTAGACGCAGCGATATAAGCAGCAGCAAACTCCGAACAGCTACATCTGACAAGCAGCAACAACAACAATAAAGAAATCACAGTGACCTTCCCGGCGACATTTGTGTTGGCAATTTCGCCTGCCTCAGGAACTCGCCTGCATAAACTTGTACGAAGCATGTATAGTATCGCGCTCAGTATGAGCTACAACGCGGAACCGCTTTGTCACACGCTTTGGCGTTGTACAGCTCACACTTATCATACTGATCGCGATATTAAGTACCTCTGCGGCATCCTTTCACCATCCGATGGCTTCCAACGGAAGATTCACAGACCGGTCAGCGGATTCTGAACAGAATCCGCTGACAGAACTTCGCGAACAGAACTTATTTTTCGGAACTGTTGACGAAACATTTGTAAAAGCGTAAATTGAGCCCAAACTGAGTCGTCAGCGCAACAAAGAGGCATTCGCCCACTGCAGGAACGCACTAGCTCGGCGAACACACATACACACACATACACACACACACACACACACACACACACACACACACACACACAAACACACACACACACACACACACACACATACACACACACACACCAAAAAACTCAAGCACGCACGAATCATCCGTCAGTCGCCCATCGTTTCGTTCGCAGACCCCACCAACAAGCAACACAGGTCAGTGAAAAAGGCGTGACCCCCATCATCGAAGCGTCCCGGGCTGTTCACCTCGTCACACACGACGTTCATCGCCGCCTTACTGAAAAGGCAAAGAAGGGATGTACAACGACGGAAAAGACAGCTCGCAGGGAACGCTAGAGAAATGCGAAAAGAAGAAAGAAAAAAAATGCCAGGAAAACACCGCCGGTGACGAGGCCTGTCGGAAGCCCTTTCGAGACGTGTCGAGGACCGCGAGTACGTGGCCCTTCGGGACTGCATTCACTCAACGGCCAACAGGGGGCGAAAGCATTCTGCAGAAGCTAAAGTCGCTAAACACGCGGAGCAGCACGCGACCGCCAAGAAGGCTGCCCTCTTCAGGCACTTGGGGCCTTCTCTTGTCGTCGCAGAGAAGCCGCGTTATTCCTAAGAAGCAGACAGAGGGCGCTGTGCTCCTCCGGTATGTCCGGCCTTCTCCTTCCGTGTTGCATTTGCATCTGCAACTGTGTCTCCAAATCTGACAATAATATAAACGGCAAGCAACCCATAGGCAATCACCAGCACCACATGATAGACTGCGTGTCGGTTGCCAGCGGAGCCGATGGCGAATTCGCTTCGTCCTAGACTACGTGCTCGGAGCGTGGACTTGTCGCTTGCCGAGACCTTGAATCCTGTAAGAGGGAGTTCCGGGAGAGGGAGAGATAAATGAAGGGAGGTAAACGGCGTAACCCCATCGACGAACGCCATCCATCCACTGCAGGAAAGCAGAAACGGGGCACAGTACACAAGGCTTCAAAATGGGATCGTGGGGTGTAACGTTCCAAAGTAACACGTGGGCTGCGATAGACACCGTAGCGGGAAGTGCCGCGCAATTCTGACCCACTGGGATTCAAAACAAACCGTAATCGTGTACGAGCGCATCTGCATTCCTCTCCGATCGGAATGCGGCCCTCGTGATCAGCCCGAAAAAGTGGACGGAAGAGCCGGTATCGCACGAAAGCCATGCGCGCACGCGAACATAATAGACGTTGAAGACGACTTTTAAGACCCGGATTTTATCTATGTGCATACGACAGTCAACGGCGGCAGACCTCATACACGAGCGGAAGCGTGCAATATAAAACACGCACGTAAATTTGTGGAGTGCGCTGTCCTCCTGCGCTTCGTACTATACGCCCAAATGAGCAGTTGCGAGAACACAACAGTGTTCGTAATCAATTGCATTCACCCGGGTAACCTTACTGTGCATTGTGATAGACGCGGTTGTACGACATTATAGTAGTTTAACCAGGCTAGTGTTCGCGCGCGAAAGCAATATAAGAAAGCGGGAAATAACAGCATGTTGTCGATGGTGCATTTGGATGCCCGTGCATCAGTCCTGCTATCGCGCCAAGTCACGGCGAAATTTTACTCCTAAAGTTAGATATACGAACCAGTAAGCGGACTGGTATAGTAAAGGGACACGATTGTGAAGTAGCATGTGTGTTCTCGTTTCCATTTCGCTTATATGTATTAGATGTAGCAAACACAAGTAGCCGAGTTAGTGGACGGTTTCATAGCCGTCGCCAACGTAGCAGAATTGGTAGTGCAACGCTCACGATGCGGAGGTCGTGGGTTCGGCTCCCATCGGCGGCAAGTTATCTTTTCGTCTACTTTCATTTCCGTTTTCTTTGTTATTTTCTACATTTTCATTTCAACTGTAGAGAGCCAATTTCCCCGACGCTTTCCTTGGTTTCGTTGTCTGCTGATGTTGTTATGGCTGAAAATCGAGCCCCTCGCTCTCCCGTCTTCTCTCTCTCTCTCACACACGGACAAACACACACACTTACATATACATACTGTGCCTTTTGTGCGTGAATAAATCAACTGTTACCGAATTATCAAGATGTGTGTTTTGTCGGAGCTATGCGGAGCAACTTGGCATCGGCAGTAAAAGGGCTCGGCGACACGTAACCTCGAAAAGTGGCAGCGAGCGGTGTCGTGTCTAGCGCATGGGCGTCGTCGACGGGCGATGACAAGGTCGCATCTCGCCCACTGCGCCACTTGGAGCGGCACTCGTGGAGGCACGCACTGCCTAGCGCCGCGTGCGTGTAGCTTTGCCGACACCGCTCCGCCGCAGCAAACAGTATAGAGGACTCGGTCCGGGTCATTTGCAGAACAAAACGGAAAGACAAAACAAAAACAACAGGCCCCACTCTCTCTCTCTCCACCGCAGAGCGCGAGACCATTTCACCACGAGGCCAAGGCTCTTTGCATGCGCTCGCGTTTATTTTAGCGCCAGCCGCGTACACAAACGCACGCGCGGACGTGATGCGTCGACGCGGCCTTCGCTTCGTTCACGCTCGTCGAGCAAAAAACAAATGAACGGTGCGCGCACAACACTGCGGGCTGCAGCAGCTTGACCGCCGTAGCGCGCGCCAGCATCGCTAACAATAAGGCGCACGGTAAGCGAGGCATATGTGCGTACGAGAGCGGCCGACGTTTTCTTTTTTTTTTTCGAGCGAAATGCATGCAGAACAGACCCCGATGTAACGCAGGCGGGTGCGCGCTCGATCCTGCCACTTGGGAATAGCCGCGGGCACAGATGACCCCGGCTCTCGAAGCTCCGCAGAGTGCCGCAGCGTTTACACCTAAGGCGCGCGACAGGCATTCCTCTATAATTGTTACGACGGCTTCAGCGCAATGTGAGTGTTGGCTAAGCTAATGGCGACGCGGCAAAAATTTAGGCACCGGTTATGCACGCAAGCAGAGTGTTTTATGCATGCTGTGCAGCGTGTCGGAGCGGCTCTTCCGCCCTTGAACAATTAAAAAAAAAGTCGCAATAACAATAATGATAAAGCAATGCGTCACTCACCTGTCCAGAACTCACATATTCAGTAATCCAGATAAAAGGTCGACCAAGTTCCACGGTAAATTTTCGTGATTCGTTCGTCCGCCATCTCGCTGCCGACTTTCAGCGATATTCGCCGACTACAGCGGCTTTCAGAGTTCTTTTAACCCTTTCGCTACCGAACATTTTCTACAAGAACGACGAAAACATACCGATTGTTTTTATTCGTTCAAAGCAATACGTAAGCAAAGAAATAGCCAGAAATGTCATTGAACACGTTTGTTTGACAACGGGGCTTTAAAAAATTATGTAGAAAAATACTTAGAGCTGCTCAATTCCAGTATTATAAAAACTTCACAACATGGCTTCAAAACTCCCAAGGTTACCTGGGAGGGTGTATTCTTTGCACTACAATAGCGCTGTACTATCACTTTGATGAACGCTCGTATAACCTAATGCCGAATTGACTTATGCGCGGCCAAGCCGAACCTCTGCTAGTAAGGTTTCCGCACAAGGAAACCCAGCTTGTCCTCGGCAAAAAACGGAAATAATGCACACATGGCCAATGAGCGTATCGAACATCGTCGGATCAGGCTCACAACTGCTTCACGATTGCAAAATTTAACGCACCGTCAATCCACGACTTTCACCTCGAAACGTGAGGTCGTTTGAATCCGCAGTTGCAATACTTGAGATATTTCACACAGGAAAGGCGGCGCCGTATTATACACCCACCCACGCCACCACGTTCCCGTTCGGAAGACATGTGTAAATACGCGTGGCGTGCACAGCACGCGCGCATAAGCCGCTGCCGGCCATCTGCGTGCAGTGCAAAAACGTTTGTAATTTTGCCGAACGGACTCCAGGAAATGTAGCCCGTTCCACGCAGAGTTCTTACGTTCCTAGCGTGCGTTGACCGCCTCGCCTTTCGACCGATGCGGTATGCGCACGCCAGGTCTACGGCGAGGTTACCAAGCTCGCCAAGGGTGTAACGGAGAAGCTATAGCTCGCGCTCTGATGCCCCTCCAACTCGCGTCTGTAAACGACGTCCTCCTCCCTCCACCACTACTATCCCGCAGTCGTGGAACGACTAAGCCTTCCTCCCCGTATGAAGAAGAGCAGAGGAGTGCCTCCTTTCAGCACAGAGCTCGCGCGCGCCCGCTTACTTCGAAGTGCAGGCAAGCGTATTCCGAGCTTCCTCGGAATCACCCCCGTATGCGTCACACACACACACACAAAGGACGCCTGGCCACATTAATGCATCGCTCGCTGTGCTCGCCTTGCTCCGCTTGCACGCTGGCCCGGCGCACGCCTGCGGTGCGTGGAGGGAAAGACCTCGTTACCTCGTCGCCGCCCGGAGGCTTCCCGTCGTGGCCGACGCGCGCAGCCGCCGCCACGGAGGCTGCACACCGTACAGCGGCTGGAAATAGCTGGCAACACGCGGACACGCTCGGGCAAGGCCGGCCGGCTTCACGCTCCGAGCCCGCACCCGGCACCACGCGCACCCGCTCGGCTGCCTTTGGCTGCCGTATACGTAGTAGTTGTAGTAGTAAGAATGGAATGGCCGCAGGGACGAAAGCGAGAGGACCGGGCAACCCGGCATCTCCGCATAAAGAGAGAGAAAGACTGAAGGAACGACAAGAGAGGAAATGGAGGAACGAAAATACACGAGATGGGATGCGGTATACATTATTCCTGGCGAAAGAGACCGAACGAACGAACGTGAAAGAATGGAGCCGCTATATATACTCTGCTGCTCTGCACTCGTCCCATTACGTTGTAATTTTTTCACTCTCTTATGACCTAACTCGCACAAGAAAGCGTTTTATAATTGGGGTTGTGGTTGAGGTTAAGACGAGGTGAAGTTGCGAACGTCATGCCGCACGTGCAGAAGATATCCCCCTACAGCAGGCCCGTCAGAGACTTGTGATAGAGAATGGGCGCCGACGGAAAGAAAACGCAATCGACGGAGGACGAAGATAAAATGCACCGATAAGACTAGAGGAAAGCCGATATTATAGTTTCGCGGATCAGAAGAGGAATAATTGCGGAGGTCTCCGACGCGCACCGCGTTCGATCATGCAGATTTTAATTACGATAACGGTGACGCCGCATCTGAATGACGTCGGGCGACCGTCTCTTTTGCTACGCAAGCACCCTTTTACGCCAATCTGAGACCTCGAGGATGCATCGCCTGCATCCTCGAGGTCTCAAAAAAAAAAAAAAGCCACCATCCCCGCCCGTTCCTTCTCTGCAAAGTGCAGAACTGTTAATGTACGGGTTTTGCTTTATCAGTGACGTGAAACAGTGAAGAAGAAACTAGGAATTGGCAAGAATCAGATGTATGCGTTAAGAGACAAAGCCGGCAATATCATTACTAATATGGATGAGATAGTTCAAGTGGCTGAGGAGTTCTATAGAGATTTATACAGTACCAGTGGCACCCACGACGATAATGGAAGAGAAAGTAGTCTAGAGGAATTCGAAATCCCGAAGGTAACGCCGGAAGAAGTAAAGAAAGCCTTAGGAGATATGCAAAGGGGGAAGGCAGCAGGGGAGGATCAGGTAACAGCAGATTTGTTGAAGGATGGTGGACAGATTGTTCTAGAGAAACTGGCCACCCTGTATACGCAATGCCTCATGACCTCGAGCGTACCGGAATCATGGAAGAACGCTAACATAATCCTAATCCATAAGAAAGGGGACGCCAAAGACTTGAAAAATTATAGACCGATCAGCTTACTATCCGTTGCCTACAAAGTAATAATAATAATAATATTTGGGGTTTTACGTGCCAAAACCACTTTCTGATTATGAGGCACGCCGTAGTGGAGGACTCCGGAAATTTTGACCACCTGGGGTTCTTTAACGTGCACCTAAATCTAAGCACACGGGTGTTTTCGCATTTCGCCCCCATCGAAATGCGGCCGCCGTGGCCGGGATTCGATCCCGCGACCTCGTGCTCAGCAGCCCAACACCATAGCCACTGAGCAACCGCGGCGGGTTGCCTACAAAGTATTTACTAAGGTAATTGCAAATAGAATCAGGAACACCTTAGACTTCTGTCAACCAAAGGACCAGGCAGGATTCCGTAAAGGCTACTCAACAATAGACCATATTCACACTATCAATCAAGTGATAGAGAAATGTGCAGAATATAACCAACCCTTATATATAGCTTTCATTGATTACGAGAAAGCGTTTGATTCAGTCGAAACCTCAGCAGTCATGGAGGCATTACGGAATCAGGGTGTATATGAGCCCTATGTAAAAATACTGGAAGATATCTATAGCAGCTCCACAGCCACCGTAGTCCTCCATAAAGCAAGCAACAAAATCCCAATAAAGAAAGGCGTCAGGCAGGGAGATACGATATCTCCAATGCTATTCACAGCGTGTTTACAGGAGGTATTCAGAGACCTGGATTGGGAAGAATTGGGGATAAAAGTTAATGGCGAATACCTTAGTAACTTGCGATTCGCTGATGATATTGCCTTGCTTAGTAACTCAGGGGACCAATTGCAATGCATGCTCACTGACCTGGAGAGGCAAAGCAGAACGGTGGGTCTGAAAATTAATCTGCAGAAAACTAAAGTAATGCTTAACAGTCTCGGGAGAGAACAGCAATTTACAATAGGCAGCGAGGCACTGGAAGTCGTAAGGGAATACATCTACTTAGGGCAGGTAGTGACGGCGGATACGGATCATGAGACGGAAATAATCAGAAGAATAAGAATGGGCTGGGGTGCGTTTGGCAGGCATTCCCAAATCATGAACAGCAGGTTGCCATTATCCCTCAAGAGAAAAGTATATAATAGCTGTGTCTTACCAGTACTCACCTACGGGGCAGAAACCTGGAGGCTTACGAAAAGGGTTCTACTCAAATTGAGGACGACACAACGAGCTATGGAAAGAAGAATGATAGGTGTAACGTTAAGGGATAAGAAAAGAGCAGATTGGGTGAGGGAACAAACGCGAGTTAATGACATCTTAGTTGAAATCAAGAAAAAGAAATGGGCATGGGCAGGACATGTAATGAGGAGGGAAGATAACCGATGGTCATTAAGGGTTACGGACTGGATCCCAAGGGAAGGGAAGCGTAGCAGGGGGCGGCAGAAAGTTAGGTGGGCGGATGAGATTAAGAAGTTTGCAGGCACGGCATGGCCACAATTAGTACATGACCGGGGTTGTTGGAGAAGCATGGGAGAGGCCTTTGCCCTGCAGTGGGCGCAACCAGGCTGATGATGATGATGATGATGATTTGCTTTATCGCTCGTTCGCGCCTTTTCAGCGTAGTTGGCAAAGTGCCCTTCTCTATACATATATATATATACCGATGGCCTAATTATGCGGCTCAACGCACTGCGCTGCATAGAGATAACCGTACGCGGCAAGTGTGTATCTGAGTGTCACGTGTTCGTGACTCGGCGCAACCATAAGATGTACGGTGCACGAGAACAATACAAAATTGAGCACCAGACGCAAAAGCAACAACTAGTCTGTTTCAGGGGCGCCACTTAAAGGGGGCCTCACAATCGTGCGCAGCGCGAAAAAAAAAAAAAGATGTCGTCTGCTCTGTGTGACCCAGTTTCACGCGGCGAAGGGAACGTAACAAACGTGTGTTATATATATATATATATATATATATATATATATATATATATATATATATATATATATATATATATATATATATATATATATATATATATATATATATATAATGCGGCACGATGAAAGCGACCCGTAACAACGGCAACGAATAATAACTAGCCAAGGGAACAGAACATTCGAAGAAGCTTAGCAGACGAAAACAGCTGCTCGACAAGCAGACGAGAAATGAAAAGATGCGGGCGAGTTCTCTCCGAGAAACGCGTGCACCACGTCTGCATGCAACGTCTTGCGTTGGTGCAAAGCAGCCGTACAGGCGCGTTAGTCGGCCCGTCGCATACATTCGGAAGCAGAAAAGAGTGCGAAACAGCGCCTTCGTCGATGCAACCAGCAGGAGTATACATGCACGGCCCCTCAGACATTCAGCGGCCTGCAGAGAGGGCGCGTGGGTGCCCTCTGGCAAATTACCGTGCACGGGCGTACATTTCAAACTCGGTATGTGCGAGAGATCCGAGCACGAAGCAGTGCATAAAAACACCCGCCGTGGTTGCTCAGTGGCTATGGTGTTAGGCTGCTGAGCACGAGGTCGCGGGATCGAATCCCGGCCGCGGCGGCCGCATTTCGATGGGGGCGAAATGCGAAAACACCCGTGTACTTAGATTTAGGTGCACGTTAAAGAACCCCAGGTGGTCAAAATTTCCGGAGTCCCCCACTACGGCGTGCCTCATAATCAGAAAGTGGTTTTGGCACGTAAAACCCCATATATTATTATTAGTGCATAAAAAGATAACGGCGGATATACTGTTGCAAGGAGAGCAGCGAAGCGTAAAATGCAATTACAGGCTACTTTTTTTTTTTAACGACGCATTCGGTAGCACACGAAATGAAAGGCAGCCCACGCGAATTAGAGCGCGTCGTCGTCGCCTTCGGTGCCGCCATCAGTATTCCGGCGCTTTCGTTGTATCGATTGCACGGTACACGTTAGGAGTAACGATCACGCTTCGGACAGACGACAGGTGGCTACACGATGACTTCTTGGCATCTCATACAGATGACAGCCATCGTAAGATCGCGGTCCTGCGGCAGTCGTATACAGCGCCGGTCCAAGAGCATGTGAAGGAACAGAGGTGGCGAGGAACTTGGTTGCTCGATAATTCTCGGAATACACAAGAAGCGTGATAACAAGCGAAAGCGATGCACCTGAGCTCATGTCCAATACCGTATCACATTGCTCACTTTAAAAGTTAGCACGAGAATCAGCGGGGTCCGATTGCAAATCGAGGTGCCTGTATGCGCGCGCGCCCATTACCACCGTGTATACCCCTCGCCGCATCTACTGAGACACGGGAGGGGGAAACAATAATACACCTGGAAGAATATAACTAGACTGCAGGCACCGGCAGCCATACTAGCACTGTGTTCCGAGTATTTAGATTCCAATTATTCCTGGTCCTGATAAAATATTGTCACGGTGCTGCGAGAAACATTAACGACGACGTTGGTAATGGTGAGGAAAAAGACGGCAGGGTGTTTTAGAGGATACAAGGACTATCCGCCATCTTGACTGCTTAACTGTCTGCACAAGTGGCGTCCGTATGGCGGTCAAACCGAAATACGTGAGAACAATGAGCTCTGCCACGAATTTCCCCAAGAACCTTTTTTTGTGTGTGTGCACCATGGATCCAAACAATCTTGTGGCTTACGATGGCTTTCTAGATGTACATCTGTCTCGGCAAGTTCATTCGGCAGCGGGAGGGACGATGGGTTAAAAAGTACCGAAAGATGAAGGAATATAGCAGGGTGCTTAAAGTGCATCCGAACGACGTTAAAGCGAACGCCTTTAATGACATATGATTTGCATAAAGAAGGTGACAACATGGCCTAGCCAGTGTTCTGACAACAATATTACGAGCACCACTACAACCACAACTTTTACAACCAATTTGCCTGTTTGGTGGAATAATGTACGCGTTCTTGGTCTAATCTTGGCCATTTAGAACGAAGTTATGCCAAAGCGCCTGCGAGGACTCTTTATTGTAACTTTGCGTTGGCAACACGCAAGTCTATGTATAGCGAGTGACCTTGAGTACAGTGACCAGGGATTGGTAGCAAAAAATGGAATCATGTCAAGGGGCCTAAGCGGCATTCGACTTCCTTCACTGCAGCTAGTCCTTGCGTCACTGCCGGGAGTTAAGTGAGCACGCCTTAGACAGGCATTATACTCTGCGTGTGAAACCAGTACGCACGTAAAGAAGAAAAAAAAAGAACACATTTTTAGAAGTGCACAACTCAACGTAGAGATTTGTTTTACGCATTTTTTTTTCCTTTAGTACTTTATGATGCTTTATAACGAAGTGGCCTGTATACAACAAAGGACGATCTCGGCGCCGCTCACTTCGTTGTCAGGGCGTTTGACGGTACTTACATTTGTGTTCGAGAAGGGCCACTCCTCTTCAAATTAAACAAAAAAAGATCGGAAGAATGCACCGCGACAACGGCCACGTGGTCAACGATAAACTCACCCCGTGATAAACAAACTATAGCGAGGCCATTGCATGACAGGGGCGTTTCCGCCCGCGGTGTATACAGCCTCGCCCCGCAAGCCATACCGTCGCTATATCGCCAGCCGCACTTTGCAAGGGAACCCCTCGGCGAAAGTGGCCATCGCTCGTTCGTTTACCTCGAGATTGCGGCCAACCCGAGTCGCGAATAGACGCTTCTCAAAGGGCAGGCGTCAGCGAGGAAGCGGGCGCCCGCTGATAAAGATGCGCCGGACTACGCAGGGGTGGGATAAACAACACGCTATCTACTACATCGCCCGCGCTTGTAAACATCCGAGAGGCACACGCGGCACCGCTCCGTCGCGACATCGCCTGCCGGGCGCGTTTCGTACGTAAACTCGGGCGGTGTTATTTGCATACATCGGTCGAACGCTGCGCGTGCGTAGTGTATACGACTGCAGACCGAGTGCTTACACACATCCGCGCAAAAGGTAACCGACAGAGATGAACGCAACGATCCCGGTTGACTCTGAAGGGAGAGGCGGCCGATCCCCCAATGTCGCTACCCCCTTGCCCTCATCCCCTCTCACCACCAAGCATGGAGTGTGAATTGCACTATATGTTGCTCTCCTGCATCCCCACCATAAATCAGGGAGTGTACTATAGCTGTCAGCCCCCACCAACACAAAAAACATGGGCACCGCCTCTGCGATTACATACTCAGCACGAAGCCAAACACAATGAAAAGACAAAGTAGACCGGGCGGTGGAAGCGTTCGCGCTGTGTCAAGCAACGTCGTTCTGTTACTACGCGCGTATGCTGTTTAGTGGATTACAGCGTGGACGACTATAGTTTCATTACGCACGCCAAGGCATCACCGAAACACTTCACGTCTGCAAACATTTCATATCAACCAATCTTATAGCTTTCGCGTCCGTGAACTGCCATGCCAGCTAGAGTAGTTAGGTGTCGGATTTGAATGGCGAGATCTCCGACTCATGGAACTGCAAGCTTCGTGGTACCTGTGCTGGTGAAATGTATCTAGCGATCAGTTTCTCTCCCGCACGAAACTTAAGTTGCACAAGCAGCGACTGCGTTATCCGTTTCCTCTTCCTTCGGCGTGCTGAGTTGCTGCGCTTCTTTTTTTAATGCGAATGGCTTTCTCAGCCTCTTCCACCGTTTTCGTTGTTTGTCGGTGATCGATATATTTATCGGTCGGACTCGGCAACCAAGACGTTTCTTCGTTCGTTAAATTCGCTTTCGCTGACAATCAACGTTGATTGTTTCTGCACATTCTTCTTTTAAGGACGAACAGGCGCCAACTGATCCGCTGCTATCACCCCAGAGCAAGGCTATATAGCGCGAAAAAGACGCGCGCGAACAATATCGCTCGCTTCATGAATCCGAACCACAAGGCCTGCCGAAGGCGAAAGGTCCACAACCGAGAAAGAGGGTCACAGCCGCCGGAACATCGCGTCCTCACCCCCCCCCCCCTCCCCAGTCTTCTGCAGGAAGGGGAAGCCAGCCATGCACAACGGCGTGCGCGCACAACGGCACGAGGAAGCGATCGGAGCGGACGCGCCACCGGCGCCCGTATCTGCACCCGTAATCGCCGTGTCCGGACACGCCCACTACATATTACCAAGCACCAGCACGCGTTTAGATGACGTCACAGCTGCTCGTCACGCCCCCGCGGTCGTGACACGCGCGCCCAACGGCGGGAAACACTGCGAGGCGGGCACGTCGATAAAGACAACAAGGCAATCGGCCGCATCATTGTTTGCGAGCCGTTCCACAAGACGCACAACGCTGAACGGAAACACCAGAGAAGTATGAATTCTTATTGACCCTTTTCGCGGCTACCCTGTGGGCGCTGCCATGTTTGATCACGCGTGGTCACGCGTCCATTGCTTGCCTCAACTGCCTCCGCGTTTACAATGGGCGTGTACGACGCGAGTGCGGCTTAGCAAACATCTGTTTCGGGAGACATCGTAGACCGTGACTAGATGGACGACACGAAGCTTTGGCCACAGCTTCAGAGAACATGAAAAAGCGCTTTCGAAGCTGATTAACGGCCCGGGCAGCGCATATGGTGCTTGTTCTAAAAGCGGGGCTAAATATGTATTCAAGGCTTTCCGCTCGTCAATCAAGTCAGGATTAGTATGTTTTGCTCTTCGTTATTTATTTGGGAAATACTTGGGGCAGCGGCTTGTCAGTTTCTCAGTCAGTAAATTTCCTTGGTGCGGGGCATTATCTGATCATTTATACGTAATCGCTCGCGGGTGTGCTTAGTTCCGACAAATTTGTTCTTGCTGCACGCAAGGCTTGAAACCTGGCCGTTTCGTACAATGTAATTACCTCGTAGGAAAGACGTATTATTGCGAGTAAGTCGCTTACTCTTGTGGACCGTAACGAAGCATTCGGCTTCGACCATTCGTGCGGTATCGGTGTAGTCCGTCATTTACTGTGCGCATATGGTGCGCATATATTCAGGTGTGCGCCACTTCACTTATTCTTGACAGGTTGACCATAGAGTGGGAGTAAGATTACGTGCCAGTTGGGTTAGATGTGTGTAGATATTGTGCGCGAAACTTACTATGACAGGAAGCGGCGCTACGCCCTTTGTCATTGTTTAACGAGCGGTACTCACTCTAGCCAACGTTCCGGGGCTGAAGCACTTCCTTTGAAGGTAGGCCATACAACGCTGGCGAATGAGCAAATTTCTGTATCCTCGAAGAAAGCCGTACACGTCGAAGTGCGGGTAACACGTACGGACAGTTCCAGCAACCGCGAACTTGGCTGCGCAGATTCATTCCATTCCTTAATATGCCAGTCATTATTTTTGCAGCCAACTATACTGCGCACGCCTTCAATCCACATGATTCAATCCGGCATGACTGGAACACCACGCGTTAACGAAAACTCATCTGCATTTCTGACAGCTGATCGCACAGAAGCAATGTGGAAGCGGTAATGGTTTCGTATTCGTGCGATGTCGCTCAGGCGATGTTGGGCGCGCCGCCGGAAGCGCCATCTCGTTTCTCTACAAGAAACTGCTCCGCAGGTCAATAGTGTTGCTTAAGGTCTATACGTGTGCGCCACAAGAAAAGGCTCAGTCTCACCGAAAAAGAAATTGTTCACGAAACTTCCAAACTTCCCATTTCGCGCCGAAGCCGGTTACACGCATGTGACGTCAGTGTGGCGTCGCTAATTTCAATTACTTAATGTCAAAAAAGCTCCCGCAAGATTTCCAGCGCACTCACTTTCTTTTCTAATGTAATTCCGGCTTACATACTAAGCATTCGGTTAGCCCTAGCAGACCCTGTCAAAATCTATGAGGTCACGGTAGCTGGTGCACGAATTTCATAGTGGCGTCCCCCCCCCCCCGCCCTTTGAACTTTGCGTCCTTTAGCTTACTGAGCTCCGTTCCTGAGTAAGGCCGGCACCACGTAGACAGTATTCGTTACGGTACCTGGCCCGACTCGCACAGATTCAAATGGGCGCAGTCGAAATGCAGCCGCGCCGGTTATTACGTCACTACTTTTGTCACACTGCGCTTGGCAGCGGAAACATTGGGCCAAGTATGACGACGTGCAGGAAACAGTGTGTGAAGGCACGTGCGCTTTCTAGGCGGTCCTCGTAAGGTCGACTATTTTGGTATCAGAGGTGTTCGATGTGCCAGCCTATAGGCTAGCTGGCACATCGCATTCACATTCACTTTTGAGGAAGCCACAGAGCGCCCTCAGTTTCCGATTCGCGATAGTCATCATCATTATTTCATGGCCACAGCACAACGGAAGCTGCCAGTGGCGATTTCGAAAGTCCAAGCATTGCGTCAGGTGACTCCACACAACGTCTTAACACAAATGTCCGAACTCACTTCATTCCCTGTAATCCTCCGCCGCCATAGACAGCGCTTCCCGTACCTCAGCGCGCACTTCGTTGCTACAAAAGTTCACCAGCTGTCTGCTAAACGCATTACGTGACTTGCCTAACTGCACATCTTCACCTTAATGTCGACCGAAATATAGTTTACACTCGTGCTCCCGATCTCTAATCCACGGTACTATGCTATATTGCCAACTTTTCATTCCATCAAGATAAAATCATACGCTTCGGGCCCCGTAATGGTTTTGTCTCTTCGGTGATGCTTTCAAGCTTCGGGCCACTCCCGAGCTCTATATAGTTTCGCAATCAGACACATTCAACGTCGAGGCGCGCTGGAGGCAAACGGTGTTTCTCGGGAAACTCCACGCGTCGGGAATCGGCGATAAACGTCAGCGGAGAACAGCCGCCACCCTCTGCAGTCGATTATGGCGCTGAGCGGCCCTCGTCACACACACACACGAAACTGACCATGGACGTGTAGCTACATGACAGACGCCACAATGGAAGGGTATAAGTTATGGCAACCGGGGTTCCGAGACGTCGGGCCGAAGCTCCGAGAACGAGCGTCTTCTTTCTTTTTTTTTTCTTTATTTCGTTGCAGCCCCGTGGCAATGCGGCCGCCGCAGTCGGGAATCGACTTCGCGCTCAGCAAGGAAACGGCGTAGCCACACTTCCACTGCGGCGGGTTGGGTCTTGAGGCACGCATTAACGCGACAGCGTTAAGGGCCCCGTGTCGCAGAAAACCCGGCGTCGGCGGAGTTGTCCATGAGCGAAAATTGCCGCATATATTGCCACGCCTCGCTGTATCACTCTATCACTAAAGTTGCTCCTACCTTGTGTTACATTCTTGACAATGTTATTCCTCGTAACTTTGAGAATGACAGCCGACAAACAAATGTCAGGAAATAAAAGACCGACAAAGCAAGCCTTCTATGTTAAGTTTTCTCAAATTGAAATGTTAAAAGTGCGATACAACAACAGAAACCTAAAAAATGATGCTTTTTTTTTTTGCGCGGTTGTCCACTACCTCCGCGATTGGCCCAAGCAAGATGCCGCGTTTCTACCAGAAAGGTCGCCTTCGTGTACAGCGTTCGCCGCCAGCGTTTCCCGGTAAACACTAAGGTTACATAAGGCTGCAGTTGCCGGAATGCGTGAGAAGCAGTCAGGGATCCTTGAATGCTATCCTGTTCGACTCTTAAAGGCTAAGCTTGAGCGTCCTCCAAATTTTTTTATGTGGTTTCGGCAGGCACACGCAACCAAGTACGATGCTTGAGTGTCGCACACATACTGTTAAGAATGGCGAGCCGCTAGGCAAGATTGCCACCTTGCCACCCGATTACGACAAGGGGTGCAAGACGCGCATTCCGCACCCTCTCCGTCACTGCAGCTAGGAGGCGTTCGAAGAAGTGGCCTTTGTGCTGGAATCCGCCGCCTTCCACCCGCCCCATCGACATTGTGACGGAACGAGTTCGGTGTTTGAACAATGGTTCCGGAGTTCCCCAACGCGGAGCTGATTTGACACGCATGGACAAGCTGCCGCGGGAACGACGTATTTTGGGGCTTCTCACGCTTCGGCATGACGCAAAACAACGAGCGACCCTCGATCGGCACCGATAGTTCCCGGAACGGCACCCCTCCAACGCCGTCGTTTGGGCTTCGGAATGTGTGTGTCTTTGTGTCTGTAAACTGATCTGCAGAGCAGCGGCGAGTTGGTGAGGAGTAAACGAACAGTCGCCGCCTCGTATGGCCGGCGGATCGAGTGTATAAAAACTGTGGTTGTGCGAATGCTGAGGACACTTCTCTTGAGCAGTCATGTTAGACTGAGTCACTTCTCTCATGCAGTCATGTTGGACTGATACTCTTTTTCTCAAGCAGTCATGTTAGACTGATTTAATTTCTGTAAATAAACCCTTTTTCCTCGTTCTCGATGAGAAGCAGTTCTTCACTTCATCAACGATCTAAGCGTAAATAAGTTGGACGACGGCATGGGCCAGCTACCTTCGAATTCATGCCGCACTCCAATCTTTGCAAAGGACCACGAGCGATGGGATTGAGCCCCCACTCCTGACAATACACTCTAAAATTTGTTTTGCATCTTATGGAGTGTATTGTCCCCAAAGAATCATCATCAGTGTTGTGTGCCATAACACTGCGAACTCGGAACTTTAGAGTCAAGAAAGGTACATGGCACGACGACAACGCGGGTACCGTTCGTGAGCAGGAATTATGGTAGGCGCAGCGTTAAAGAAAGCAAACGCACGCAAAGTGGCGATTATTTGTTTGAGCACACCGCAAGCTCCAGAGGGTGCAAATTTTATCCTACAGCGAAGGCTCCGGGACTAATCCGGTTAATCGGATTGCCCTCGGCAGCGTGCGACCCACGCCGATCCTGACAAGGCCACGCTCTTCGGGTCATGACGTCAATGCGAGAGCTGAGGTCGAGAGGTCAGCCATGTACCGGCGAGAGCTATGGAAATGGTAGGAGGGGGGGGGGGGGGGGCAAGCGAAGGATAACGCATTCCAGCTGCGCAGTTCACGCCGGTCAACCGCGCTCAGTATCGATCGACACCCGTCTCTGCTGTACCGTACGCCGCATATGCGAGTGCTTGCGTAAACGCGCCACCCTTCCCCCCTCCTTCCCCTCCTTCCCGTGCAGCCCAAAAAGAACGGGGTCGCGTCCCGACAAACACGCCGGCCACAAACAGCGCGTCACGTGCCGAGCAGCGCGCGCGCAATGCAATGCGCGCGTAATTAAGAGAGGAGCACGAACAGCCGCGGGGTGCCGGCCGCGCTAATTCTCTTTGCCTGCTCGCTGTAACGCCAGCGTCGAAACCGGCTGGGGCTTAGCGTGCAGCGTCGACGCGCTGCGCCCTCCGCGGCCACCGGCGATACTGCGCCGACATTCGACGCCATCGCCGCTGCTGCACGGGCAGAAGGACGGTTACGCGGACGCTGGCTGTCACAAAATACGCTACCAAAGGAGAGAGAGAAAGAGAGACAGACGGCAGGTCTCTCCCATTTGTCGTCCTGGACTGCCCGACAGTGTCCGAGGCGCCGTTCTCGGCCAACCAGCGTCAGCGCGTCCAACGTCTCCGATAGTATACTGGGCAGACCGGGACGACAAATCGAATGGACTCCGTGTGTTTCACACGTGGAAGCAGACGCACACTGACATGCCTGCGCTAAGAGAAGCAGCGCTGTTTCTCTTTCTTTATGCGCAGCACTCTTTGCTTCACTCTTGGCACTTTTCAACAGTACGTTCCTTCTCTTGTTCCAAAGGCAGTCAGCTCTTTTATACACCCGTCGCGCGCGCCCCGAGCCACTTTTCTCGTCTTCCTCTTTTGCGGCAGCTCGCGCTTTGAGGCGACGTGTAAGAGGCTGCACAGTCTCCGGGAGAGGCCCACTAGGCGCTTTCCTCGTACCAGTTCACGCTACCTAGAAAGCTGCGTGACGCTGTACCAACTTAAAAGATCACGCGAGCTAATCATGTTTTAACATTTCGTCGCCAGAGCACAAATGCGGTCGTATTTGCATTTACAACATTAACCAGTTGGCATATAGTCGAAGGCACGCGCGGTTGTACAATGCGTGGTTGCCGACCACTTCGCAAACCGTCTACGCTCGTCCGCTACACACAAGCAGTCGCAACGTTGTATGCGCTCAAGCCCAACGGCCGGCGGAGACGTGCCTTCGCCGCCGTGCACGATCGCCTTCCACGTGGTCGCCGTCGTCACACGCCACACGCGCGCTAGCGACCCGCACACACTGTATGCTCAATTCAGACAAGCACGTCGGTTCATCTGGTAACCGTTCGCGGAACCTCAAACAATGCCGGATTATCGGGCACCTGCAAACCCTTTCGCGTAACATCCCATTCTCACGGCCGGTGCCTGTATAGGATCTGATCTTTTTTTTTCATTACTATATTCTTGTAAACTACGTGAATATCCTTCCGCGTGTAGTGACTGTTACGTAATATTTTTTGTACAGACTCCTGTAATAACGTAGGTGTCTCGTTTTACTTTACTATATCAGCCGCCTATATTAGCTGTTAACCACTCTTCTCCGTTATTAATGCGAATCGCATTCTTGGCTTTGTCAGACCAGTTTTCGTTCATGCTATCTGGTAATCCACCTTTCCCAGCAAAAACATTTGGGTCGATCCCGAAGGTAGCGCAATCTAAAAAATGCAGACCATATGCGCGGACCTCACGGCGGTGTCCCGTGGAAATCACTAGGGGCGAGGCCCGGGCTGTACGGTGGGTGGCCCAGACTCTCCCAGTTGTTGTCGTCCGTCAGAGGTGCACGGGGCCTCCTCGAAGCTTATTGTTATGCAAGTCTTCATGGCCTTTTGCCAACTCACAACACCAGCGCCTCACACTTCTCAAACCGAGCTGCCTTTCCCCATACATGGGCTCCATTTCCCTATGGATTTGGATGGGCGTTCGTCCCTTGCTCGATAGAAAACGAATCACGCTTCGCTGCTCGTGCGCCGTGCAAGTGTGAAGCACAACCGCCATGTTCAACAACTGACAGCAGCGCCGTGCCGCGGAGCTAGCGGCAGATGAGGTTGGGCCAGTCCAAGAAAGGTCCATCGCTGGGAAAGGGCATGCTGACTTCGCATTTACAGCCGTAATTTGGCTACAAAAGATAGGGGCAAAGACCTCCCGATTCGACCTCGTACATGAACACGAATATTTATCAGTAAGTCTAGCGCGTTCGACACAGAAAATAAATCGATTTTTTTCCGGGTTAGACTCTAAATCAAAAGCGAGTGACGTAGTTAACCGGGCACAACAACAGGCCGTCCACATCCGATGCGGTCCCCGCAAACACAACCCTCGAATTCGGCGGCAGGCTTCCGCTGACCCTGTCGGTGTCCGCGCGCGCAACGCTGACGACGGAGTTTGCCCCGGAGCTGTTAGCTCTGCTCGGATCGGTTAGCGCGTCTCCAAAACAGAGTGTTCAATGGAGCGGCTTTCATAAGCTTCCCCAGGCGCGCACCTACATAGCCGTCCCGACACGTGCAGACTGGGAGCGCATGGCCACTGGTTGCCGCCGCGGTTCAATGTCTATACAATTCAATCACACACAAAGCAGTGGCCACGCACGTACACAGCTCTATCTCGTTCGGGTGTGTACACTCGGCATCCCTGCCGGCTATACGAACACAAGCATAACGTGGGCAGTGCATAGGATCTTTAACGAAGGCATACGCTGGGACGAGCGTGCGTACAATTCTTATGGATAAAAAAGAGCGGCCTTTGAGAAAATGTGACTAATTGCGCGACTTTTGTGACAGCAGCTCTATGTTATGAGCCAATGACTGTACAGAACACGCGTGCATACTGAGGCGCTGTTCTGCAGCGCACGCACTAAAGGGAGAGGACGGATAGAGAGAGAGAGAGAGAGGAAACTTTATTGTCGATCAGTGGATAACCGAGCCGGTGGAGAAGGAGGCCACATGGGCTTCGATCGAGACGAGATTTCTTTCACCGAGTTGGCTGCATGCAGTTGTCGCTGCTACGCATGCCTCGCTTCGCTTAGTGACGATTTCGGCTTGATTCACGTGCCATCACTGAGAAGTTTACGCACAAATGTCATTACTGAGAGCGTTGCTAAGAAAAAAGTACGACCCCGTCTCGACAATCACTTTTTTTTTCTCATATGTGCGTACGCTTTCGCGACAATCATCATCGAGTGCTTCACTTCCGCCACTGTACATACCGCACATCGACGCCAGAGAAACGTTCTTTTCAGCCGGATGTGTGCGTCTGCTGGTATAGCCGCGCTCGGGAAGCTGTACACAGACGAACAGACAAAGGACGAAGAACACCAGCTTCCGACCGTTCCTGACGCAGCGTCGACTGGCAGCGCATTGAAGGCGAACACTTCGGCGAGCGTTCTTGCCAAGGACGGGCTCGGCGACGAAGGAAACGGGGCGCAATTTTCGCCAGCCAACTGTACTTCCGGCCGCCTCTTTCGCGTCAACGTCGCGAAGCTGCGTCCCCGATGTGCAGACAGCAATTTTCTGTACGTATACCGCGAGATGTCCGCTGTCACAAGCAGCTCCTAATGGCGAATTGCACTGGTATTCTGGTATATAGTCCCCGGCTTACGAATCTTGCGCACCGCCGTGGCATCGCCAGCAGATAACATTATTTGACAAAGTTTTCTTGACTCCTCTCGCCGACCTGCTTTATACATTTGACCATCAGAAAATTTTCAGAAAAGGTAAAAGCGCTATGCGTCGATCTGCCACTGTGTTTTCAAGCGAGATGCGTTAACTGTACGCGTGAGGGGGTGCCGAATTAACCGAAACTGCACGCCTTCGCGTTCAAACTAGACAACTAAGTCTTCCTGCCATTACAATGTATTGTGTCCCGCCACGACTTATGTGTGCGTTCGAACTAAGCGAAAGCTCGAATTAACCGTGTTCGAATTAACGGGAATGGGCTGCGCGTTTCAATGAATTATTCGATTACACTGCTGGGACGACAACTGAGCGAGTGCAGCATCTGTAAAATAAACAGGAACGCCAGATTGCCAAATAAGTGAGTTCAAGGTGTCATTGAAGAAGTAAGCGCTAAACGCGGGACAAAATCTAAAGGACGGCGAACACTGCACTGCGTTCTGCGTCCTTCAGTTGCTGTCCCGTTTTCACCACGATAGCCACGTTTCGCCACGCTAACTTACCAAGCAGCTAGGTCACAGAGAGAGCA
This sequence comes from Dermacentor albipictus, assembly GCF_038994185.2. Taxonomy (NCBI): domain Eukaryota; kingdom Metazoa; phylum Arthropoda; class Arachnida; order Ixodida; family Ixodidae; genus Dermacentor; species Dermacentor albipictus. The sequence goes on along the minus strand of NC_091827.1, from coordinate 100,530,500 downwards.
GTGGTTCAAGACGGGACACAAGGAAGGAACCATACACACACTGCGCTGTCCCGTCTTTAAGTGCTGCGGTTGCCGTGATAATGAACCAATTAGCCTGTCAGTCAATTCTCGCAAGCTAGGTCGCACGTTAACCAAACAATAAATAAATTCTGGGGCGTTACTTGCCAAGAAACGACGATGCGATTATGAGGCACGTCGTAGTGGCGGACAACGGAATAACTCTGAGGGCCCGGGTTTCTTTCAGGCGCACCTAAAATCTGAGTACACGAACACTTTTCTCTCCTTTTTTTTTTTAATTTCGCTCCCCGTGGGAATGCCATCGCCGCGGTCTCGGTGTAACCCGCGACCACGAGCTCGGTAACGCAACGCCCACCCCGGGCGGGTCAGCTCACACCCGCACCCTGCCGGTGGACCGCCCCACCGTGTGCCAATGCCAGGCGGCAAGAATTGATGACCGCGAGCTGTCCCAAATAAATACCTGTTCACGCGTGACGCAGGGTTTATAGTTAAGCGCGCTCGAGAGACACCGTGCCGCAGTTTCTGCGCTGAATACTTGGACCCCGAAGGTCAGTCGAACTACATAACTCAACCGCCCCCCTTAATAATTTTTTTTTTTTCTTCCACCCGACAGACAAGGCGACGACAGCGGAAAGCGCATACAACCCGACTCGCGAACGCTACGCACGCATGCCCCGCGGCGAGCCGCTCGAATCGCCCGCGGCGCGCCAGCGGATTTCCTGGCAATTCGAAAACGATTACGCGCAGCCCGAGCGTGTATACGGGCCGAGAACAACCAATCGGCGTCCGCATAGGCGCGCGCACCCGCCGCCAACCGTCCGTTTTCAGCCCTCGGAGCGATTACTGCTCGCACTATTCCTCGCCCCTCCCCTTCCTTCCCCCCTCCTCCCCTCCACGCTCGAGCGCCCACTCGTGCGAGCACCCGACCGAAGCGATCTGCAGGAGAGCAACGCACAGTTGGCTGCCCGAAGTGCACACACGGCAAAGCGAATGCTCGTCGGGAGGCAAGCGACCGCAACGGCTTCGTTGGATTCAGTGCGCGCAACGTGCGAGCTGCCTTGCGGGCCAAAACAATTTCGGGCGTCGCTTATTTTCGTTTATGGCTTTCACGATCATATGCGCGTCCGATTTAGGACTCCATATGTAATCGCGAGCTGTATACGGGCTGCACCCGTAGAAATATAGCGCTGCTGTACGTTGGGCACGTTGGTACTGGGACTCGGAAAACGTCTTTAGGTTTTATTCTGGGAATAAATTTGTGGAAGTTAGCGCGTCCGTTGTGTTGCGCACGTCTTCCTTCCGTCCTCGTCTGCCGGCGCCACAATTTTTTTTTTATCCACAAGAAAATGGTTCATTTAACTTAAAGGTCAGTAGACAGCTATATAACAGAGCTTAAGAAATAGCCGACGTAAGCCATGTGCGAACAGTGCAACCAACATTTCATGTTTAAACACTGCCCAGCGATCTTATCTAAAATGCGTCGAACCGTAAGATAATTAAGCCTTCGACTTGTAGCCTCTTCGTTTTGGAGGACGGAAGGACTTGCTGCCCAGTATAATACAGCGTGGCTAAACTTCTCTACTAACTATACTCTACTAACGAACGGCCCAAAACCGCGCGCTTAGTTCGGGTCCACTATTTGTAAAACTGTATAAGGAACTGAGTATCCACTCAATTTGTGAGTGGGTTAAAAGCCCTCGCAAAATCCACATCAGCAGCAGGAAGCAGGGACTGCTTCGACTTCAGAAGCAGTGGCCGCTTTCCGGCAACAGCGAGACTCTGCCAAGACGTTTGCTGGCCGAAGCGCTGTTCATAACGCGTACTTCGACCACCGGCGCAGGTTTCGAATAAAGTCCCTCCATCCACGCGTCACCGCCTGGTGGCCGAAAACGTCTATGGAGCGGCTTTAGTTTCGAACGGCCAAGTGTTCCAAGCGCGCACCACCGAGATGACGAAAAAAAAAAACACGTGTACTGCCTTGAACGCGAGCGCGGCCGACAAAGCACTACGAAGCGAAGGTGCAGGTGGGAGAAACACGAGCGCACTGCAACACTGACAACTGATCACACACGCACGTGCAGACTGAGTATATATAGAGCACGCGCGCTCTCCACAACGCCAGGTGTGCTTTTCTATTTACGCGCGTCAAATGTCGTCGTATCGTCGAATCCGCCATCTTGCCAGCTCCGACTGGCTCACAGGGGAGCTATCCTACAGAGGTTCCAAATGCTTCCTTCCCCATGGGCGCTGCTTTCGTCGGCACCAACTACGAACTCACGCAACCTTACACTCCGTTGAAGCACCGTTGCGTGCGCTGTCACTTGGGTTCCGACAGTGACGTCATCAACGCGCGGGCAGCTGTTAACGTTTTCACAGTCCCGCAGACGAAACGCATACCGGCTGACAATAGAGAGCGCCTGCTGCGAGCTCCCCACTTTCCCGTCGTCTGTGTACTTGCACCCTGCAGATTCGCCACTGGCACTGATGGTCCGTTGTCAGGATTGGGGGCTCAATCCCTATCGCCCGTGGTCCTTTGCCAAGATTGGAGTACGGCATGAATTCGAAGGTAGCTGGCCCATGCCGTCGTCCAACTTATTTATGCTGAGGACGTTGATGAAGTGAAGAACTGCTTCTCATCGAGAACGAGGAATATGGGTTTATTTACAGAAATTAAATCAGTCTAACATGACTGCTTGAGAAAAAGAGTGTCAGTCCAACATGACTGCACGAGAGAAGTGTATCAGTCTAACATGACTGCTCAAGAGAAGTGCGTCCAGCATTCGCACAACAACAGTTTTTATACACTCGGTCCGCCGGCCATACGAGGCGGCGACTGTTCGTTTACTCATCGCCAACCTGCCGCCCCTCCGCAGAACAGTTTACGTACACAAAGGCACACACATTCCGATGCCCGACGATGGCGTTGGAGGGGTGCCGTTCCGGGAAGTATCGGTGCCAATAGTGGGTAGCTCGTTGTCCTACGTCTGGCCGAGGCATGGGAAGCACCAAAATACGGCTTTCCCGCGGCAGCTTGTCCATGCGTATCAGATCAGGTCCGCGCTGGAGAACTCCGGAACCATTGTTCGCACACCGAACTCGTTCCGTCACAATGTCGATGGGGCTGGTGGAAGGAGGCGGTTTTCAGCACAAAGGCCGCTTCTTCGAACGCCTCCTAGCTGCAGCGACGGTGAGTGGGGGATGCGCGTCGTGTCCCCCAGTCGTAACTGGGTGGCAATCTTGCCTTGCAGCTCGCCATTCTTAACAGTGGGGGATGCGCGTCGTGTCCCCCAGTCGTAACTGGGTGGCAATCTTGCCTTGCAGCTCGCCATTCTTAACACCGTGTTTCGTGGTCCCTCTTGCCTCTGTCGCGCCCCTCTTTTGAGCTGTGGTTCAAAATATGCTTTTTCAGCCAACTAGCCCTATAGCGTCGGTCTTACAACTGGTGGATGTCTGATTTTCCCCTTTATTAACTACTGGTCCATAAACGCGGTCGTAACAACGGCCCCTGAAACAGGCCCCTCTTTTCGCCTCCGCAGAAGAAAGACGGCAGCCGACTCGTCAGCCGTGGCAGTTCCCCGCGACACAAACACGCGTTGAAAAACGACCCCCGCGGCTAGAGAGAGGCCAACGGACTTCGCATCGGCGGTAAACAAGCTATAAACGAGTACGACACCATTGAAAGCGACAGCGGGCGCACTAAGTACGCGACACTATCAACAACCGCAACACCGACGGCAACCATCAGCGGATCAATGAGTCACATGCACCTTCCGTTCCGCCTATATAGAGTGGTTTTAGCTGCCTAACGCTTGTTTTGCCTCGAACGGACAGCCGCGCGCGGTGTTGACCGATTCAATTACGCGGCGCGCCATTAAACGCCCGCGGGGCAGTGGACTGTGGAGAGAAGCTGGCCGCGCGGCCACCGCAAGGGACGCACTCCCTCGCCCTCTCTCTCTCTCTCTCTCTCCCGTGGTTGCCGAGCTCAGGCGACGAGAACGGGACAACAAACAAGCGCTCTTCCCGGCCACAGTGACGGGCTTTCAGCTACGTAACGGACGCGCGAGCAAACGGCAGCAGCGGGGGCAACGCAAGGACGTTTCCATGGGCCGAGAAACCAAATACAAACAGTGCGCCTTGAGAGAGAGAGAGAGTGCGTCGCCCTGCTGGGAGAGCCGCTGCACGCGAGCCGCCTGCGAACGAAAGGGGCCCGCGGCGTCCATTCGCGAATCGCGCCAGAAGGAAAACAATCGGCCGCGCAAGTGCAGTGACCGATTGTCGACACTCGGCCTTTCGTCCTAATGCCTTTCTTGACGCGGCGGGTCATTTACATGCTGTTTGTCACCGGTTCGGGCGGCCGTGGCACAGTTCCTCCTCCTGCTTTTACTCTCCTCTCTCTCTGTCTCTCTCTGTGCAGGCGCTGCTTAAATGGAGCGTAGAGTTATTCCGCGCCGTTCCGAGACTTGGGGAAATTGACGACGCGTCGTTACCGGCACGACCACAGTTTTCGCGCGCACGTGAGAAGAATCGCGAGAGCTCGTCTAACGCGCCGAAACGCGAACAATCAACGGTGCCGTCGTCATGCAAACACACGCCGGCTTTTAACGAACCCCGGCCGTCGAATTCTACGAAACCAGACGACTCCGTTATCTCGCCTCATTTCGCGCAATGGCTGACGGACGTCAAACCGGCATAAGCGCCGCGACAACGCGCATAGCAGGCATGTTGCAATACGCAACTGTGACTAACTCACTGGCTGCCGCAGAGCTTTCCCAATTGGCAGCATCCGCAGCGTACCGAAACGCTGATGAGGTCGTGACGGATCTCCACCGTTTGGCCTGCATACGCGATTCATCGAAGGGGCGCAGTATTACACACGATGACCTCAGCGACGTGTCTCAAAAGACCATCGACGGTGGTGGAGAGTGCTTCCGAGTGTGAACAGCAGCGTCACGCAAAACCCAGTTACCTTACTAACAACGACACTGTCTCCTCCGTAAGAGCAGCACTCCGCGTCACACTTAGAGGATGCATATTAAGGAAGGTTACCACCGAACTTCGAACTTTCATGGCATCGATGCAACGATTCGAGGGGTCCGTCCAGTGTTGGAGGAAACTTAACGCATCATTAGTGTTCCAAGTCCCCAACAGCAGTGCGATATTCGCGTAACAATCGTGCGAACTCGTGCCCGTGTGCCAGAACCGCCGAAGAGCAACATCGACACCGCGGCCAAGAGGTCGGAGCGAGTAACTCGCGAATGTCCACGACCATTTACCCAGGGTTCGCATTCGGGAGCACTCCAGAGGACACGCAGATTTACTTGCGGTTACGCGGTATCTGAACTACACTTCCTATTGTGCACTTCTATTTTTAACGCGGATGGACGTATTCTCTATACGTGGAATAAAATAATGGTTATTCGGAATAGTTGCCTGATTCACGGTCTTCAGTAATGCAACCTGCAAACCAGTAAACAGTGAAATCCCCAAGATTCAACGGACAAGACATCGGAAAGGGGCATGGAGAATAAGACTTCGTTTTCCCTGAGCATACGCACGTTTTATGAGACACAACAATAATTTCTGTACGATGATATAGCTTTAGAAGTAGTACACAGGCAACATCAAACTTGGAAAACGAGTTCACAAGAAACAATGTTTTTGGGTCCCAGTGTCCATTTCGGTAACTTTGCTGTCGCCCAGTTGGCCAGCTTCAGAAACTTGTCTCAAGGAGTACTTGCTCGAAGCAAGTACTCCTTCGGTGCCCTTTTCCCAACGAAAAACCTTCAAAATGTAAGCGACAGGAGAACTACATTCCTTTTCTTAATTACTTTTTTTTCCGTGTAAAACTTACCGCATTATTGCAATAGTGTTGTGCGAGCCTAAATTCGTAATGATCAAAGAAAAATCGGGGAAGTTGCCAAGTATCTGTAACGTTCTTCGGGTCAGTGTCGGGTTTAGAGAGCAGTCATCACAGAAAGCTCGAATATTCAACACCGTAAGGTGTACGTGTAAGTTACGTGTCGAACGAAATACTAACGTGGACCACCCTGTTGGCAGCTCCTCGTTCGTCAACCCTAGCAGTGATATTGAACTTACATCTCGCTAGTTAGGGCCGCTACTCCAGCGGCCTCATCAAGAGGGAGCGGGCTCTCGTTTCCGCGAAACGACAATGTTTCCGTCATCGCGCACACTCGAGGACAGCCTGTCCGCGGCCCTTCCCATTCCGACCCTCGCCATCTCACGAGGCACGGACAGAGCGGTTGGACGGGCGACTCCTCGCCGTCCACCCTAATGTGCGCTCGCGCCACCAAACACCCTCGAAAACACGCAACAACGTTCGCGTGGGCGCTCTCGGTCGCCTCGGCAGAGCGAGCGGCAAAGGAAGGGGGGTGGGGGGACACAGAAAGCACTACGGGAAGGCACTCGGCCCGCCCGTCTTTCCAAGGCCTCCAACAACGGCGGTCGCAAATGGTCTCCTCCTCCTCGTGGTCGTCACCATCGGCTGCGCAGCGCAGCGAAGTGAGCACGGGCGCAGATATACAGACGGTTCGAAGAATAGGGCACAGATCGCCACTGCGCGACCGGTCTCCAGAACGGGCTCGCGGCGGGGAAGCTGACCGCAACGAGGACGACACGGACCAGCGCGCTCTGCTCAAAGCTCCATCGATGGCCAGCAAATAAGTGGACCGGGCGGGTCGTCCGCGAAACCGTGCCGCAAGGCTTCCGACGTTTGCTGGCGGCAAGAATTCGTGGGCAAGAACGCCGGAGGTGATGCCTCGGATGCGATACATGTTAGAGCGAATTTCTTTAGCTCCATGTCTACAAATCGAGCGTCCCTGAACAGTTGCAAATCACTAAAACGAGTAAGCAGCACTTACACCACATGAACAAACAAGGCAACAAAAAGCTGGAGAAAACAGGATACCACGAAGGATGCATCAGTTCACGATGCTGGTGGAGGTGGAATTCATTGTGTTCTCTTCCTTCCTAATACCGGCGGGTAATATACATGTTTTCTACACCAGTCCACGTAGCGAAAAACAAGGCGCAGTTAGGCTTAGGTAAAACAGAAAGAAAGAAAAGCGAAGAAAGGCGACGACGCCGATACCAATCCCATCGAATCCCGTCGAGAAAAAAAAAAGAAGGAAAAAAAACGCATGTTTTTAGGTCCGCAACATCCAACCTGAAGAATTGCCCGAAGATTCGGCAAACAGTCGGGCGTCCCCGCATAAAACGTCGGTGCATGCACACCCTATCGTACGGCACCCCCGCCTGCACAGAGGCGGCTCGACTTTGTTGTGAGAGCGTGACGCAGCGCCAAGTATAGACATAGGAAGGAACCCTAATAAAAAACGTGAAGTAGCGCTGCAACGATTTAAGAAATAATAGTAGAAATTTTTAAAAAATGTCATAGCCAGGGAGAAGGAAGAATTTGCGTAATGCAAAACCGAGATCATTCAGTGCCAGAGCCCGTGTACTCCCCAGGAACACCCGAAAACGACCGTTTCATTGCAGGCGCATCGTACCTTAAGAACGAGCTTTTTTTTAGTAAACAAATAAAGGAAAAAGAAAAAAACGAGAAACAAGGGCATAAAACAAAATCACGCGAGGAAAACGCGGGCGTGAGCCACGTTGCTCCCCCATCTGGCGAAAAAAAAAAAGAACGCACGCATGCACTCTCAGCCCGCTGTGTCCTCATTTCCCTCTGTTCTCCATATTTCGTCGACCCTTTTTTTGTTGTTGTTTACGCCTCGCTCGAATTTTGGCGCTCCTTCTGTACTCGCGTCGCTTTCTTTCCTTCTCCTTGCTTCTTTTTCTCCACCACGGGCCGTGTCGGAATTCCCGCTCTGCCGTCTCCTTCCCTCGAGGAGGGGGAGGCTCTTGACCCGAGAGAGGAAGGAAGCTCGTTTGAAATTCCGCGCCAGAAGCGGAGAAAGAGATTACGGCGGCCGCCCCGAGTCGCGCGAGCGCGCGCGCATTCCCGAAACTCATTTGCATACGCGCCGCCCCTCTAGCCACCATAGCGCTGCTTCCAGGCGCAGCTCACGGGTGCGAGAGATGGGCGACGTCGAGGTTGCGCGGTTTGACAAAACGCGTGCGCGCAGCGGGAGGTCTTTCTTCGCGACAACAACGGCGGCAACGTGGACGAAGGGTGTGTCGGACGACGCGAGAACACAGGTGCGAAATCCGCAGAGAAATGAGGTGGTGGCCGGGCAGAACCCGAAACGAGCCGTATACCACGAAGGACTCACCTGATCCGATCGCGGTGTACGAATAATAATCTCTATAATATGGGCATATCATGCGCTACAAAATTTACTCTTTGGCAGGGGGCCTCCCCCGAAAGAATTCTGACTACCCGCGGAGTTGTTTTCAAGGTGCACTTGAAGTCGCAGTACACGGCCGCTATTAAATGCTGCCAGCGGGACTGCCAATCGCGGCCTCGGAATCAACACGGGGACGTCTTTCTTATGCATGTATGTGTGTAATTGCCAGCAGATCGGATCGGACGAGACGCCGACGTTCGGCTAGGATCTGATCCTACCCGAACGACGGCGTCGAGTTTGCAGAAAACGAAAAAAAAAAGAAAAGCATGGGTCTTCCTTTACCGAGGGCACTAACATAGCGCACATGGACCTAAATATATACCCAACGAACACTACAAAGCGTTCGCGGCAACAGTCCAAGACAGCAGGGTGACCAAGCGTCCCTGCCCGCAGCCGGATAACTTAAAAATCACGGCCCAAGCAGATGGTTAACCAGCGAAGGTGAAACGAGCGGCCCCTGTGTTTATCACTGGGTTAATCCCGACGGTTCATTAAACGCTTGGTAGGCTGCCGTATCCTCGGCACGCAATCGCCGCTTGCACTCGGTTGCACGAGCCTGTTCTTGTGCCCGGGCTGTAGCATCGGCCCAGGCGTAGAGGAACTCGTTCCCGGTTCTGCTCGCGGCACTGCTGATCGCAAGCTGCCTGCTCCTCAGGACTACGTATGACACGTGGCCTACCCATTACGGAGCCGGAGAGAAACTGCGCGCGCGCGGTCGGCTACGACGGAGCGACGACGTCACTTCTGGCGCAGGCAATCGCGCGCCTCCCTTCATCTTTCTCATTTTTTCCGCACATGCGCATGGGGTTGCGCCTCAGGAGTTCTCGGTGTACAGGAGGCAGTTCTCGGCGTACAGGAGACAGACGGACGGACGAATCGGCTACAGCCATATACAGCTTGGCTGTAAAAAAGAACCACGTGACCATCGTTCAGCGTGCAAAATAAGCTGTATGTATACGCGCTTGTCTCCGGTCGTCTTTTGTCCAAGTTCGCGCTGTCGAACATTATGGCACAAAACACCACCTGCGGTCTATTACAGATTACAATGTACGGGTATGGAAAACACGCTGCCGGGGCGGTGATTCAGTCACTACATTATTATTCAGGATACATTAATCTTACATTACGGCACGTAAGAAGTTTGCGCCTCCCTGTAATCTGAAATGCTCGGCAATATTTGCTTGTGTAAGCCGGCCGGCTTCGAGTGGCGCGGGACCGGGGAAATTGATAGCTAAGGGAGAGGCCCTTAACGGCATACAGTGAGTATACGAGCGGCTCTTCTGACGCTCGATACACCTGCGTATACGCACTGTATGTATACCTATACCGCTTCGCGTGTGGGAGCCAATTTAGAGGCCTCGAACCACGAATATTTTATGTTTTAGAGGGGGGGGGGGGCAGCACGCAGTGCGCTCCAGCGTCTGCGCATACCGCGTTTACAATGTAGGGCGAACTGGTCTGTTTTGCTAGCGATATACGCATGTATACCCGCAGTGACGGTACTCATGTACGGGGCAGAAACTTGGAGGCCAGCGAGGAACTTAGAAAATAAGGACCGCGTACAACGAGCGACGTCACGAAATGTGCCAGGGATAAACATTTAGGGACAAGAAAAATATATCGGTGCGGATTAGACAGCAGTCGGAGGTGGTTGATATCTTATAGTTGGCAATAAAAGGGGAAGACTGAGCTCGGCAGGCCTCGTATAATGCGCAGGGCAGATAAGCGGTGGTCTACGTTAGAGTAATACAGTAAGGGTGCCAAGGGAAGCGCAGTCGAGGACGTCAGAGAACCGAGTGGTGTGACGAAATTATGTAAATTTGCAGCCACAACATAGAATCAGCTATGGCGCGTGATCGGAGTCATTGGAGATAGCTGAGAGCATTGGAGATTGCCTGGCACTGCAAGCCTTAGTCATGCAGTGGACATAAGTAGGATGGTGATGATGATGATGATGATGATGATGATCCGCGCTCACAGAAACGGCGCTGTTAGGTGCAAATGCGGTGAATATCGAAAACGACGCATTTGCGCCGACGCTCTTTCCACCGAGTCCGCGGGCGCGCGTGTTGGTAATAGCGCACTGCACAAATGATTTTACAGCGTATGCAGCGAAAACCCAAACTCCGCAAGTTGTACGTGCGGCCCGTACGTTTCAGCATTTAAAAGAAAAAAGAAAGAACAGTTCAGTTTTTTCCATCAAGTCAGAATTACGCTACACCTTCTCCCTCCTTGCTGAATATGTTAAATGAAAACTCTGATAGTACTTGCCATGCCAGGAAGTTCATTAGGATGTGTACTGTCAATAAAAGTTTTCTTGTATATAGGGATACACATGTAACTTGTGCTTGTTATTGTTCTATTTCTTCCCCAAAATTTTTGTGCGCTGGTATATCATAAAAGTGCTACATTTGTACCTAAAAAAGTTAACATAGGTGCAAATCTTTTGCTCATATTCACGTATTGATTTGTGCGACCATTTATACTTTGTCTTCGTGTATACTGTATACAATGACCGTATTTATGGTCCTGCTTTGCTGCCACAGGAAGCATGCAGGCCATCCGTCAAGCCGCGTTCCGAGCTGTTTGTCTCGTCTCCTCCTAAGCAAGCAAGCAAAACTCAACGGGGTTGAAAGTTGACCCGGCGACCCGCAGCGATCCGGACAATGTGTGCCGATTGCCGTGGCCAAGCGCGCACCCCATTTCGTCACTGCATCCTTTCTTGCCCGTCGCCCCCACCCCTTTGAATCGCCGACATCGTTCTCACACACTCGAGCGGGCCAAGAAGGCGCATCGTGACGTGACGCCTATAGCACACGTGCAATCGCGTGCAATATGAGCTGTAACTTGGTGCCTATGTTCAAAAGGACACCGAGACCGTACGGCGGCGCCGACATACCAATAACTGCAGGACTTAACACCCTTACAAGTACTTGTATTTGCGGGTTTTCGTATGTAGGCTCCACCGTTCACCCTTGAGGCTCTTTTCAGCACGTGAACCGTGTTGCAGCTCATATTGCACGCGACTGTACATATGTGGCGCGTGACTGTGCCACATGACGCGCAGGCGCCGTTGTTACTGTACACAAGAGGAATGGGGAGGTGGGGGGGGGGGGGGCGGGGGGGGGGGCATGAGCAGGTACAATGCGTAGTTGTACGTGCTCATCGTGCTCAACGCGTAGTTGTACGCTAAAGTTGGCCACCTAAGCCACACGCAACCGGTGCAAAGTGCGAGCTGTTTGGCGTTGACACTATTAGCCCCGAGAATTAGGAGTGGCGCCCTCTCGCGAGTGACGTCACGGCCAGGACGCCGCTCGCTCCGGCTCGCTCGGCTGCCGCGCGCGCTCGTTCCCTTCGTGTATGCTTTGGGTATGGGTGGCTCGAGCCGTACGTATTGAAGAATACGTCGGCTTCTTTCAGCTGCCATACCTTAACCACAGTTTCTTCTTCAAAAGCGTGTGAGTCGAGAAACTTTGCGGCTTGGATATCGCAAGCTGAGTAGCGTTAAAGGGGTCTACTAGGTTTTGCAATGCATATATGCGCCGTGTCTATCGGTAAATTTTGACTAAAAAAGAATATCTACAAATTCAACGCGCGAAGTTGTGTATGATGCTTCGCTAAACACTTAACATTCCTTTAGTATTTAGCTATGAGAGGCATTGCATTTTACGTGGAAGAAAAATTTGGTAATTGGCGTCAACATGTTATCTGATTTTAGAAAGACACTGCCCAGCGAAGCTCTCATCATGATTCCTATTACTCTGGTGTGTTGTTCTATTCAAATATGGCCATTCATTAATGCGTAAAAAAAAATAGTTAGGCGCACATTTATTATGAAAAAGTTTGCTTCTACTTTCATCCCCCTCTGAAACAGGCCTCCAAAAAACGAATTGCTAATGGCTGCTAACACGACGGCGCGTCATGTAGAGTATTTACATAGTTAATTCACAAACACCATAGTAGCAATCACCTGAGAGAAAAGTTTCGTTGTTAAGATCGAGAGCCACTCAATTGAAAGTGATGAAATGTTTCATAGTGGCCCTCAGTAGCCTTTATCGACAATATGGCACACCCCTGATCACGTAACGGTAGCAATCGACTGTCCGAATGGCGAGGCACGCTATGTTCGCGAAACCCATCAGTTCGCTACAACTTCGAATTAAAACCATAAAGCATTTTTTTTTTACAGCGCCAACTGGAATGGCTAAAGTATTCTCGAGCTACTACACCACAGCTTAGATTTCCTGTATACAAAAGGAAAATTCAAGCACCTTCTGTCTCACCATGTCTCGATCCAGCGTTATTCAATTATACACACGGATAACTATTCGCTTCGTCGGTACATAAAAGAGAACCTTGCAGGCAAATTAAGTTTGCTCCAATCCAATCGCAAACATTCATAAAGAAAGCACCACAAGCCTTGCATATACTTTCACTTGATTTATGACCCTCCACCGGGGGAATTTCGATATCTTCAATATGTCCCATACTACTAATCATTGACGCTTCGACTTCTTTCTGGCTGCAGCTATGCGGTCCATCAGGCATACTTCACTAAAGAAATTGGGCCGAGCAGCCTGTGTCAGTTCGCCAAACAGATTCGTCATGTATATTCCTCAAGCAGCAAGCACCAGTAAATTTCTCAAGTGAGTTTGATTTGATTTATTAATTTCCATTTACACACACACATGTACAGAGGAGCGGTAAGTGGAGGTGGATGAGGAAAAAAAGTCGCACAGACGCGGCTTGAGGTAACCTCACCCCCTTAGGTACAATATGGCTGCACGGGGTAACACATCAAGCGCCATATAAATTACATTTATATAGTGGCCATAAAACATTGGAGTTATACAATATATGAAAGAAAAGTGAAATATTTCCACAATAACAATGCAAAACACACTGCGGCTTTGAAATAAATAAATGATATACACTTGGTAATATAGACAAAAAAAGACGAACTTAGCTTACATTATTAATCATTAACAAACGCGCCCTAAAGAGGTGAGTTGAACGTGTAGCACGGAAAAGGAAATATATATTGGTACATTCTTATTTGTACTCTGTAAATAGCTGTAAGCCTTCATTAACTTTACTTCAAATTTCCGCCGCTTAAAAAAAAATAAACACGTGAAGAACCGCCTAATGTTGACAAGCAGTTAAAGAAGCAAGTGAGGCGTGTAGAATCTAAGCTCCAGTATTAGTTAAGTCCCCGTGCTACTGCCGAGCGTTTCTGTGAGGAAATGCAAAAATTCGATATTATACCATGAACTACTCGTCGTGAGCAAACCTATTTTAGCGGAATAAAATCAACGTAACTGCTGTAGAAGTCATATATAGCCAGCTTTGTGACATACTTGTTGCACCGCGGCAGGTATGGTATCATAACTGGATTCCTATAGGCTATGCTTTTGCGATTGTCTATCCGCGCATGAAAAACCTGCAATGGGCTGGTCTGCGTCGCTTCGGCTGGCACTGTAGCGTTGCCTTCGAGAGCTGCATTGTTGTCTAAGAAATTAGCTCTTTGAATAAATGTTCGCAAAGGAAGACGTCGTAAAAATATATTTGAGACGACCACTATAAGTATACAAGCAGAGAGAACGAGGACGAACAAACGAAAACACCGCAGAAAGCGCCCGGACAACGCCCGAACTGTAGCAGACGACAGGCGCGAGTCCGTGCCCTGACGTCACGCGAGCGGCGCTCGCAGCGCCGCCCGTGTTCGTTCTCGGGGCTAATACGAGACGCGCCGTACAGTGTCCGCGAGCACGCCGCTCCGGATAAGTTTTTGAGCCCCCGGGATTCTTTAACGCGCAGCAAATGCACGGTATACGCGAGCGCCTTCTTTTCTTTCTTTTTATCACATTTTGTCCCATCGGCGTGCGCGGTCGCCGCCGCCCGCAATCGAGCCCTCGACCTCGTGCTACAGGCAGCTCAACGACATTTATCCACCGCGCCATCACGGCGGATTACGGTCCGGTTGTTTCAACGGTCTCATTAAAATTACACTCAATACGCCAACGGTAAGCCAGCGTAAACTGGTATGGACTATTTTTTTTCCAAAACCTTCCTTCCGCCTTAACGTGGGGGAAAATTATAACGTTTAAACTATTACTTGGGAAAAAGAAAGAAGACCAGCTTTCCCTTTCCTGAACTTCGCACCGAAAGACCAGCAATGGTACGCCAGTACGACCGTTACGGATCTAAACGAAATTTGTCATATTAGCTAGGGTATTAGCTAGGGTGTTGGGTGAATTCCCTGGTACGCGTACAATGCAGTACAATGACACAGAGAGACAAAAAACTTTGTTGACTTGAACAGGTCATAGTGATACAGGATAACTGAAACAATTAAATAGACACGAACTACAAACATCCCTGATGTCATGACCACATCGTGCGTGAACGATCGCGCCTCCTCCCCCCAGTATTTATTTGTTTGTTTCCTGGCTTAAAAACTTCCTGCCAAGGTTACAGTGGTCATTTTGCAATGAAAGAAGCGTCATTTACTAACGTAGCTAAATTTAATATTTCTTCTTTAGCGTCCCTTCCACCTGAGCAGCCATGTTAGATGTGTGGTCAAGCGCATCACGAGACACACTACATGTTCCGAGTTTCATGTTGCCTCCCAAATCGACTCAGCGTCGCCATTTGTATACATGCACAATCGAGGGGCCCTCTGTGACAAAAGAACAGCGTTGAACGTAACAGCGTCTGTCAAGACATGCCACATAGGTGCGTGCGCGTTCACCAATACGTCACAAGTGTAAAGAAGATAAAAATAAAAAAATAAATAAAAACTATGCGGATCGCACGCACTGCAGGATCCACGTTACGAACCACAATAAAGCCCTTGCGAGGTTACGTACAGATATCGTGCACTTCTGTCAGCATCCGCCCGTCAAACGAGCAGCTCTCGTTAAAGTCCCGAGATCGGCGCAGTTTATTATCCCACAGGCTCCGGGATCGGTCCAGCTTGGTCGGCGACAGTCGACAAACCTAACCCCGGGAAAAATGCAAAGCCAAAGCAAGCTTCGCAATAAAACGAGGAGCCCAGGCAGTCGTCTAGAATGACGCATACGGAGATCAGTGGTGGAGGACTCGCCGAGGCCGATATGGAACGCGCCTTCCAACATATAGCTGCTTCAGCAACGTAATGTAATCGTGTTTGAGCGATGGAAAAGCCCGTGCATATCGGTCGTTGCTTGTCGGACGCCCGTCTTTCTATCGAAATCTTGCGGTATACTAAGCCACGTTCCTCCGACATTGCCACGATTGAGCATTGATGCTCTCAAAGCTGGGGAACATGATACTCTCCACAACGTAACTGCAGAAAAGGCGACGAGGTCGAGTACTGCATAATGGACGCTAATGTCTGCTCAACCTCGCGGTCAACGACGGGGCAAACTGCAGCAAGAAAGAAAAAGAAAATCAACGATTTCGTGGAGGCCCCGGAGCCATGCACAGGAGCTCGTAAACGAGTGGCAAAACAGAAAGGCACGATGGCTCGTATTGTAAAGCACCTACAGAGAGAGTTTCGCAGCGGGAGAGAGAAGAAAGCGGTCGTAAAACAAAACAAAGGGGGGAAATACATCAATAACAAAAAACAGACGGCGGCAAAAGCAGCTCGGCTTCCTTCCGCCTCACAGAAGGCAACCCGTCGTTGCCATTGACCTCGAAGCAGCGCCAAAGGCCCCTATATGCCGTCGTCGGCCAATGAGTCCCCCCCCCCCCCCACCGACGGACAACAATCGGCGTCCTTCGGCAGACGCGGCCCACATTTCAACGCGGCGACACGGGCCTCGCGAGTCGGACTCGCGTACACGGCCGCGACGTCCTCGCCCCCCTATCAATACTCTGCGCCGTGTGTACCGCCGCACACAAATCATCGGCAGAACACGACGACCGCGGTTCGGCGAGCGTACGGCGGGCCAAGTGGGTCGTCCGGGGGTCTCTTCCTACCGCCACAATACCCAAGGTCCGCGCAGCTGAACGAGCCGAACAGGGACGACGTCAATGGTGATGTTCGACGATCCATCGATTCGACAGAGAGAGAGAGAGAATACGGGAGCACGCGGATCGAAGACCCGTGACGCCGGCCGAGCCGTCCTCAACACGGACGCCTTCGGGGGAAACGCCCCTTCCAAGCACCGCGAAGACAATCGCCGCTGCCGGGGCTGAAATGTGGCGGCAAAGCCGACGACGACGACAGAGCGAGGTTGCGTCGGATGATAAGCGCGCTGCACAGCGGCCGGTGAAGCTGGAAGGGGGGTGGGGGGGAGGCGTGGACCGCCCTCGTCGGCTATAGACCGTGTACAGTGTACGTGTCACTGCACAGCCTCGCTTGGCACTGGCTAGAACAATGGGGAACGCCGCGCGGCCATCGCGATGATGTGTGTACCTATAGACGCCTTTTTGGAGGCGCCTGCAGGGACACCTCGCTCTTTGTATGCTCGGGCCGCAGCGCGCGGAAAAGCCTCGTTACTCGCTCCGCATGCAGACTTAAGAAGCCGTGAAGCTCGAACCACAGCCTATGCAGGTTTGGAACATGGCAGCGCCCAGGGAACGTTTCGTAAAGGGCTGTCGTCAAATGGAGCGTTAAAAAAAAATACATGACGCTCGCTATGCTATGACTGCGCTGTAGTAGTAAGGAGGAGCAGTGTACGTAGCAGTGCAAAAGGCAGCGCCATGTTTACATAACATCATCTTTGCCCAACTTTCTACATGTTTTACATCGTTCTATTTTATTTTATATTTTCCACGATTACAACCTGGAAGGGCATTGCTGGACGCTGCACGGACATAAAAGGCTGCACGGAGTATAGCAAGGAGGCACGAACAGCTGGCTCGAGAACACACTGGGTGCGCCAGGGCCCGAGCAAGGGTTACGTCAATGCCATTGCCAACCACAGCGGCCGCCTCATGTGCCGTGCTCGGCGATTCAAACGCGATACTCGGGCTGCATGGCGTCCGGCACGCTTCTCGCGCCAACGGCAAGAGCGCTGGATGACCGCTGGGGAGGACCTGTATATAATACAGACACGGCGAGTCACAAAGGTCACCGCGTGCCGCAACGCATCGGCTCGGTGTCCGCAGCGCCTACCGCTGACACCACAAAGCGCCGGCCGACATGCGGGCCGATTGTCGCGTTTGAATCGCCGTATCTCTGCCTATGATAACAGAAACAGGTGAGAAGAATCTTTCGACGACCACTAGGCACTCGATGAACGAGGCTAACATTAATGTAAGGATTCGCAGCTTATGTTAATGCAGAAGTTTGGGCAGTTCCTACCGCTCCATATTATCGTGGAACTCAACGAACACGAGTGACACGGGTCGAAAGGAACTAGAACGCACACGGAGAGAACCACCGTCCTCGCAATTCGCGTTATGTTTCGATGAACCGCAAACATACTGGGAGAAATAATAACGAATAAAAAGAAAGCCAAAACCACGGAACAAGCGTAATGGTACAAACTTGAGCACGTGCATGAACGGAGTTGCGGATAGCATGAGTCAGTCAAAGCGAGTCACGTGTTCAAAAAATGGAGAGCGGGAGAGAATGAGTTGAGGAGAAGTAGAGGCCGGCCTGAGCCACGAGTCCTAGAGCGCGCTATCCTGCTCACAGCAGCAGAAGAGGCCTACGAGGAGTGATCGATAAAGACAGCCATGGCTGGCTTCGTATCCGAAGGGCCCATTCACAGCCGTTAGTGCAGGTCGGGTGAACAAGTTCTCAGAGAACCTCACTTCGTTCATCTCATAAACAGCCAAGGGCCCAGTAATGAACGGCATGCTGCCGATTGAACTGAATTCTGGGGTTGTACGTATACCCCGATACGAGGCACGCCGTAGTGGGGGAATCCGGATTAATTGTGACCGCCTGTAACGTGTCCTCAATGCTCGGGACACGGCCGTTAATGCTTTTCGCCCACACCTAAAATCGGTCGCCGCGGACGGGATTTGATCCCGCGACTTAGTGCTCAGTGGGGCAACACCATAGCCGCTACGCCACCGCGGCCGGTTGACGTCCTGTCAAGCAACGCTAGCGATGTGTACCTGCCACATCTGTCAACTCGTTTTTACTTTACCCTTTTCGGTAGTTTAAGCAAGGTTTCCTATGCAGTCCTACAGCCCGCGCGCCAGTTTTCTTTTTGGACCTCCTTCATTAGTACGCTGCTAAATTTCACAGGAATATTACTTTGCCAGTGCACTTGTTGATCAAACGTCCCAAAGCTCTAAACTATACGATCAGCGCGAACGCAGTGGAATACACGTGATTATTTTTGACAACCCGGAGTTTCTCTTCCCTGCGACAGATTACAAGTATGCGGGCTTTCTTTGCATCCAGGCACTGCCGAGGCGCTGAGGCCGCAACCATATTCCGAAACAGGAACAGCTTCAAGGCGGTTGTAGTGAAAAGCAGGAAGGGGGAGGGGAGATATCAAAGGGAGAAACAGGACAAGACTCGGTGGTTAATTTAGCGGAACGCTTCTGGACTTTGCTGACCCTGGCTGCCGCTGCTGCCGCCGATTTGGTGAGGGCTGCCATCGCATAACGGATCGGCTTGTATACTTCGCCCCCACCTGCACTATACGTACCGCTTATGTCGGTACTATTCTTTCGTAATTGCGCAGTGAAACAACAAAGGGTGTACTTCGCTATCCGAAATCAGACACACAGGCGCCTTCAAGCGCTTCTCTGTGGCTTGTTGCACGGCGTTTGGCGCGTCTGTTCGGTCGGCTTCTTGCGCAACAGGGTGGGCCGTTCCACGAGAAGGCGGAACATTGAAAGTGGGCGGATCCCGGAGATCGCGTGATGAAAAGTGAGCCGATCTGGGAGACAGTGTAGAATTCGCGGTCGCGAGGATCACTTAGAGGATCACCTAGTGCATTTAAGTAGTTACCCGCTTCATTAAAGCTTCTTTTTGGGTAGATTTCAAAATTTGCGTTGGATTTCCCATAATTTTTAACGGTGGGAAACCACGGCGGCAGCGCTTTAGAAATCCCTATCTACGCGCCGCGGTGGCACTCAGCGGCTATACGGTGTTGCACTGCTATAAGCACGAGGTCGCGGGATCAAATGTCGACGGCGGCGGCCGCATTTCGATGGGGACGAAAAACGCCCGTGTCTCGTGCACTGGGGGCCCGTCAAAGATCTGCCAGTGGCCAAATTGAACCGAAATCCCCCGTGTGGGCGTGCCTCGTAATCAGATCGTGGTTTTGGGACGTAAAAACCTAGAACTCAGAAATCAGAACCTCGAGCCCGCAGGCCAGACGAGCCCTCAACTTAATTATAAACGATTCCTCCGGGACAGCTATAGCTACGACCTTTGCGCAACTAAGGTGGTCGCGTTAATATCTCGAGACGCATTCGTCGCCGTCTCACGGCGTCACTTCAACGAGGTCCGTCAGGTATCGAGCACTCGACTATAACTACAAGCCACACGCAAACTAAAAAAATAAAAGAAAGAAAAAGACACGTGAAACCTAGCTATACGACTGCCAGCAGGCAGCTGCTGCCGCCGCCGTCAGCCAGCGAGAAATGAACGCCGAGAAACACGAAGCACGGCGCTGACGCACAGGCAGCTCGCTCCCGACTGAGTGGTGCGCCCTTTGTTTCCTCTTTGCTTCCACTGCCGCGTAGAAAGCCTCGCGGCGTCATCAGGTAAGCGACAACGAAGCCTGAAGGAGGAATGATTAAAGATCATGGACTCTTGACATCCCTCGGGCTGCACGGCAGGTTCCCGAGGGAGAAGTTACATAGAGGAGGGTAGCGGACTAATTATACGATCCCCTCGGTTTCTTTCCCCTACATCCAATCCGTAACAACACGGCAGTGCGAGAGACGAAAAGGCAAGATAGACGGGGAGAGTTAAGTTTTACAGCGAGAGCCTCTTCCCTCTTCACAATATCTCTCTCTGCTCGTGCACTGACGTCGTCGAGGCCGCCATATTGTTGTACAGCCAGCACGCCGAAAAGCTGATCATCATCTCGATTCGCTGATCTGCAGCAGCGTCGTGAATAGGACAAGAATGTGGCGCATGTGACGTCACGGTCACGCGAATACACGCTGGAGGGTAAGACAAAAACGCAGCGCAGAACCGCCATGGCCCAGCGCATGGTTACAATTCGAGCACGGTCGACTTGGAAAGAGCTAGGCCCGACACCACGTCGTGCTTCGGAAGCGCTGTAAGGGCGAGCGCAAAATACATCTGCGGGCTATCCGAGACAGAGCGATGACGCACATTTCTACGTAAAGTTGATAGGGACAAGAGCGCGCACATGGCAATGCTATTTTTTAATTGCTTCTTTCTTTCTTCCTCATCTTTTTCTTTAAATATAAGAAAGAACATTTAACCGTACACTAATTCACACCGAAGGCCTCTGTCGCCGCCGTAGCGTCGTTCCTAGTATGTAGGAGCGAACCATCGCCCCAGATCATTTTCTTTCATCCTCTCCGTGTGTACAGCACATTAGGCAAGAAACAAGACGGCCTCCTCCTTCAGCACAAAGTTCACGGACGCCCGCGACATCCCCGTCGCGACAGACACGCATGCGCACAAAGTAGCCACACATTCACGAAATAAGAACAGCAGCAGAAAGACACAAGCGACCGACCAGCTGGTTCGGAGAAGGCGCACACGACAAGGGGAGTGTGCCGCAGGCCCGCAATGAGTGAATCATAAGATCTCGTCGTTGCCGGGTCACTTTCCTTTCTTTCTTTCTTGTTTCGTTTCTTTCTTTCCGAGACGTAGCGCGTTCACCAGGGCGCGGCTTTGACGGGCGCAAGCGGGCGACAGAAAAAAAAAGAAGAAAAAAAGAAAAAGCAGTTAGCACGATGAAAGAACCAAACTGCGCGCCTCCAGCGAAGTAATGATGACGCCGAGGTCGACCGAGCTGCTGCTGCTGCTGTCGGTATGCGTTCAGTTCGGAGGAAATAATCGCAACACCGGTGCCCCGTGACCCGTCGTGCTGGACCCCGAGGAGAGCCGCCGATTGCACCGCTAGACGACCGGATGCCACTGATCAATTTGCAGCAGGCTCCACGTACAGGGCATCCCCGCCTCACACGGAGGGTTCAGTCGGTGCCAGCGCTTCGTGCCATTCGTATTATTATTATTATTATTATTATTATTATTATTATTATTATTATTATTATTATTGTTGTTGTTGTTGTTGTTGTTGTTGTTGTTGTTGTTGTTGTTGTTGTTAATTGCTTGCGCAGTTATCCTTTTAATAGATCCGTTAACGTCAATGGCCAAACGTCTTTGTACACGGCAGCTTGCGGCGTCCCTCAACGATCAGCACTCGGACCAATCCTTTTTATGTTGTTCTTTCCTTTCTACATGCCCATGGGGTCAAGATATTTAAGGAACTTCATACTGCTCATGACTGTCGCATCCTGCATTCTGACCCGTTTTCCTTTCCTGGATGGTGGAAAGATAATCACCTCACCTCGAATGCAGCTAAGAACAAAGTCATCGACTTAGAGACACTTAAGGCAAAGATTAGGGTCACGTACCATTTTTTTTTCTTATTCTGTACATTCTGTATCATTCCCTAAGGTTTGTTCGATCGATGATCTCGGTGTGCCTTTCGATACAAACTTACACTTTTCTGCTCACACTAGACGCGTTGCAGTGCGGGGTAAGCTCTCTCTCGGCTCTGTGTGCAGGCTATCGAGGGAATTCAATTCTTCGACACCGTTCCGCAAGTCGTACACAGCAATCTGTCTTCTTCAACTCGCATGCGCGTCGGTTGTCTGGAATGGAATTTCTAGACCCAATAGTGACATTACAGATCGAGCTAAGAATATGTTTCTAAGCAGATTTTTTGTTAACACGAACACTGCAACTTGTTCTAGCAATGTTGGTTTATTGTAACTGCCCTTACTTCGCTGCCGATTTAATCGCGCTGCCCCTTCTGTTTCTTTTCATACTCTTTCGCGGTATTCCTTCCTTACCTGCCTCGAACTTTCTCTATAGTTGTATCCTGTTTCGTATACCGCGCAATATCACCAGATAGCATAGACCTATCCACGTTGCGGCCTGTCATCACCAACACTCCACCATCCACAAAATAATTAGTCGTTATAACGCTTATTTTCACGATGTCGATACCTTTCATAACTCGCTGTCATTGTTCTTTTCCGAGCTTTACGTAATGTCATACACATTGTTCAACTGCCTTTCTCCTCATTTTATGCGAAGCATACTAGCCGCACAACCACGCTCTTCCTTGCTGCGCCGCGCGCGGCCGCCTAGCTACCATATGACGTCATAACAGCTGCAAAAGCGGAGGCTCAACTCGCGCGCTCGCTTGCGGCCGCGTAGCTACATAGCCGGGTCTGAGCTCGTGCGCTCGCCTGCATGAGTTGTTCCTTCGTCTAGCCGAACCAAATATAGCCAAGCAACAGCAGTTCACCAGGCTAAACAGTGGTTCAACAACTAAAATAAAGGCTAGTATGCTTCGCATCCTGGGCTTAACCTTAGCTGAGCCACAGCCATTTATTTCTTTAGTTTTTACCTTGAACTTTGTTTTGTGCGCACCCTTCTTTTTTTATATTCCCGTATATAATTGTCGCTTTTATTCATTGTTCTTTTTACCTATATTCCCCAGTAGTCTTTTGTTTGTCTTTAATGTATGGCTGTGCCTGCACTCGGACCTTAGGCTTGTTTATGGGCACGGCAAATAGGTGATTGATTGATTGATTGATTGATTGATTGATTGATTGATTGATTGATTGATTGATTGATTGATTGATTCTATTCGCGGGTTTAACTCATCCCTAGTCAACGGGGAGCACAGAATAAGGGCGACCAAACAGTTAAGAGAAATCCAATAAAAGCAACATTACAGCGCCGATATACCTATTCAGATGATTTCCGTCAAACAAAAAGAAAAAGCATAAGTGCATTTAGACGATTCAATATGGCCACTCTTTCCCGATCACCAATTATTCTGAAAACATACGTTCCAACTCTGGCGAATCTACGCGGTTTTACGATTTTACGAATGTTGCGCGTAGTTTTAGAGAAATAAGTTCTGTTCGCGAAAAAGTTTCGCTGAACGGTCTCCGAGTCTTCCGTTGGAGGCCTCCTGTTGCTGAAAGGAAGCAAGAAGGGTGCCTACTTTGATACGATACGGACAAGTTCCCGCAGAAACCGAAATCGGAACGGTAGAGTCGCTAAAAAGCAGCAATAGGATCTAAACACTGCTTTGCTCGACAGTGTTTGCCGTGTCTGGTTTACTGCCGATTGTGCGCTGCGTCTAAAGTTCAATCGTTGTTCATAAAGTGCGCACGAATCCCTCAAACGCGTGTGCTCGAAGTAAGCGTTACAGATATGCTTGCTGCTACGTCCCCCCCTCCCCCCCTCCCCTCAATGATTCGCTGTTGGGTGTCGTATTCCCGGCGTTTTACGAATTTTAAAGTTCACTGTATGGCAGATATTTTCTCAAACCATTATGCAGGGGACGTCGATAAACCAAAAAAAGATTAAATTATGGGGTTTTACGTGCCAAAACCACTTTCTGATTATGAGGCACGCCGTAGTGGAGGACTCCGGAAATTTCGACCACCTGAGGTTCTTTAACGTGCACCTAAATGTATGTACACGGGTGTTTTCGCATTTCGCCCCCATCGAAATGCGGCCGCCGTGGCCGCGATTCGATCCCGCGACCTCGTGCTCAGCAGCCCAACACCATAGCCACTGAGCAACCACGGCGGGTTACGGCGATAAACTGATCATGCAAACAAACCACACGGGCCATCGCGGAAGGAAGCGGTATGGCATAGTTAGTATATACAGGCGAGACGTGCGGTACAGAGAAATGGCTCGGCGTTCTCGTGCAATCAGTGTCCTCTAGCTGGTACCCTGTTACCATAACTATCTCGTTCAAAACTGACGTTGCAACTTAGAGCCATCGACATTCGGAGTTGCCAGGCTGCTTCAATCGTTCCCACGAGCCAAACGAGTCCAATCCAAGCTCGGCTTCGGTGGTCTGCCGGGAACCGGCGTAATCCGGAGGACACGAACAATGGCCTCGGAAAATTTACTCCCGCTATTGTTCTTTTTTTTTTTTTAGAGTTTTACTAAGGAGCCGAAAGTGCAAGGTGCCGAATGAAGCGTCGTTCGACACGTTCGGCAGAGCCGTCGCCGCATGTTTCGCGTCGCACGCATAAACGAAGACGCGTCACGTATGTACACGCGCCACTCGACGCGCGGCAGACTCGCCGAGGCAACGGGGCGATCGCTTATGCACGGACGTTCGCGCAGTCGGCGCCACACGGGCGCAGCAGCGGTGAGTCACCTAATACACCGGTCCGGGGCCTTCCACGGGTTTCCTCGATCCTATCTCTTTCTTTTCTTTTTTTTTCTTTTGCTCGCGTCAACTGTTACGTCTACGTCGCGTCTCGTTTTCTGGGAGGAAAGCGCGGCGACAGGCCGCGACAAGAGGGGCTCGCAAGGCACGAGGCACTCTAGTTAGGTCGTATAAGCACTGCTCAACGTTTAGTGCACCTCAGTCGGTGGTGGCAGTCGTCGTGGGTGAATGAAGAACGAAAGGATCGAGGAGAGAGAGGGGCAAACATGCTAGACTCGGAATAGGTGTTTGAAAACGTCACTATAGATCACGCAGGATATATATATATAGGTTGGCTATTACTCGCCGCTCCGTTTTCAAGAGGACGCCAACAATCAAAAAAAAAAAAACGAAACCATCATCACCACTACGAGGCTACCAAAAATTGTAGGTTTTAACGTCCCCGAAACTGCGCAGTTGGTTAGACGAGACACGCCGTATATAGGGGGGGTCCGGACTGATCATCACCAACAAGGGTTCGGGAAGCAAACACGAGTACACGCGA
Organism: Dermacentor albipictus; assembly: GCF_038994185.2. NCBI lineage: Eukaryota > Metazoa > Arthropoda > Arachnida > Ixodida > Ixodidae > Dermacentor > Dermacentor albipictus. The sequence goes on along the minus strand of NC_091827.1, from coordinate 100,505,289 downwards.
AAGTACGCCGAACTACCGACCGATGAAAGGTTTACTGGGTGAAACCTTTTCAGGTTTAGCCCAGTAAACCCAGTAAATCGAGTGGAAGGTATAGCTTATATAAGCTTTTTCACCAAATCGTGTGTACCAAGTCGCGTATTTCTCACCTTGCCGCGTTATTGCAAGTGGGGTTACCCAACGTGCATCACCATTCGCTCGATTAATTTTGACCTACAGCCTTTTTTTTTCGACTTTTTTACAGTGCACCTTAATGTAGAGCACACGAAGGCGCTTTTTTTTTTTTTGCATTCCACGCCCAATCGGAATGTGGGGCTATCGCAACCGGAAGTCGAACCTGCGACCTTGGGCTCATGGAGCGCAACGTCAAACTAGTGACTCGGCTATATGTGCACGAGGAAGTGAATGAAGGCATTACATACGAAATGGGACAGCTGCGAACAGTTGTTTGTCAGTGACGAGCTGCCGCGCCTCACGGCGCGCGAGGCGTCGTACAGTGCGTGAAATTGTACACACGCACCGACGAGGCTATGGACACGCGCAGTTCATGTAACTGCTATCGCAATAAAAGAATGCGCGCCGGTGGCGTCTCGTCGGCCACGGCGGGAGCCCGAGCTTCGCACGAACACCGGGGAGACACGTGGCGCTAGTGTCGGCGCACAGCCTGCATACATGGCGTTAGCTAAGACGGCGTGTAAACAATGCGCTTTGCGTGAACTTTTCTAAAATTCGTCCATAAGGCTTGCAACAACATTGCGTTTTCTTACTGAAAGCTATTCGTCATCGAAAATCCTTTGTAGGGGAATTATGAGCGCACATTAACATATAATCCGTATCACCGCATTGTTACCGGAACATTTTTTTTCTTTCTTTTTTTTCGGCAGAAATAATTACTTAAACGACGAAAGATATTCTCCGTGCCGATTTTTGGTGCCCAAATAGCTGGATTTCACGACCCTCGTACCAGAAGGTACTGAAAGCTTGCACGGTGCGGGGGTGCGGAAACGCGGCTGGAATGACGTCACCACTGCTCATCTTGACACGTTAATTACGATGCCAGCTCGCGGTCCGCCATCTTGGTTCTGCCCCACCACCTCGAGCTCCGCAGCGACACGCCACGGCGACTGGCCCACCACGGCTGGCGGACACATGTGCTCGGTTCTCCTATGCTGACATTATTAGAACTAACACCACACAAAACATGCAGGTAGTAATAAGTACAGAGCGCCCGCAAACTAATGCAAATGCAGCTATTCTAGACGGAGCGTGCCAGACGTCGCCGGAGCGCCGTTCGCAGCGCCGCCATCGGACGCACACGAAGTCTACACGTGGACGCATGGCCTCCGAGATTTACCCCCACGCGCGTTGCGCGGTGGATCTCGGAGGCCATGGTGGACGCTCTCCGAGGAGAGCCCTTCGAGATTTGCGAGAACTACGCGCTCGTTTCCTTCCCTCTGCGCTTGGCAGCCGTCACGTCGCAGTGAACGCGGGGGCTCGGAGATGGCGCACTGGCACGCGATCTCGGAGGCCACGGCGAACGCCACTCGGGTGAGCAGTTCAGCCCCAGGAGAGAGCATGGTGGACCAATGCGCCGGCTTCACCCACGTCGCTGCCGCACACGAGTAGAGGTTCTTTAAGTGCATGTGCTGGGTTCGCCCGTGGCTAACAACCTTACCATTAAGACTGAAAAAAGAAAAACACAATTCTGTGAGGTCAAACTAATACACCTCTGATGGGAAAGGCCGTAGTTGAAAATTGTGAAATAATTTCCCCACCTGGTCTACACCGAATCCTTGAAAGCGACAGTTTGACAATGACAGCTTTCTTTTCATATGATGTAGTTTTTGTGAGCAAAACGTGATTGCCATTATAATTTGATATCACTAACAGCTAAAGGTAGCGGCACCAAAGGGACAACAATAATAATGGCGATTATAATAACAGTTGTAATAGTTTGTTACGAAAGGTGTTTTTAAAGCACATTTTCTGTCCACATAAGCACACATTGCTTATGAGAGGAAAGGCAGCTCGATGGTCACGTAGCGTTCGACCAGCGGCAAAATAAAGAACAAAGCAGAGCGACAGGGTACAAACCCCTGAAATAAAACACAACCAGCACACCTACATCTCAATGCACAACACTAAGAACGAAATACACAATTTGCGAAATTTCTGATGACAGAAATGTAGCTGGAACAGCATCACACACAAAAAAAGAGAAAACAGCAGGTTTGATTACGTTGTTTAGTGCGACACACCATTTACTCAACCAACGCTCCGCTTGTTTCCGAGTGAACGGCAAATTAAAGCCTTCTTCCTTCGCTTGAGTAAGCAAAAATATTTTCTAATGGCAAGGGCCAGCGTAAAGGATATCTCGGAAAGAACCTCGCCGCAGCGCCTGTTTCCAGCAGACTGAGATAGAAGCAACAACGCTGGCGGTGCGCGTAAAGGGAGTGGAAAGCGACCCGTCGCCCTCTTCGAACACGAAAACCCGTGCATGCTGTGCGGCCGCCGCCTCCGCGCCGTGTTTACCTTGGCCAGTGGGGCAGCGCGCAGAGTTTGAAAACCGAAAGGAGATGCCGGCCGCAGCCGATTCGAAAGGAAACCCGAGTCCTCGGCCATGGAAGCTCGTTTCGCTTTCCGCCAGAGGCATTCTCTGTCTCGGTAAAGCTGTACCAACATTAAAAGCGTCCAGAAAGAAATGCCGATTGTTCGCGGAAAACTGACGCCGTCAGGTGAAGATAGAACTTGCTCTCTCTCTCTGTCCCTCTACCGCGACGCCGACAAAGCGTCGACTGAAATGAAACTGTATCCCTATCAACTTCAACGCCCACTTCGACGCCAGGTCGAGCGACTGCACTGTCGTCTGCTTCTGTGCAGCTGTGTACACAAAGTATAGTTCAAAGTGATTCCTTTGTTCAACAAAGGAATCACTTCCTTTTTTCCTGATTCCTTTGTTCAACAAAGTGATTCCTTTGTTCAAGCGGTGTTGCGCATCTTGTACGCAACGCGCAGCAGTTATAACATGCAAAATTCACCGAAACTCGGCGACGGCCCCCCGAAAATCCTCTCTTGGTCGCTCGTACAATCCAGAACAAATGGGCTATTCTTCTGGAAAAGTGGGCGTGCACACGTCCGTTCGCAAATGCGTACAGTGATGAGCGACGCCACGCAGGAGGTTCTCTGCATCGCGCGGCAGACGCTGGATCTCGCTACCTGCTATCGCACCAGCTCCAGAAGAACGCTGCACCGTTCTGCAAAAGTGAGATGTACGGTACGCCCACTCGCACGCACCGAAACCGGTGCGCCCAGACTGCTCCGTTCGCCGGCGAGGCCGCGTTTCCCCATTGAGCACTGCTGGCGAGGGGATCGGGAGGCAGCGCCGAAACGTAAACAGACGGCGGCGGCCTCGAGCTGCAGAGGCCGGTGTTCTCGCCTGTTCTTTCCGCCACGCCACCACCTCTCGGTGCTCGCTGCTGCGACGGAAGCGATTACGACCAGTGACGCCGGTGCCCGGAACTGCAGCGCTCGTTACGAGCCCGCGACAGGCTGTATAGGTGGGAAGCTATCGAGCAAGTTCCGACCGCGCCGTGACGTGCACCTGATAACGTACTCGGGAAGCGCGGAAGGGCGGTTAGGCCTAACTGAAGCGCCGGCCGCGGAGTTCTTTAACCGATACTGTGCCGTGTTGAGAACACCGCTATGTAGGTGGTGTACGAGGCTGGATCTCGAACTCGGCTTGGCCAAGCTAGAACAAGTGCGGCCGTGTCTCTGACACTCCAAACATGCAAGCGCCACAAATGAGAATGCAAGGCGAGTTCTAATCACGATGAAGGACGCATTTCTTGAACTAACGTGTTACGCGCGACGGACTCGTTAACATTACACTACAATGAATTGAAATCAGAAGAGACTCTAATGGCAACGATGAAAAATAGAAGTCGTGGGCACATATACATATAGTGCTCGCTGCTAACACAAATCGTCCCTTCCTCCACAGAGAAAGACACATGAATGAGATTCGAAACGCAGGGAGATCACTTCTCCACCAGAGACACACGATGCGCACGCACGATGCCGGCGGCAGCGATACGCATGCGGCGCACATCCAGGCTTCCTGCCTTCTTTCCCGACCCGCTCTACGCGAGAGCAAAATCAACTCGCCAGAAGCAGACCGCATGCGGAAACAGAGAAGAAGAAGAAACAGATTCAATTGTTACAGTTCACTAACATTTTCAACATCTACACAGTAACATTTGTCAAACGCGGAGACTTAAAAAATTAAATTATGGGGTTTTACGTCCCAAAACCACTTTCTGATTATGAGGCACGCCGTAGTGGAGGACTCCGGATATTTCGACCACCTGCCGTTCTTTAACGTGCACCTAAATCTAAGTACACGGGTGTTTTCGCATTTCGCCCCCATCGAAATGCGACCGCCGCGGCCGGGATTCGATCCCGCGACCTCCGTGCTCAGCAGCCCAACACCATAGCCACTGAGAAACCACGGCGGGTATGTCTCTTGAAAGAACAACCGCAGAAATGTTAAGGTTCAAACGAAAAGGGCCGGCGTGACGTCACCAGGGCGCTCGGAAGATCGATTCCGCACGAACGGATTATATACACCTCGACGTCAGCAATGACGTCCGTGGTCACAGCGCGAAGAGCTCGCAGTGCACAAGCAGCAGCGCTGCTTTGCACAATGGAAAACGACGCGAGTGAGGCAAAGAAGGAACGAAAAAATAAGTAATAGATTGCCACTAAGAAATCGATTACGCAAGGAGAAAAGGTGGGCAACGGGATACTCTCCGCGCAAGAGCTTCACGGCGGTTGACGCAAAGTTATTGAGTCGCCTGCGACTCGGCAAACTAGAGCGATAAACGAAGGACGAGGCAAGACATGCCCGACTCTTTACCTTGCTCGCCCACCCCTGTCACACGGCCACTTCTCGACTTTCGCTGAATGCGTTTTTCGGGGAATTAATTATTTCGAGACGATCGAAGCCACGACAGAATTTCTTTACAAAAATTACGAAAGTCGAATACAAGAAGTCTGCAGTGAAGCCTTCATAACCGCCGGCCACTTCTTCTCTTCGTCTACTCGTGCATGATCGAAGGGGACAGCGCTATAATTAAGGTTGTTGAAGTTAACGCGCAGGTTTACACGTTTCTTCCCACCCGCGAAAAAAATCAAGAGACACACTAGGCAGGCAGCACCTTCAAGTCGAGTTTTGCAAGCAGCTTTTATATTGTCCTAAGAATTGAACGGTTTCCTCGCGCAGAAATAATAGGAGCCAGCAACACGTCAACGGTATTCCAAAGAGGTGTGGCGGATGCCAACCGGTATGCCTTGGGCCATCATAGGTGATCGGTGGACAGCTGTCTTCCCATGATAACGATAATGATGGCGGTGTAATGTTTGCCTTTTACATGGCGGTTACGAAGATTAGGTCTTAACGATGACTAAATGGAGCCCAAAAAGTATAAATCAGGGGGGTCGAAAACCCGCATACACATTCCGCGCGAGAATAACCGACCAGGACGGGAAGTCCTGCCGGTAGGGTGCAGTTCTAAACAAGACAGGGGAGTCGCAGGAACATGGGAACTAGAATACAACTGATCAAGAGTGGTGGACCGATGGATGTCTCAAGCCTGGAGCGACCGCTTGCTCCAAGGTGAGTTTATTCAGTTCTATATAGCATAACACGGCGGCTACGACATTTTTGCGGCTTCGTAATAAATTCCGGCATATGCAGATCGCAGAAGGCACACACCCTTCTAAATCAATTTCTGTTACTCAAGAGGCACTGGTCGCTGGGGCGTCAATTCGGGCACTTGTCGCCTATACGGCAGTCTCGAGCAGCTGGTTGGACTTCTGCCGCCTCGTCGCCGCCATTTCCCGGCAATCGAGAAGTCGTTCCGTCGTAAGCGTCACCTCTGAATCCCGAGTGCCGCGCGCAGCGAAGCTTTGGGACAGTTGAAAGCAGACTTGTTCCCCGCATATCGGGACCCCCTGCATCGCGGTGGCTCAGCGATCGAAGAACGACGAGGAGGCTGCAGTTTTGGGCGGTCGATCCCCGGCACTGAAGCGCATCAATTGTACACGTTGCCCCGGGGCGGGGAATGAGAGGCCCAACGAAATGAATTGCGTGCACCCGCGTGGAAAAGCAAGAAAACGAGGACACTCGGCTTAGACAGCGTCGGGTGCGCGTAAGAAAGACGTGAGGAGGAGGAGGAAGGACTTCGTAACCTTCGAAAAAGATCGATAGAAGAACGGCAAAAAGACCGCGCGAAAGAGCACCTGAAACGGGGAGCAGCCGGGTAATAGATGGCCAGGAGGGACGAATTACGGGTCGATTTACTGCCAATAGCGGTTTGCTCCTGCTAGTTTCTCCCATGATGGACCTAGCTGCGATTAGGGCGACAGCCCAGTTGATTCACGAGTTCCAGTCGAGCAATTTCACGCGGGACGTCGCGCTTGCGACGGAGGAAAGCTAAAGGGACGATCATCCGCACAAGCCCGTGTACAAGGCGTGTCAAGAGAAATTCCATAAGGATAGGAAAGGTGCGACAATTGAGCAAGTGTCCCTCGATCGCGTTTGCCACATTTTAAAACGGTTCGAGGCACTATAGTTTGACACGTACACAAGCCAACTTCTAAGCCGAACGAGTCAGGTCATTCATTGATCCTCGCATAATGTGAAACTTCCAATCCGCCATCTCACCCGCTTTGTGCTCGCTCGACGGCGAGACGTAAGCAGTGACGTCACTGAGTGACGTCACTCGCTATGGGCGTGATAGTCGCGCTATTCGGGTACACGGTTATTTATTTATTTACTTTTTTCGGCAGAAGCGGCGGTGGTTCCTGAATGTAGGGGCTCGAGCTGGGCTCTTCGGCTTCTGTGTACACGAGAGGAGTTCAGTCTCGGCAATCTGGACGAGACCGAGCTGATCTCATCACGACGCAGAAACTAGCAGAGCCCGCTCCTTGCCTGTCTGGAACAGGTTATGAGCTGCTGGGATGGCGGGTTTTCAGTCCTTGAGGTGGGGTCGCCTAACTTTTTTCCGTCAAGTACAGATTATTTGTGGGGCTAATATGGTTTCGTTGCAGTAATTGAAGTCGAAGCGCTGGATCGACAGGGACACGAAAGACGTCAGGACGTGCGTAGCTACGTGTCCCGTGACAGGTAGCGACGTAGCGCACGACCGGTCGCCTTTCTTGTCCGTGTCAACCCAAGCAGTACCCGACCTCACTTTTCCAGCTAAATTCAATTTTCATAATTACTAGTCCAATAAATACATCTAGCACTTTTAAAGCGTATACGTCTCCGTGGTGACACCCATCAAGAAGAAATCGCTTAGCTGTGGCATCTTACTTACCTTTCCTATGGTATTTTCCTTTTCAATTTCGAGCGCATTTCCTGAAACACCGTGTATATTACCCATATAGTGAGTACAAGTCACCAACGCCACCGCGGTGGCATACCAATTCGTGCAGCGTTTCGGTATTCTCGTCGTGCACCGAAACGGGCCGTGCCATGCACAGCGCACGTCCTCTAGGAGGACACTCGAGCGGTCCGCAACTACCACAACATCGCGTGCCCTGCACCTCCACGCGCCGGCGCGGTTTGCCCTGCGGCGAGGCAGGCGCACAACGGCCTGCGAGACCAGCACGGACCTTTAGCTTGCGCAAATATTTGTTCGCCTGGGACAGCAGAGTGGGAAATTGAGATCCGGCAGCAGGTGGAGAAAACAGGGTCCAGGAAACATTTAACGGAACAAACTAAACACGAAGCACAAGCCAGTTTTAGACTGATAAGTCTCTCACTATCACCCACTTTTCCTCACATCAGCCTGTAATCTCTGTCCCGAACCGCGCGCTTCTGCTCTCCACCTCCTTTCCCATTGCCCGGCGGATCCTCGAGCACCTGAAGACCTCGGAGACCCTGCTGCGCTCTGGAGACCCGGTCGTGCAGACCATGGCTACTGATCGGGCTGCCGGCGTTATGGAGCGAACCAACATAAACGCTTGAGTGCAGTGGGGTCGTGCGGGGACCCGGGAGTCTGCGAGCTCCAAACTCCTCAGTCTTACAATTAAGTTTTTATCATGATGATAAGTCGCTCTCTCGGAACTATTGTCGCCAATATCGCGGTAAGATGTTTGCGAAAGTCTGCGAAGTTGTGCTAGTTGGTTCTCTTAAAGGATGTCGCGTGGCAAACCTACGCGTTGTTACGGAACTTCGCGCCGCAGTAAGCAGTTAGCCCGCACTCACGCGGTGCCGTTCTTGTCTCAGTCTTCGATTATCGCGCTGTTCCCGCGCCTTCTAATTACGTTGATTGTCAGAAGAGAAAATGAAGGACAAAGTTCAATTTCTCAAATTTCGCACCCAATGCAAAGTTTGTTTTCCCTGGCTTACCAAGCTTTCCCCCCAGTTCTTTAATAGAGGGGCTTCACCTTGTATTCCATAAAAGTCATTTGCCAGTAGGGCCCAGCTTTTTTGTCTTTAGTGTCCCTTATCCCCGCCCCTAGCCACAAACACACACAAAAGAAAGACCTAGACTAAATTAGAATTTGTCTTCGCAATTGAATTTCTATTCTTGCAAAACATAACTGCCTCTCAACAAACTACACAAGAGCCCAAGTGGGTGACTTGGACGCAAGCAGTCAGAAATATGGAGCGAGTGTGAAAGTTACGAAACCAAAAAAAAAAGAAAGATGAAAGACAGCAATGAATGTGACTGCAAGCGCAGTTGTCAAAACAAAGGCTCCACCTTCTACAAAGCTGCAACTTAGAAAGAAAAAAATAAGATCCTGGTTGAAATTGCCGATACCAGAAAACCAAATGGCTTGCTTTATCTCAATTAAGCGGTGTTCTTTTCAGGTCGTTCACTGAATTCCCCAGCGATTATAGCTACCAGTGCTTTCTCCTTCTTTCTAATTAATTAATTAATTTTTTGCAGAAGTGGTTATTATATATACACATTCACCCTCACAGCCATTATCACACCAACTTTCAGGCAGCCTGAACTGGTAAACTCATGAACGGCTAAAGAAAATAATTTCCAATCTTGTTTTCAGCCAACCACTCATGCCGTGCCTAATGACATTATCGGAGGAGGGCATGGCAACATGTACCAAATGGCTTCGTGTAGCTTTTCCGACTGTCGCTCCTATGAACTCTTGAAAGCAAATTACAGTGATCCCTGTTATATTCAACTTGACAGAATGAGAACAGCCACCTAGAGTCTGGCAACATAGTTTAGCATGAGGTAGCACTGTTATCAGCAATGATGCCTGCTCTTTGTTTGTCAAAGTGCTGCTTCAGTATTCGACCACTTCTCATGGTGTGTGTAGCTCGAACAAGCCTTGGACTTTTTTTAACACATTCTGTGGATCAAATGTAAAAGCTTACTTCGAGCTCTTTTTAGTGAGTCGCTCCGCTCATTTGGTCCTGGCTCAACATTGCCACTGGCTTGTTGGTGTGCACTCATCTGGTAGGATAGAAGCTGGCACGATGGAAACTACGGGAGCTTGAGATGGCCACTTAAGGGCACCTTGTCATAAGACATTCCCCGAAAAATTACTCAAGCGAAGTCTGACGCTAGCGTCTACGAAATCTGCAATCATGGCAGTTAAATCAGGGGAGCTATTGCAGACGTTGTGAAATTCAGTAATGGCAGCATTTTGGGCCAGTCAGAAAGGTTGTAGCAGCCACCTAGGCCAGTCAGAGCCGACAAGATTAGATATTCTACAATACGGAGGAATTTGGCACTGCCTATAGAAGATCACCCCAGCTAGTAAGGTAGGTAGTATTTTGACTTGCCTAAACTTTACCGTTTGGCTTAAAATGGCTTTGCAACTATACAAATTGATCACTTTGAACAGACTATTTCATTATAAATGTAACAATTCACAATGATTATGCATGTGTGCAGAAGCTTACTGCTTTGCCACATTTACAAAACTATACGTGCTCGGAAATGTCGGAAGATAAATGCATGACAAATAATGCCACAATGACATTTGACGCTCCAAAGCACACATATTAAACCAAATGCATGTATCAAACATCACTCTAGCAGCAGTGGAATGCTTTGCAGCATCAGAGTTGCCTCATAGCAATTTTTGTAGGAAACTATACCTATGCTCTTCATGACTCTGTAGCCTAGGTTTCAGAACCGCAGCCTGTTTAAGCCTGTCATGAAGCATGTTGATTACGCGGAGCCATTTCAGCATTAATTCGAGTGCGACAATGTATCAGCACATTATCCTCTTCCTCTCTAGAGTAGCAAGCGATGTGTTCTGCAATACTTTCATGACTGTGGTCGCCTTCATCAAGAGAGGAAAACATTTATCTATAAAAATATACATGTGCATCTATATAAAAGGGAACCCCTGTGGTGTTTCCAGTTGGGCGCCTAAGATAGGTGAACTGTTATGCTCTTCTAAAGGTAAAGCGGCAAGCTGCCGTATATCACTTTCCAGTGGAAAGGGGTCCCTCTTGGAAATATCCAGTCGTTTACCTTGACTTAGCTCTGTACTGCAGCCCAGCAAAGATTCTCAACAGTAAGGATAGGCCAGGACATGTCTATAGCAGATCGTCTGCTGTGGCTGGCTCACCTGTGTAGCAAGTTCCACAGGTTGGGTCCAGCAACTTGTTAAGGTATCGGACTCTGAACGCAGGCGTGACTACCGTGCCAGCGCATAGACCTTTATTGCAGTCTCTAACCTCATTTTATTTGACCAAAGAAGTGTGGATGAGTAGTAGCGGATGTGGTATTCTTGTCGTGGGACCTTAATTTTTCAGATTCCAAGAGACTGACTTTACAACAAACCAATGCTAACCACAATATTCGTATGCCTCAAACACCAATCAGGCTGACCATGCCAAGTGTGGAACCAAGTGAGAGGCGACTGTAGCCAGAATCTGCAGGAACACTTTTTATGAAACGTGACATGTGACATGGACATAAGACAACACACAGCGAAAGCAGTGTCCCCGAAGGAACTAGATTGCCTGCGTCTGCGGTGACAAATTGTTCTGGTAGGTTATCACAAGTCATAAATATTGGTCGATAGTGTGACTTTCATCGTGCATGTTTCTTAAAGTGCTTCCACGTGATGTGTGTCTGCTATGGCATACATGGCATATAAGCAGTCTGGTTTTGAGAATAAACGAAAAATAAATATAATAAATAAAATAAAGAATAAAAAAAATAAAGAATAAAATAAAATGCTAGTAGTGCTATGGGCTGTCTTGTTATATGTGCCTTCTTATGTCCGTGTCACGTTTCGCGCTGCGTCAGAAGTGTTCCTGACGATTCACCAACAGGCCACCATCGGCAGCCTTGCAGGATCTGCAGTTCCGACAAATTCGACGTTATCTGAATAGCACGAGCTACCGCCTACTGGCAGACTGGTAAGGTCACGCTATGAACACCTTCGACAGATATGAAAAGCACTTTCATTATATTGTGCACGCTTCCCTAGATTAGGAACACTTCTCAAACAATGCCGCTCCACTCGTACGACTTAATTCTCCTATCGCCGGTCCTTATCATTACGCGCCAATGGCCAACAGTCATAATGATGCAATGTTGCATTTCACCTCTTCTAAATTCAACCTGCGCGGCGAATCGCAAAGCGAAGCACTTAATTTGCTCTATGTTCCTTTCGAACGCAAAACAATGAAATTGTCATTTGGCGCTATGCGCCCTCCAATTATCGTCTTTTTTGAACCACTTACGTATTTTTTATTAATAATGGAGTATGAGCCAAGAGCATTTGTACCAGGACACGTCTAGCAGCTTCAGGGTGCATCTCCTCAACGAACTGGCCGAAAAAATACAGGAAAATGCACCCTCATCGCAACAGCCGGCGCGACCTCTTCAGAATCTTATCTAGCGCAGGGTAGGTTACGCCACTGTCGACTGCGCGTAATACTAATCATTTAACGATCATATCGCTCCAAGCTGCCACTATCGAGTCATTTCCTGACCGGAGCAAAGATAAAACAGAAACCAATATCCTTTACTCTTCCTGCCCGCAACGATTGGACACCGCCCCATTTTACAGAGTAATAACGATACAAGGTAATTTCTGTAAATACCATTTTATTCATTGTTTTCGCATATGAGAGGTCGTACAAGTTGTCGAAAGCAATATTCGAAGAGAACTTTTTTTTCCGGTCACAAGGACCAGTCTGTCTTGCCACGGACGTCAACAAGGATCGCAGTTCGCAGCCAAAACTTTTCTCGACTGAGGACAAACGGAAGCGGTTTCAGGGACTCGACACCGTCCAAGTCTCTTGAATAAACACTAGGAATGGATGCGGTCCGAGAACGAAATGTTTCGCTAAAAACGTTTCCGCGCGCAGAAATGTTGTAGGCCTAGCAGGCCAGCAAAGCGACTTTCCAAGGCGCCAGTGATACAGACGTCTGCGCTCTCGCTCGCTCGCCGAGCCAAAGAAAGAAACACAAAAGTAGCACAATCGCTGCTGAGCGACTGGTTACTTGGGGCCGTCCTGTCCTGTCTTACCGACGGCCGCAACGACAGTCGCCAGAAGCGTGCAATTATTCGTCAGAGTTGAGCCAAGCCGGGCTCATTACGAAATCGCGTCGAGGAAACAAAATTCAAAAAGACAGATCGCCGCGCTGTATTTAGGTGACTAGGTGAGGAGTCGATCGAGCTCGGCGAGGCAGTCGAAGGCTGCCCCAAGATTCTCAGGTTTGGTTCGGGATCGAGGCATTCGAAGCGGGGATAACTACGCAGCGACGCACCTAGCTCGGCCCGACGATAAACACGTCGCCAACCGAAAACGCGAGCCAGATCGGGTCGGCGCACCCGGGGCCACATTACGTACCTTGTAGACATCGCCGTAAGTCCCGCTGCCGACCCGCTGCACCAGTTCGTATTCATCCTGGGGGTTTCGCCGCGAGATATCCGTAGGCGACAGGGATGCCATCATAGGCCGGCCAGCTTCAGCATGGTGCGCTCTCACGAATCCATATTATTCCTCCGAGAAGATCTGGCGAGACGAGGCAGACCCTTGGGACGGCGCACGATAGGAACAACACGATCACTTCGCACTCACGCGAAAACACAGAAAACAGCACGGGGTCACTCAATGGCCACTCATCGCACCGCGTTTCATTTTTCACCGAGCACAAGCTCCCTGCACATAAACGCACTCCGATATCCTCTGTCGTCGTGCACCTCCTGATGCTGTTGACCACTGGATCGACCGACTAAACGGATCGCAATCTCTTCCTTTCAGGCTTGGCTCTGAACTTGGCTGGGCTTCTGGTCATGCAGTAGCGGTGGTAGCCGCCGTTGTAGCGCGGGCAGCGGCCGGCACTCCACCCGGCGCTGTGGAATGAAAATTGTTCCCTTCCCGTAGGCCGGCAGGGATAGGAATTTTCTTTTGGAGCACCGGTAAGGCCAGATCCTGCTCTCTGCACTCTACGGCGCGCGTTGTGGAGTCAGCGACCAACCGAACGTGCTCTGCTAGTCTCGTTTTTCTGGTAGCAGCCGCCTCCCCTTTCGAAACAAAAACAAAACTCATTTTTTGCCCACTGACTGTGACTGTGCCGCCCTCTCGCGTGTAAAACAGAAATTGTTCTCCATTTTTTTTTCACCAATGTGACAGAAACCATAGTAAGTACCAATACAAGTTTAAATTATCGCTTACAATTTTTTTACTCTATTTTTTAACTTTGCCGTGGCTACGCTTTTATGGCGGCTTTCTGATCGGCACGTGACACACGTTTATCGTCTGCAGCGCAAACGCGGGGCAGGTGGAAGTACTCAACAAGTTCGGTTGCACGTATCGCGAAAGCTCGCGCGCGACATGGCTCCTACGATGAAAAAAGTTGCTATATTCGGATCAACTGGTTTCACAGGACAAGCCGTGCTTGACTACGCCTTGAAGAAAGGTAACTGATGCGGTTTTCTGATCACTATCATAACTCAACCGGCACATTCTGTCTTCGCGCTGTGAGTGTCCTCGTTTCGAATATGTACTAACTCGGAAAAGTATCTTTGGTTGGTTAATTCAAGCTTGCGCATGCTTTTTGGGTACTACGCACTCTAACATTGTTGCCGTTAGGCGCAATATTGTGGTGGAAGTTTATGATGTGTGCCGCAACAATGATTTTGTCACTATTTTCGTAGCTTCTATAGCCGGGCCTATATATTGCTTTCAGTACTTACATACAACCACCATGTCCCCTAGCAATGCCCCTAGTACACCCGTCACTTTACATATGCGACGTGGCTTTATAAGCTGCGCGACTATTTCGTCCGGTACGCCTGACCTCGGCCGAACTAATTGTGTCGCTCGTATCGGGCTTTGAGCGTGAATTGCATACATATGCCGGCCTCTCGCAGCATGCAGCTCTGTATGCATCTGCTGAAAAAGAAATATATATGTGCACATCAAAACAAGTGAAAACTAACCGATGTGATCACCGCCTGGCCGTTTTGTGTGCATAACCAGTGTACCCGATTTTAACGTCCACTTCCTTCTCGGCGTTCCAAGGTTGCCACTATCTGCGTTTTACCCGTTTCCTAGACGAGAGCTAAAGCCTTAATTTCATAACTATTGATTTGGCATTAAAGAATGAATAAAAAGAAACGCAGCTACTAGCAGGGTTCCTCCCCTCCCTTGAGTCACGTGCGTTGACATAAATGTTGTAGTACATGTCGCATCTCCTCCCCACCGCCCTCCCCGCCCCATCGCTTGCCAGCCAGAGATGTGTGGAACTTTCTGTTAGATCTTTCATAAACAGAAGAAAATAAAAACGGCTGTAACTGTTCACACGCGCTCTCGATCTCGAAGCAAGTTCGAGCGTAGCCACCGACCATGCCTCGGACACACAAAGTAGCGGGAGGCGTTGCCGCTTTTGGTGCCATTTTCTCAGAATTCGAGATTGTTGGATGCGAGATCTCTGAGGCTGTATCAGCGACGTGCAGAACAGCGGGGTAGTTTTTGGGGCTTTGTCTGTGGCTATTGGCTTTGCGTTGTGGCATTGTCGTCTTCCTGTGGCAGCAGCGGCGAGTGGCGTGGTCGGCTGCTTTCGTATCTTCCGAGGAGGCGTGAGCGTAGATTTTTCGTATAGACGACGAGGCTCTCGACTACGTGCAAACAGAGGGACGATCTCGACGAGCGCGATGGTGTCGACTCTCCTCGTCCGCACGCTGCTGCTGCAGCGACCGGCAGCCCGCGTCGGCATCGGCTGCTGTAGCGGAGCGCGCCGGTACCTCTCGCAGCAACAACCCGCCGAGGCCTCCAGCTTCCCCACTTCGTCGGACGAGGTCGTCGTCGAGAAGCTGACCGGCGAGCAGTCGGGAATCGCCGTCGTCGGGTTCAACCGACCGCGGGCCAAGAACGCCATCGGCAAGGTGTTCCTCAAGCAGCTCGAGGCGACTCTCGACTGCCTCAGGTACGACGACTCCCTCCGGGTCCTCATCGTGCGAAGTCTCGTGCCGGGCGTCTTCTGCGCCGGCGCCGACCTCAAGGAGCGCGCGGCCATGCCTCTCCGCGAGGTCGCACCCTTCGTCGCCCGAATCCGTGGCGCGACGGTCGCCCTCGAAGAAATGCCCGTGCCGACCATCGCGGCGCTGGACGGTGCCGCTCTCGGAGGCGGACTCGAGATAGCCCTGGCCTGCGACCTGCGCGTAGCCTCCAACTCTGCCAAGATGGGGTTGGTCGAGACCACCCTGGCCATCATACCCGGCGCCGGGGGCACCCAGCGGCTACCCCGCGTGGTCGGGAGAGCCAAGGCGAAGGAGCTCATCTTCACCGGCAGAGTCCTGGACGGCGAGCAGGCCGAGGACATCGGACTGGTGAACTACGTGGCCGAACAGAACAAGGAAGGGAACGCCGCGTTTCAGCGGGCTCTGCAGTTAGCCGAGGAGATAAGGCCACAGGGACCCATCGCCCTCAGGATGGCGAAACTGGCCATTAACAAAGGCATGGACGTGCCTATTAGCAACGGACTCGACTATGAAAAGGCGTACTACGTACAAGTGACGCAGTCTAAGGACCGGGTTGAGGGGCTGAACGCTTTCAAAGAGAAGAGGAAGCCCAACTACGTCGGGGAGTGAGGTGGCATCTGTGCGCTGCCAATGGTTGTGCAGGAAATAAAAACCGGTAATCTTGTTTGTTACGTATGTGTTATGTGCACTCGCTTATTCTTGCATCACCGTTGGCATGTGCAAGACATGCGACCAGTGGTAACGCTCTTAGCAACGTAGTCCAAGATGATTGGCAGCACTACTACCAGTTCGTTCAAGGTGACAAGGAACATCAATGACTTGTGATTATAGATTACTGCAACATGCAACCACATAGCGACTCTGCATGCAATCAAAGGGTGCACTGTATATGTTATGCCTTTGTGGGCCAGTGTACTACTGCACTTGAGGGGAAACACGATGTCATGAAATGTATTTCACTACAATAGCAGCTTGGGCTTGTTGGCTTTCCATTCTGGTGTTAGCAGTGCAAAATGTAGACGAGACATGAGACGAGAAGACAACAGCACAAGCGCTCGTGGTGTCATCTTCTCGTCTCGTCTATGTTTTGCGCTGTTAACACCAGCATGTCATGAAGTCGTCGCATTGCCTTGCACAAATTTTGGCATTCAGTTTCAATTACTTTTCCGTCATGACACTTGTAAAGTATCGTTTGCATTAACATTGAGACAAACTATGGTACCATCCAACATGCACTTAGTTTCTATAACTATGGCTGAGAACTTATCAAAAAACATTCTGCTGATCGCACTTTCTTCGGGAACATGTAGTGAGTGTTTGCATACATAATTTGTAAGTCAATTCCTGATCGTTGCATATGGACATTAAGTACTTCTTGTGAACCACTGAGCTTGGAATGCCTTTCTGAGCTTGGTACTGGCAACCTCATTTCAGGCAGCCTCATGGTCGTACTTTTGAATGAATGGATGATCTGTAAAGTGAAAGTATGTAGAGCATTGTGTTAGAATTTTCACCTGTGAAAGGCATAGCTATGGAAAATCCCTGACCTGTTCCTCCCTTTCTTTTATTCTACTGTGTGGTGTTGGTGAAGTTACTTTTTCTCATACTTTTTTTGCCATCTGTTGAGTTAAACTTGTAACCTGAATCCATTTGCTTGCCAAATCCAAAGCAGTGCCTGAGAAGACATGGGGGCAGGTGCAAAATTGAATCGCATCAGTGAATGGAGAGGTGAAGTCTCTTGGATCTGAACCGTTCTTTCAGCTGCAAGGAGTCAACAAAACTGTTAAAGGGCCCCTAAGCTACCTCTTAAATTTTTTTTACTAATTTCAAACAAATGCACATATGTGGCAGAGAATGCTGTGATCATCATTTCTGCCAGAAGCGGCTGTGTGCCATGGGAACATCCACCCCTGGCCTCTCCGGTGCCTCCTACGGGCATCGTGATGTTAACAGGGTGCTCCCGGTGACATCACTAGGGGTAAATTCTGCTGATTGGTAGGTTGTCGAGGGACGACAGCGGCAACATGGACAAGATTTGACTGTTTGTTCCAGGAATGGAGAGGAGCTCAACCACTGTGCACCACTGTACAGTGCCTTTCATGAAGCTTCCAGTCAGTCAGCTTCATGCTGATGACAATTAGGGGCAGACAATGAAGGAGCCTTTATTCTGGCATGCTGATGCAACCCGCAGCTTTCACTGTACTGTGTGAGCATATGCAGCAAGGGAGACGGAGCACAAGTAGAGAGGGTAGTAGCAATGGAGAGCCAGAAATGGTGGCCACATACTCAGTTATCCAACACCTGTAACTTCGCTAGTACTGCACCATTTAAAATAATTCTTGCGCCCACATGTTCAAAAGAATGCTAGTACCCATCAGCCTCTCATTTTTAAGCTCGAGGTGGTTTAGGGGCCTGCTAAGCCGCTCATCTCTCAAGCATGCGGAATAGGCGGCATGGTGTACTAAGCACAGAAGCACTTTCTCGGCTCTCTCTGCACGGTAATTGACTGTGCGTGAAGCACTCGAATGCAGGGGTAATTACCTATAGATCCCTAGCCAAGAATTTGGGAGTATTGACACTGTCACCAAAAGTACGGGCTGATGATTGCACACACCCTTTGTCAGGTCTACATGCCTACAGCAAAGGACCCACAATAGCAAGCATGTTTTACGCAGTGTATGACCTGGAGAGAGATCGTGCCAATCATTCCCGGATAGAACAGCCCACTTGTGAAAAGCTCATAGAGGCCAACATAGTGACAGCATAGGATTTGACGACGCTGCTTTGACTGCGTGCTTGTGAACTGCTGGTGCAAGTGTTACTTCTGGTATTCTATGAAAGTGGGCCTGCAGATAAATTACGCAGAAATGTGACGACAGAAATTGCAGGCACCTGTGCAGCGAGGAATCGCTCAGGGTGTGGGAAAAAGAGAGAGAGAGCCATGATGGGAGAGAGTGCCAAAGGTTTCTCCAAAGTCTAACAACTCTGCTAACGAGATTAGGCATAACCCAGTAGATGGTGGCTTAAGTTCAGTTGTAACCGCATTGGTTAGCGGAATGTTGAGGCAGGGCAGCAGTTGCCACCTCCCCCTTTCATTGTTCACTGAAGTGTATTTAAAGGCTGTCTGGAATGCACTCCTTTTACTCTAGGCTGTAATAGCTAAACTAATAGATCAGTAAGACTTTAGAGGATGCAACGCTAGTCTGGGCCATAGCCTCCTGGTGGTCAAACAGTGAAACTCGGTTGGTCGTATGTTATGACATTTTTCCTAGGCTCTAACTTAGCAAAAAGTAGAAGAGTTAGGTGCTGTTGTGTGTTATTTGTGAGTGTTCTACTGCAAACCCTACATTTGAGTGTGTAAATATTTTCGCAGCAATATATCTCCAAGTTTGTTACCTCCGACCTGCCTCCTGCTTGATTGACGCCTATTATAGCCTTGAAGAGATCTGACCAACTTAAGGAGAAAGAACAAACTTGACTGGGCCCTTTAAGGGGGTTGTCCACAAAAGCTTTCATGTGGCAGCATTGTTGGTATCGAATACCAACCAGAGAACACCAGCAACACTGCCTACATTGGAACCTGAAAGCAGCCACGTGACCAGGGTATTGGTGAGAATGTTCAGATGGCATCAGTAATGAACCGTCACTATTGAGAACAGCCAGAAGCTTAGCTCTGCCAGGCCGTTGGAATCTGTAGCCAGGCACCAGCATTGCTATGGCAGGCACAGCACATAGGAAAATGCTTTGGATATAGTGTAGAGTACAGAAACACTAAGCTTGGATATAATGAAGCATTTGAATAAGCTTGCACTGGACTTATTTTATTTGTTTTATATTCCTCTACTGTGAGGACAAATAAAATATATCCAGTTTGAGCTTGTTCAAAGCTCGCACTGGATATATCGAAGTGTTTGCAAAGTCTTCAGTAGATTCATGGCAGTGGCAAGGTAGACCTCTAGAACATCTGAACAGTGTGAGAAGTCGCTTTGCTATCTTTGAGTTACGAGTTGCTTGTATTGGCATACACCTGTGAAGGTTTATTTTCCATTGTATTATGCACATGCACCCAACTCTTGCTGTGGGTGCAGTCCAAGTCGGCAACCTATACAGTTATTCTTTTTTTTAAAATAATTTTGTGCATGCTGCAGCCCTATTGGGCTCTTGCAGGGGTAAGTGAAACACAGAACAATGACAAATAATAGAGGCAATATGAACAGCACAGACTGAATTAAAATACTAACTACCTTTTCAATAGTCCCTAAAGATAAGTTTAAAGGAAGAGAACAAATAGTACCAGGCAAAGAATTCCAATATTCAATTACACGTGGAAAGAAACAGCATTTAAAGGTGTCGACAAAATAAGGTGCGATGTTCAGCTGATGGTGATTTCTAGTATTAGTTTATCAGTAGTTAGGTAGTTATCTGGAGAAATCCAGCAAGAGGAGTTAATATGCAGTACAGTAACTTCAGTGTTCCTGTGCGTCAACGATCTGAGAGTGCTTGCAAGTTTGGGAATGAAAGCGCTGTAGAAGTTGAAAAATACCTGTTCAACCTACGGCATACGAAGCAAATCGCTTTCCTTTGTATAGCCTTGATTTGATTAATGTCACATTTGTTTATGCGGATTCCAGGTTGGAGAAGCATACTCTAGTAGAGGCCAGATTAGAGAGTTAAACATCAGTACTTTAGTATCCCGTAGGGCTGTGGTCAATGTGTGGCCCAGATTGCCTAACTTTTTCAGTGCCTTTGAGGATATTAAATCTATGTGTTTGGACCAAGACAAACTGGGTGTGGAAACACGACTAACGCTCACTAATTCACTAATGCTCTGAATGGGAGTTTTATTAATTCTGTAAGTAAAAACAGAAGGTGTCACTTTATTAGTGAAAGTCATAATGACAGTTTTATGGATGTTGTCATTTGCCAGGCAGCGCCAATTTTAAAGTGATTTTCTAGTACCACCTGATGGTACTCGCTGGATGTGGCACTCACTTTTAACATCTTGGCTTTCAACTAAACTATGTAAATGTGGCTATGCAGGCTTAAACTACAGGAGGCTGCAGGAGACTCAATTGAACAACAATCACAACAAATGTCACAGCAGCATGCATGGCACCTTTAAAAGAATAGTGTTGCAGCTCTATCAATGACCATACTTCCATGACAGGTATACCTGTTCATCTATTTTAATGGAAACAGACTTATCTTCTATGGTAGCTATCATAACTCCGTCCCATCTGCTGAATTAGTTAGAGATTAACGACAGACACTATTATACTTGCAAGACAAACTGCAGAGAGATGTCAACTAATTAACCGATGTTTACCAATTAACTTTGTACTTATGCACTTTAAGACGCATGTACCTTGTGAAATCAAAGAAAGTGATGTTCACTTAACAGCAATTCTTTCATAGCACGAGTTTCAAGAAATGTCTCTAAAATTTGTGCCGAAATGCATTCTTCCAGTGAATACTCGTCAGCACGCCATTTTTCAATGTGCTTGTAATCAGAACATCAGTGCATTAAATATCAAATACTTTTCAAACAAGTTTGAAATAGTGAACAACCTATAGAAGAATGTTCATACCCTATTTGGTCAAAATTGGCAATGTTTTGTCATTACACTTCGCAGCATAAAGTGTGGTTAACTGAATGCTCATTTCAGAATTATGTACACATCAGCAGTTTGTCTACATATGGAGGAAGCTTTGGAACATATATCATCATACATTATCAGGATAATTCTGAGGAGTCTTAGTGACATGATATCACATGATGTTTACTTGCGTTTTTCACAGCCATTCTGACAGCTGTTTGTACAAACAAGACTAAATTGCAGGTTCACATCAACTGCAGCAAATGTGTATTTCAAATTTATTTTGGAGAAAGAAACACTGGTGCAATAACCACATAATTATACTAATTAATATTCCACTGCTGAACGCCATGTGTGATCATAATATGAGTGCAAATTATTTAGTGGCATACCTGGAAATGCCTGGCTTCCTGGTTGATGCTGTGTGGTCTACTATAGGAGTTTTAGTCATTTATGTTCGCCACAACTGGGATTAAAGCTGTCATAGCTTTCATTTCGTCATCTTGTTGGCATGAAGTATCTGAAAGCTCTTTGAATTTGCGAATGAAGAGATTATTTACATTCAATGTGAGGTTCAAGGTCCACATGGATGGCGACAATGTTCAGTTTGGTCCAACATACAGCACCCTTAAGTCTTTACTCTTGAAGGAGTACTCGCACATAGTATTTTCCAACTTGCAGAGGCTCTCGCTCTTCTTGCATAAAAAGACGGCACTTAGCAAGTCTAAAGGTAGGGAAACACTTGTAAGATGTCTCATTATGACACCAAAGTTTGTCTCGGAACACCAGCCCTGGTGTCATCAACATTATCAGGATGGAACAAACTCTACTACTGATCTCGAGCTGCAATAAGGTTACGTATGATGTTGCTCCTAAAGATATTAATAAATATTTTATGTCTGTGCTCGCATGGGGCAGCAACGGCAATCATGGGAATGGAGCAAGCCAATGTATCATGATGCATATCTGCTTTCTGGGCATTGAAACTGAAATTCGCTGGTAGAAGCTAATATTATAGTTCATAACTAGGGGTACCCTGACACCTGCCTTCTTTTTTCTAGTGTTTAGAGGGCTTGTCTTCATTTAATGTAAAAAGATTAGAAGTCTAAATGGTCATGTCAGTATTATTTAACGATGTGTAGACTGCTGTGTGCATAGTAACTCTTTATTGTCAACAAAGGAGCAGGTAGTGAACAGACACCAGAGTTCTCGAGAAAAGGCAGCACTGCAGTGTTTCGTTTGCACGCTGTTTAAACCATAGTGCAGTCACCCAACAACCACTAAGGACAGTTGCCAGGGGTCCCAGTGCTCTTCCCACATGTTACATATCAGGAGAGGGGAGGTGGAGGGGTAGTGTCTGCCCCGCCAACACTGCTAAGGTCAGTCCTAAGGCATGCACGGGTGAAGTGAGCCTCGGCTCTTTTACCCGTACTCAAAGTATGCTTCTGCAGTCCTTGTGTGTGCCACTTCTGTAATGTCTTGCTGCAGGGTACGAGGTGACTGTACTCGTGAGAGATGCCTCTCGGCTGCCCACGGAAACCACAGCTCAACACGTGGTTGTGGGTGACGTGTTGAAGAAGGAGGACGTCGACAAGGCTGTCAAGGGCCAGGATGGCATCGTCGTGGTCCTCGGCACAAGGAACGACACAAGTGGGTGCTATTGCTGCTTCGGCGACGACAGGCAGTCAGGGTGTTGTTAAGCCTAGGGTTGCCACGTCTATCTTGTTTCAGTAAAACAAGCAGACACACCTTTTTAAACAATGTCATCAATCATCGATTTCTGACTGGCATGGCTTTGCCAGCTTTGTGACCACCCCTGGATGTAAATTAGGTCATGGCATACTAGCTAATTTTTAAGAAAACTTTTAAGGCTTTGTTTCAAACTTCAGTCCATCGAAAACTTTTCTAAAGCTTTTTTCCATCCAATCTGCTTCATGTTTTAAGGGTTAGAACCTTCTTTTACCTCTTCACTATGGAATATATACATATACTTGTCATTGCTACAAATGGTACTGTTAGAAACAAAGAAAAATCCTTTATTTTACCCTGTTTCAATATTGACTAATCTGCAAATCAAAATTTTTCACCAAGGAAAGAGTCTAGCAGCAGCTTTTTTTGCACGCGGGACTCACATGCTAGCTGTCAGTGGCTGACGCCATTGTTCGAAATCTGGCAAAAGGTGCAAAAAGCTTATTACAGAAACAGTTTTTGAGCACTGACAAATTGCTGCCATCTGTGTTGTAGAACACAGACTATGCAATGCGGCCTTCGAGATGCTGACATTAAAGGGCTGACATCAATGTAGTAAAAGAAAAAGCAAAATAACCATGAATTTCAAACACTGTTTTTGCAGCAGTCAATGTAGTAGAAGAAAAACTAAGTGGACGTTCTGAGCTTGTCCAACTCGGTTTGACAACAGGATACTCAAATCTTCCAAAGCAAAATTAACCGAGGGGGGGGGGGGGTATTCTGTAAGTGTCTACCTAGCGGATATGTCCATTTCATCTGCTGCTGAAGTTCTGATTGGCTGGACAGGTGTACGTGTCAGAAGGAGACAGGCACCCTCCCCAGGCTATCAGCACTTCAGCGGCAGACGAAATGGACATGATGATGTACGGGATTTTATGGCACACAGGCCAGGGATGGTCAACGGGTGTCAGAAATGGACATGTTCACTAGGTGGACACTTGTACTGACTGGCCAGCTCAAAGCAAAACGGACACGTTAGTTTTGGCTACAAGCATTGACTGCATGCAGGCATTACAAGAGATGTAGAATGATTTTTACCCCCACAGCTAATGGGAAGCAGCATGCCGAACATGCCGTCAAACATGGTAGTGCCTTCACCAAAGTGGTCATGTTAAGAAACACGCGGTGCGCCGAGCTGGATTGGAGCCGCATCGATTATGCTTCCCCTCCACCATTGGACAGAACTTGCAAAAACAAATCATGCGCACAAATGCTTAAACTGCAGCAGAAGGAAACAGGAAGCTCAAGACTTGCTCTCGGCAAGACGAGTACTAGAAGCAAGTTTATGTAAACTGTTACATATCATCCAAGTCATCAGACATGGTGGCATATGTTTTGGGGGTTCAAATGAAAACCTTGACTGTGGAAGCCCGATGCTCCATTCCTACCCCGAGGCACCAATTTGACATTAAAAACATATTAT
The DNA here is from genome assembly GCF_038994185.2 of Dermacentor albipictus. Lineage (NCBI taxonomy): Eukaryota > Metazoa > Arthropoda > Arachnida > Ixodida > Ixodidae > Dermacentor > Dermacentor albipictus. The sequence continues at coordinate 100,481,025 of NC_091827.1, read as the reverse complement.
TCAGTGTCTTTGTTATGCTTTTAAAAAAGAGCCATTGGAAGTACATTTGCCTATACAGTTGCGGTGCTTTTCCAGGCCCCACTACAGCTCTGTCTGATGGACTGAAGAATATCCTGCAGTCGATGTCTGACCACGGGATAAAGCGCATCTCGGTCTGTGTATCGTGTAAGTCATTACATATGCTTTGTGTGCTGCTCATGTAACCGCAGTGGAATTCTTATTTCTGTGCTTTGAGCTATTTTTGGCCATGTACAGGCACACGGCAGCAAATTCATTTGTGAGCCCTCTTATTCAAACTAGAATTTACATGTTGGTATAAGTATGAGAAAGTCCAGGTGAACACATTTATTTATTCACACAGGCTGGCGCACCAAGTATTACACTAATGAAGAAAAATACAGCACTACACAACCGATATGCAATTTCAACAGTAACTTGAAGACAAAATGGGACTAAATTTGTAACCGACGTGTATATATATATATATATATATATATATATATATATATATATATATATATATATATATATATATATATATATACATACATACATACATGCATGCATACATACATGCATGCATACATACATGCATACATACATACATACATACATACATACATACACAGCAAAGCAGACACGCGTATGAAGTGGTTTATTGACGTTTCGGCCGGGGTCCGGCCTTCATCAGAATACATTGCATGGTGTCAGTACAGTTAATATACATGTGCCTATCAACCAAATGAAGATATGCTTACATGAAAAACGAATAAAATGGGCAAACAAAATGCATCCGAATCGTTCAAAGGATAGCTGACACGTGTATAGACCGATGGCGATTGCAAACATATAATCTAAAATACAAAGCATAAAAATGCACCGAAATGGATTGTAAAAAACCAATCGCCACGTGACAACAAAACGTCAATATGTGCCCAATATGTGCTATGTTATCAAGCAAACCCAGTTGGTCAAAATTAGTCCAAGGTCCTCCACTACAGTGCGCTTCGTAATCAGGTTGTGGTATTGGCTGGCAAAACCCCAGGAGTTTTAGCAGTTTTAATTGCAAAATAAACAGCCTTTGTGTATACATGTGAAGCATTTGGAGAAAATGACAGGCTTTTATGTGGTTATAGGAGGATTTGAGAAAAGACGTCCACTTATTTCTCAGGAGAAAGATCACTTTCTTTTCTTCTTTCTTTCTGTGCTTGCTTCGAAGTGTCTACTAAAAAAAATGGCCAGTACATGTGACTACGTAGATCTTTAGAATATGTAAGATGTGGTGACTGAGTATCCTTAGCTTTCCAACTAAGCAGCATGAAGCTCATGATCGTAGATGGACAATGCATCAAAGGTGTGTCATATCAGTTTTTTGTGACAGAATAGACAGCACAAATATGAGGTGGGGGGCAGGACATCTGGGCGTAGCACTCCCTGGATCCGTGCCTGATTGCCAGGCAAGATCATTCTTAAAAATTGTCATCAGATGAAGAGAGCACCCTCGGTGCTTAGGAGGCTCTCCACATTTATTAGGAGTTGACTCTGTGTTGTGAGCATGCTATATTTATGTGCACGCATGATGAAAAATATACGGACCACATGCTCTTAAAAAAACTGAACTTATTCGTTCACAGGTGCAATGGAAAGTTTGCAACGCCAAGTTAACACTGCAGTCCCCACTTTCAAGTTACATTTGTATAAAGAGGAGGAAATTGGCTTTATCCCAGAGTGCCTGGCTCGTATATTTTTGCTCAGGGGAGTACATATATGCTTGCTTATTTTCTTGCACTGATTTACAAAGCTGTGCTACACAGATCAGCAATATATCTTCAAATTGGTGTTCACTGACTGCCCTTGTGTTTTGAGAGGCAGTCACTTGTGGATAGACGCAAAAGCCTGAATCATTACAGTCACTTCTATGTACTATATGAAATTACGATTCTGATTTTAACTGTGATGGTCGGGGTATAAACGACTTTGATCCAAATGTTGACTTCCAGGTCTAGGTGGTCTTCCGTGACCATAGCATCCTTGATCATTTTTCAGTTGTTCTCTCAATAGCAAGAAGACCACTGCAGTAGGCTTGTGAATGGAACTTGAATGTGTTTGAATTCTGAATTTGAAAGTTTTGAATCAGTCAATTAACCAATCAATCAATTTTCATTTCGGAAATATTTTACAGGTCAAAATATATGGAAGGAGGTCCCCTAGTCAGACTGAATTGGGGCCTCCTGGAGTTACGTGTGTGATGAAAGGCATAAAAATGCTTTTCTTCAGTATGTAGCTGGCATCAAGTATGCATCCAACACTCATATTTTGGAAAGTAGGCCAATCTTTGAGTAAATTTGACCCAATATGCGAACCCAATTTTTTAAAATTTTCGTCAAGCTTAGGACTCATAAGGAGCCCAAGAAGCATGGCCTGCTATTTATTTCTTTGTTTTCTTTTTTTTTGTGTACCAAATGTTTAATTCATTGTGCAACATGTCATGCAGCTTTCTTGTTTTGGGAACGTGCCAAGGTACCGCCAAAGATGGTACCGTTGACTGAGGACCACGAGCGCATGTACGAAGCGCTCAAGGCCTGTGACCGTGAGTGGGTCGCCATCTTTCCACCCCACATTGCAGGTAAATGCATGGTGTAGTCGTCAAAGGGGGATGTACACTATAAGAAATACTGGGCTTCAATCAGTTCGAAAATGAACACTGTTGCAACAGTGTAACCATATTATAATAAACTCACATCAGGCATAAGAATATCTTCATTATATCTGATATTCATCATAAGCACATAGTATTTGTTACATGTGAGAAACATTTTAGCGCTACTTTATGTTCAATCATTCATTGTATATCAATATTTGTGATATTGTCATGTTGTGATGATGGTGAAAAAAAAGATAGAAAAAACTGCGAGTCACGAATCTACAAACTACTTATTGTGCAAACTTGTGCCCCCAAAACACAAGAGACTCCCAAAGAACGATGGTGGTAGGCAATTTGTCATCAAAAGTCCTGTCTATAGTGAACTGTGTTGACCATTTTTACGTGACTCATTGTAGATTAGCATAACCGCTGGTGCTTGCATATTTTCCAAAATATACGCCACTACTCACTTCGTGCATGCAATGTAATTATACAAAGATTCTTTCTCTATAGAATCGGCGACAACACTAGAAAATTATCTGGTACAGGAAGGCGTGGCTTGTGCCGAGCAGTAAGTTTATAATGCTGGTTAACCGGTGAAAAGCAGTGAGCGGAATAAAAAAAGAACAATGTACACCTGTCAGTACTGAGGGTCGGCTGTACTGGAGACTCACTCATATTTCTCTAATGCTATTAGACATCTTTATCAGAGCGTCGCTTACCCACCACTTTGCTCGCATTTCGCGTGCTCAAGTGGCTGCGGAGAACTGTATCCATTTTGCTTTTTTTTTAACAAGCATGTCTGCCAGAAGCGCCACTGATGTGTAGTCAGTTTGGCTGTAGTAGGATGACACAGGAACCAAGTGGACGCGCCCTCGCACTCCCTTCAGTCGGCTTCGTATCGAAGCATGGGCAGCGTTCTACATTCCGCTGTCACTGTGAGCATTATGTGCACACGCATGAGCACCGAGCGGCTGCATGCAAATTGTTAGGAGACGCACCAGTCTGAGTGGAATGGACCGTAGGTGCTCTGCTAAAAAAAGTCTTGTTCTGAGAAATTCATGTTGTAGCTGTTGAAAAAATAGAAAAAAAGGAACAGTGGTTCAATTGAGGAGCTTCTGTCTTTATTTGCTGCCAAAATAAATTGTAGTGTCCTCATATATTGTGTTCATAAAGTAAATGTAGCATTATTGTTCTTGTTTTTGCTGTTCATAATATTATTATGCACTAAAACAGTAGATGAAGCAACTATAGGTAGTATATACTTGGCATCAAAAGTTTACAGACTACAGAATCTGAAGAAACACTAAATTTATAAGTGGTTTGTGACCATAGCTGTAAAGCCATAATGTTTATAAAGCCTTGCATGTTCTTTGCATAATTGATCTTTTCCCTGTGCATTGGCTACAGACAACAGTACGAACACACACACAGCGCCGAACTAATAGCTGAACTTTATTTTCCTGTGCCCAGGTATAAGTGCACTCTATGCAATCTATGCAACAGGAAAACAGGAAACGACAACAGAAGCGAGATACAACAAATGCGGGCAGCAGAAAACATTCTGCTGAACATGTCGCCTATTTCGCTATAGGAAATCACGCTCACCTATGTTCCAGGTTGAGGATGCTGGTGACGACCTTTCCAGGAGTTGCACATAGGCAATCACCTGCACCAGCTGTCTTGCAGCCTGCCTCTTTCCTGGGTAGTAAGATAGATGGGGCAGCCGTACATTTCCACGAGAAATCCATTGGCGGGTCACTACTCTGGTTTACTGTGTCCGACAGCTGATTGGTGGCATCCCTGCGTTACATCACTGTAATCAAGTGAAGCCGAGGGAAAGGGGGCTCTCCGAAGAATCGGGCTTGTTACTTCCATTGGCACCACAGGGTCTTACACGTCTGTGTTTCATGGCCATAAGAAGGCAGGGCACTTGAGAAGAGAGTGACAATCTTCGGGAGAAGCATTTAATGGGAAGTTCGAAAGGCAAAAGACCTCTCTTGCACAACAGGTGACAACAGCTGTCACGGCCAACACGAGACAGCAGGGCTCGGCTTGACCGCATTGAAAAGGGTCTGCTCAAGCCCATTTTTGGCACCTGAAAAAACTCGAAAGAAATTGTACTATCATGTTAACGTTACCTCAGGTTCTAGACAAAGATGCACCAGCAAGCATAAAGAGAAGTTCATGCCATGTGGTGAAGGCTTAGTTTACTGTAACTTTTATTGTGCAAAGACGACTATGTAGGTCAAATTTGGCAGGGCCTAAATGAATGTCTTCAGGAGCATAGGTATATTACTGTAGAAGGAGTTGTTAAGGGGCACCATGGAGTGCATTGCTGCGATTGTGACTGCCGGCCTCTTTGGGATCGAGCACATCAATTGAGAAAGGGAACGAGACACTTGACAAGAGTACTCGCAGAAGTACATGAAATTTTGACATGGGGTTGCAAGTGCGTCTGTGTGTCCGCTGGTGAAGAAAGGAATCCAATTTCCTATTGCAAAATAAGGTACAAATGCGTCTGGACGTTTTCTACAGATTGCACTTTTGTGCACCTTGCTTCTGTTTTCTTTTTCCGTTTTCCTGGCACATAGTGCATCCTAGCCTGCACTCGGGAAACTAAAGTTCAGTTGTTGGTTCAGCACACGGTGTGTCCGTTGTGTTGTCTGTGTCTGATGCGCAGGAAAAACACTGATCTCAATGTTGTTTGCGTATAGTTATTACCAGCCAGGAATCCAAATACCAGGGTGTGGAAATGTTTTTCAGCTTTTTCTCAGACCTTGCTATCCGGAAACATTTATTGCCAACTGTACATCATCATTACCACAAAGCTTTATGTGTGTTTCCACGGATGTGACATGTTAACCCTCCTTGGACAACTTGTAGATATAGTATATACTTGCTTATCATGCTCTCTGATTCTTTCTAAAGTATGTAAAATTTTTTTTTAGTTTAGCGCAATTATCATGGAAGCGTTGAAAATGTGCTAATATTGTAATATTTTAGCTGAGGGAAATTCGTTCATCTAGCAGAAAACAGAACTTGTGATTTTTAAAAAATCTGTGGATTCTTAAAAGAACATTAAGGCAGCCTGGCTATGTATTGAAATGCACTATGAAGGGGTGGACAGTCTAAAATCCATCGAGCATCATGCCATACTCGTACATCTGACATCAAATGACTGTTGCACTACTGTTGACGTTAAAAATCACTGTACTTTAATATTTATTTTCTTAGTTGTTGATAGTTCCCTCCCAGTAGTTACACCCATGGAGACATTATACCTATATTCATGCAAATATGACCCAATAGTATAGGATGGCTTCTGTTTGAATCAGTGGCAGAAGCAGTACTCAATTTTATGGAGCCTTCTGAAATTGAATTACCTTTCCCCGTTGATGTTGCCGGCCCTAATGTGTGCTATTGGACACACAACGGCTGTAGTAGGGTTTGTTATGGTAATTGAAAGCCGTTATATAGAAAAATGTCATCTTCAGTGTTTCATTGTCTCCTTTACTGGGCGATAAAACATTGGATATTTATTAAACCAGTGCTCGCTGGTTCTATCAAGCACCGGGCTACAAGAACAGGTGTAGCCACATAAAGATAGGAATGTAGAGTGTGCAGACTGAAGAGCGCTGCGGAGATGGAAAAAGTCGTACAGAATGGTGGCTCCATCTCTCGATCCTTTTGTAGCTTCAAAGTTCCTGAATAACACTTAAATCTGATGAAATGGTTGTAAACCCTATAATTTCATTTTTTCCTAAGCTCTATTTATTTTGTTTGGACATCTGCCCAGAAGTTTGTAGCAGTTCAAAGGTCAAGCAGATTCAATATGGTCAGCAACTTGGTGGGTGCTGGTGGTCATTCAGTTGCTAAGTCCTTTTTTCACCCGGTGCTATAAAAAAAACCTCATGCATTGTCGAGACCAACACTTTTTCTTAACTGTCAAAGAAGCTGTTGCTTTTAGTCCTTGAAAAATGCCGTTGGGGCCTCAAAGTTGCGTAAAGTTCAACTGTTCTTGTGGTGAATTCCACATAATTCTGTTTCCTCAAGAAACTGTTATGCATTTTGCTGTGCTATAAACTACTTTACGTCCAGTGATAAACAGAGCTCTCCCCAGCATAGTAACGATGTCCGTGAACAGCTTCCGGTGCACATGGGCATGCTTGCAGATGAACCGGCACGGGGTGGCTACAAGATGGTGAATGACGCTCCGGTTGGCCGGGCCATCTCGAAGTTCGATCTGGCCGAAATCCTTGTCAAGGCCCTCACCATGGACGAGCACGTTGGGCACAGTGTTGGCATTGGCTACCCGGCAGCCTGAGCAGGTCTCGGTGGCACACTTTGCTCCCGGAAGCATTCCTCCCATTTTGCTGGGCTCAATTTACTCTCCACTGTAATATTGCGCATATAATGTTCAAACCTTCTTCCATGGTGTGGGTGCAGTTGTTGTGCAGAGAAATATTTCTCTATGTGTGTCTATAACGCAACGTTGTTTGTGCTGCCATTATGCTTGGGTGTGGTTACCTGTTGCAGTGGTATGTTCAGCTTTTCCTGCATGACGTGGCTACAGCCATCCAAAGTGCCAGTACAATAAACGGTATGCCCTCCTACTTAAGGACACTCTTCGTCAAATCTGTGTTGTTTATTTTAGATATTTGCATGGGGTAACCTGGTTTGTGTGCATGACGGTATTATACAATTCTATGTATTTTTTTTATTAAGTTTGTTCGCTTATTCTTGGCTCAATGTTGTGCTACAGTGGGCTTCGTTATCAGTAGAACTGGGTTAAACTGAACTGGAGTATCACTAAAATTGGGAAAAAATCAGGGCAGGAAACAGACATAAAATTGTGACAAGTTCCTGGACATTTCCTGGAGCACTGAATGGGTTCAGTTAATTTTTTTCGTATGTATTATATTGCTTATCATGCTCTGCCAGCCAACACACATGCAGCTCTAGTCTCTACCATCGAAGGAAATTGTTAAGATCGTCTCGAGTGTCTGCTCGCACAGTCTGCATCCTTTCCTTGTTGAGATTCTTGAAGTTGGAGAATGGGCACTCCACTTCTACAGACAGAAGAGGTGAAAAACCCAAGAGCTCATTCCGAGTCCTAGTCGGGATCGCAATTCGGTGTTCCTACAAGTGCACCCATTGTATGTCAGGAGTTTTTCTCGTGTGACTTTGGAAAGCTTTTCTTTGGCCGGATCGTCCAACTTTTCTGCCACAGAATTCAAAATTTAAAACTGTGCCTCTACACCAAGCCCTGCTTTCGAGCCTCCCAATCGCACTCGGTAGAAATTCATACAACTCAATGTTGTGTAGCTCACGGGGAAGTGTGTGGCTGGTTAAACTTTCTCGCAGCCCCCTCGTGGTGGCAGTTGTCAGCTTCAACATTTTTTTGCAAAGTTTCACACCTTGCCGTGTTTTTTTGCATGTTACGTGGCTGCTCATAAGAATGCTAGGAACCAAGGTGTAGGCTATAAGGAACACAGAGATACTGCTTTTGTTTCTCGTATATGGGATATATAAACTGAGCTGTGCTCAATGTACAGACATATAGAATGTATGGGCAAAAGGTGCAATTTGTAATTTTGCGGGACATCCAACGTGAATTTGGCACAGTTTGGGATAACAACGTCGCCGAAAACAATTTGCAGTCTGTTTCGTAGATGTTTGTTTGTACCCGACGCTATTATGTATTTGGACATTTGTCGAAAGCGGGACACGTCTCGGAAATCCCAACTCTAGTCGTGACTAAGCCTAAATTTGCATATTACAAGCTAATGATGTGTTATTATGTTGTGTAGCCATGTGGCTACCCTGTAGCTCATTGTACTTCCATTTTGGTCTTGAAATGAATCTTTATTTTGACTCAAATCTGGCTTCAAATGCACAGATGCACAATGCAAAATCTTTTTATATGCAACAGTGCTGATCTTGTAGCGACGATGATAATGTTATTGCATTTGAAAACTCCCAGATCGTCTTTCAAATTTTCCGGGCTCATTATGTGAACCTTCTACTGATGCTGATAAATGTTGTTCCATTGAATACACATTGTTCTAGGTTTTTCTGCCTCAGTGCACTTCTATATGTAAAGTTGACTGTGCCAAACCCAGTAACATAAATTCTCATATGTTGTTAAAAACGAATGATTCTTGACACTGACACATTCCTTGCAGAATTTTCAAGAGATGGAGTAGTATTTAGGATATTTAGGCGTTTCTGGCAATTTATTTTTACTGCTGTGAAGTGGAGCTGCGTGTGTTAATAACACTGGCATGTTTGCCATTCTTTTATACCATGCCCTTAATGGCAACTTGCTGGAGCATGGGCAAAAGTTTGGCGAGCTTGTAAATCATTGCATAATATGAGCAGGGTGGAAGACCTGTTTGTCTCTTTCTATCTTGAGGACATCTTCGGCACTGCTGGAGCATTGCTGCTTTGTGCTGCAGCACGATTGGAATGCATATGAATTTGCTGGCATTAGTGCACGTGTATTTTTAGTGTTGCATCGAGTGTCTTTACTTCTTGAGCAACAGGCGTGAGCACAATTTTAGTGAGTGCAATATTACCCATGCTTGTGTTTAATAAACAGCTCGAAACACTGAGTGAATGCAAGTCCACACTCATTTAGGCATGCTCTGCTTGGCAACGGCTTTTGCAGACTTAGCCTCACAAGTTAAAAGGGAATCGTTGTTATCCACCTGAGAGTAACTCTTAGCAGCACTGGGCCGTATGATATAAAATGGGAAAACCAGTGGTAAAGACAAAAACAAGGCGAAGAAAATGGCAGGGCAAGGCTGGACTGGCAACTAACATTTATTGCGGGAGACAAATATACAGACGCAGTGATTTTGTATTAACCGCTGTTTTCTTTTTTTCTGTTTGCCACATGTACCAACTGCCCTAGCTCCCCACTTTCTTAGGCCAAGTTATGTCATTATTATGCTAGATCAAAAAGTTCCAAGAATCTGGTATGAACTAGGTCTAGTTTTATTCACATTTAACAATAATAATCATGTGGTTTGCAACTCTCACATGCTATTGTCTAAGAGCCTAGTGATATCACAACCTGTGCACACCTGTCAGAAGTGCGTCTCTAACACACCTGGGGCTGGGATTGCTGTCATTTGCCGTTATTCTCATGCTTTGATGTCACAATAGAATGAGGCGTTAGTCTGATAACAATCCGGAGAAAACTATAGGTGATGGTCAGAATCGCTTGTTTTCCATCTTCAAGGTTCAGACGGGAACAGAGCTAAGAACGTAGAGAAAGGTGGAGGCACATGGAAAACGACACATTACAAGCCACAGCCCAATGTGGCATTTTCTGTGTGCCATCATCTTTGTTTGTGTCCTTAGTGCTGTTCCTGCCCGAGTGTGAATAATGAACTAGCCGATGCTATCACTTTAATATCTCCATCGTCTTCATCCACCGCTGCAACAAAGCCTGAACTGCTTTAATTGAGGTCTCTCATCTCTTCGTTTCTTGGGCTAATCTGTTTTACGAAGGTTTCGACCTGTTTGTGCTAGAGTCATGCATGGAAGACAGTTGAGCCGGGCAGCTTTCAGAGGCAGAATAGTTTGTTTTATTGCTTCTTGCATTTCCATGTACATTGGCAGTACAGAGCATTGATTCAAGCCTGGAGAGCCAAAAGACAGCGAAAATGCTTGGGACAGACAGATGCAAAGCACTTGGAAATTGCACGTGCAGCGCGCAGACAACATGACGATGAAGCATATAGTCCATAATTTTGGCCATGCGAGGCTTCTGTGGGTCACAACCATCATTTACGGCCACAGGTTTTGGCAGGCCGCATCCCATTCTTTGAGGACTGTTGTGACAGCGGAGCTATAATTCGGAGTGTTAATGTGCATGTATTCAAGGCGCAGTTGCTACTAGTGGTGCAGTATGACCTTGAGGTACATTGACCAGCATATAAAATGGCACAAACGACACGAATTGCACCGAACTAACGCTGCCTCCAACGTTCGTCATGCGTAGTTCGCATCGTCAGTTCCAACTCTAGTGTTAATGTGTGGCACTAATACATTCAACTTGCCCAGCTGTCAGCGCTGCCTATTGTGCAATAGAGGCTATTATGGAGTCGTTAAGTAAGCTCTCTGCAGTTAGGTCTGCCACAAAATCTGTCCCAAATGCAAATCTAGATGCGCAGTTTCAAAGCAATTATGAAAGGCCTCCTTCAGATGTTGAAAAACTCTGCCCCTGAATTCCCATCTTCACTTTGTGTCAGGACGCCTTAATTCTCTCAATGGAAAGTGCCTTGCTTTGCTGGTGATCTGTCCAAGTAACTTGTCGAACATTGTGAACTTTTGCCTTGCTTAGCCAAGAATGTCACCAGGACGCCTAGTAGTTGGCAGATGTATGCAGGCATGTAGGTGGCATCTTTTTTTCTGTGTGTGTGTATACTGCACAATAACAGTTGCACAAGCATTATGTGTCAACACTTAACATTGCACCTGGCCCACGTGTGAGCCACACACATATTTATGTCGTTAAGGCAAACATGTGCATAGGCAGGTACCCCCCTTTGGTACATCAAGCAAGTGTTCCTGCCATCACAATGTTGACATGGTGTTAGCTGTGCTCTCGTGAACATTATGACAGAGTACACAAAATTTGCATTCAAGAGGCCATAGCGGCCAAGAATCGATGCTGAAGACATTTAGACTCGCTGAAGCGAGTCTAAATGTTCAGCAGAAACACTAGGGCACACGTGAGGATGTTAATCTATGTGTCGCCAGTATTGTTGCTTGAAAATAAGTTCTGTGTTCCCCTTCATAATGTTCGTGGCTGTGCACGGCTGTGCTCTTGTAAAGCAGGCTTCACAGTCAACTTATGTTACTTGATGACAAGTGATACAACCTTTCTAAAGGGCAAAGGGGCAGATGCAATTGTGGGGTTACACTACTTATGAAGTAAGTGGAGCACACCATTTGTCGCTGGTTTCAGTAACCAAAGTGCTGTGGAATTGGTGGCACACTGACCAGCTTTGGTGAGCTACATTTAATACAGTGCTGATACTGGATGTTGATGAGCAACACATAACTGAACAGTGTGTGGCATATGGCACAGCCTTGCACTAAACAATCCTGAACTTTGCTTCCAAAATACAATTATGGCACAGAGAGGATTCTTTGCAGAGATACGAGCAAGCACTTTGGTCATTCGCTGCCCTATTTCAGCCTGCATCTGCACTGCATTGCGGTTTCAGCAAAATACCTTTTAATAAGCTTGCTCAGCTCACACATGTCACTTGTTAAAGAGTTTGATTGATGGAGAAAAAAGGCAGTGTCAGCATGCAGAGAGGAGACCGAGGTGCAATTTCTGCACCAGATGTGATGTGACCTAGGTAGCTGGCTAGCTTTTTCATTAACCACGTAGCTGTGCGCTGCTGAGTATGTCATTAGTTCTTAGCATTTTCGAAATGTGGCTCACTGTCCTCAACAATCCTTCTTTCAGTGAACAGAGCAAATATGACCGGAAGGTGCAACAAGGCTGCACCTCTCTCCAATAATTAAACCATTCTTGTCCGAGTGCGCATAGAAGGCAGTTCTTCAGTTTCGTGGGGAATCGTACCACTGGAACAGCCCATGCATGCTGCCTGCGAGACTCTCATGGTAGTGCATGCGATGATGAGTGCTTGAAAGTCAACAAGTGAATTGCTCCTCATGTTGTCCCCCCTGCTGCGTTTTCATGCTTCGTAACACTTCTGTTGATTTTGTTGTGTCACGAAAGCTCCATTCCAGCGCTGTTCAGTTTCCGTGTGAGGGGGTACAGAGCAGAAGTGCAGAGGCACAAGTGAAAGCAAAGTGTTTACGAATAACTGAACAGGAAACTTGGTGCAACAAAAACTGCAGACACAAGAAAGAAGGCTAGCACGTGGCTTTGTACTCCTCTCTTGTGCCTGTGGTTCGTATTGCACTGAGCTACCTGTTCAGTTATGGAGGTGGTGGTGGTGATAAACTTTATTGAAAAGGGGAAGGGTAAGGGGAAGCCACGTTCAGTTATGGAAAGACAACTAGCCCAACAATCAACCCCTGTTCACGAGTGGCCAAGCATTGGGCACATCAAACATGCTTGACCATGAAATTTCAGTCGGTCACAATCATTCTCTTCATCAGCCACATTATGTCCACCACAGGACAAAGCCATCTCTTAGTGTTCGAACATCTTTTTCCGTTTTGCAAATTCACCCTTGACTGTTAGTCTTTGTGGGGATTCCACCATTTTATTTATTTACAGTATCTTACAGGCCCCATCAAGGGACCTTTCCTTTCTTTTTTTTTCCTAAGGAAAAGTTCAATAGAACATTCCTTGTATGTGCCATCTGCATTGCCGGACCTGCTAAAATCCACTTGTTTTATATCAAGCTGGACAGTAATGTCATTACTCGCATTTAAACCTTCATATAATGGTGTCATATTTCGAACAAATGATGCCATGCCTGTAATTGATAGCAGTGGCACAGTGGGGACATTGCCGGGTGTTTTCAGCCTGGTGTTGATTTAAGAGTATGTTTTTCACCTGCTCACGGCTTCCTCCCCGTTGTTTTCATAGGAATTAGCATACATTCTGGGAGCGCTCTTACACTGAAGCACTGGCTAGGCCACTGATTTGGTAGGTGGCCGCTGAACCATTTCAAGCCTTTGACTACATTAACGTATAGGCAGCAGCCTCACATTATTTCCTTTAGTTTTGCACACATGCGCGAATTGCTGGCATTTTGTTTCTGGCATGCAAGAACTGTCACACACACATTACCTAGAATGAGTTAGTGAGACCACCTATATTGAAAGGGTCGCCAAAGTTCACTCTATTGTCGAAACAAAAAAAGGACACAGAAAGTATGAGATTGATTTAAATGTGCAAATCACCAGGAATTAAAACTTAAAAATTAATGATGTTTAGATCAAAGATGGGAAGCACACCAATGAAAAGGTTGTTGAATATACTATAATGCCTCAGGGTGATTGGTCACTGTTAAAATAGGCAATTCTGTCATTGCGAAGGCACCATCTCTTGATAATGTCATTTTCCGGTTAGGACACTGACATCCACCTCATTCTTGGTAGTAGTCTTAAAGCATAACTGTCCTCACACTTAGAAGTGAAAATGCTTGTATAACGGAGCTTTGCAAAATCATTAAAGAATCCAGGTAGTAAAAGTTATTCCACCACTCTGTCCTTTGTAGCCCCTCTTTTGCTTTGGGACATTTAACTCCATAAATAAATTTTTAAAAAAGTTTGAGTTACCATGCTTGTGTTCTGCGCAAACATGTTTTGTGCAACATCGCAGCTGACTGGCCACTTGTGGCAAGCAAGGTGTGTGTATTACGTGCAGCTGTGCGGAACATGGTGCCCCATTGCTAAGTGCGTCTGAGTGTAGTCTGTGCACAATTACGTGATATCCAGTTTCTTTTGCGGATTGTGCTACCACTAATTAGATAAGGTGGACACTGTTACAAAATGTAGCCTTCACAGGAACCGCAGTTTAATGAGGTAACAGTTTAACAAGTGCTGCTGTCATATTGTGTTTAGACTTTGATGGTGCAGCATCTCGATTCCTCAGTTTCTCTCAATATATGTTACAATGATTGTTAATTAGGCCCTTTGTGATCTTTTCCAAGCGTGAGTGGCCAAATTAGCGGGCCAGTGGTGTATGTCTGTACCAATATGCCAGCCTACAAGAGAGCGCAGAGGAAGGCTTCTAAAGCCCCTGGCACTTCCTTCCTTTGTAGTGACATGGTTCACTAGTGCGAAGAATGCATTTCTATTTTGACTTCTGGCAAAGGTCGAACTGACGCTCCAACGCCACACCAAAGGTATGGTTGCATATTAAATGTAGTCGCCAATATTACATAGCATTAGAAAAATAGTCCGAAGTCCACATAAACTGCTAGTGAAAGGAAAAAAAGTGGTTAAGAATAATGATGGTTATTTATGCTATAGAAAGGTACATCTGTGCTGGAATGTGTTTAACGTTGCTATCGTTCGGCGGGTACATTTGTCACACAGCAGTAACCAGGGCCACTTTTTATGCAACAGTGCATGCAGGTTTGTTTTCTATCGGCAATGCTTACGTGCACACGTAACTACACAAGCGATAGCGACTTGCACTGAATCGTGTTACCATAAGGTAACGGCGACGCACCTGTGAAAGGTGCGATGGTCTTAGAATGAACACTTCAGTCCCTCACCACTGCACTTGACAAATATACAAAGAGCTTTGCTGAAAACGAAATGTATGCTTGAGAATGACTTCAATAGATGCCTGCACAGGACAGGAGTCGAAAGTGCTATACTTGAACCTCATTCTAACAGAGCCACATCCAACACAAGGAAGAAGACTTTCACATCCGATATTGGATATTAGCATATACATTTGCTATATGCTAACTTTAGGCAATAATATTTTATAATTTACTTTATTATATGCCATAATTAACCATATCCATGTTTGTTATGTATCGAGGTTCAACTGCACAAGGACTTGTGTTATCCTGGATGGCAGTTAGGCGTGCAATCTCTCACCACCCAGAATACAAGGTTTAATGCATGGGTGCTTGATGCCTAGGCCTCGTGCAGTTTCCTGCTAGGCAACTGTAACCAGGTTGCTGGTATTGGATACAGAAATTTCAACAGTCATGCTTTTATATATCTGTGCACTGCTGGGATTGCATCAAGGCATTCCTCAGAAGCTGTTAAGAAGCACATTCTACATTTGCTTGCTTCACTTGGGAATTGTACTAGCCATGAGGTATGCCCTATTTTATGTTCTATATGCAATTTTGTGCCACCTGAATGTTTGTGCCGACACCTACCAAAGCATGGCACTCAGGCTGCCATACCTCCTGTAATGACATCATTACTACATCATCCTTTCTTGGGGATGAAGGGTGCACTACAGTGCCCTCTACGCCATAGAATTTTGGCGCTCTAAAAAGATGTGCACCATGTGTTAGTGAGGGGTGTTCTTTTGTCACACAAGAAAAATCGTCAATCTAGGGACATTTCCGTTCGTTCACCTCTCCTGCTGGATACCGATCCATCAGATGCAGATGCTGTATGTTATTTACATCAGCTGCACCCTTACCTTTCCCCCAGTGCAGGGTAGCAAACTAGAATGTATTCCGGTTAACCTCCTTGCCTTCCCCACCCCATTTCTCTCTCTCTCTACAGACTGTATCCCCGAGCTGAAATTTTAGGACTAAGCACTTCCAGTGTCTACTTGCAGGCACTGAGCATGTGTGTATTTCAGGCAACTCCTTATCATTGGAGTTGCAGGAACATCGAAATGTAGCATCTACTTCACTCAAGAAATAGCAGCCCTACAGTCGGTGAAGACAAAAAGGAGCTAAAAGTCGGACCACAGCATCGCATAGCAATATGTCACAGCAAGTATACCATAATACCCTTGTTGGGGGGTGAACACGACATGTTGTGGCAAAGAAAAAAACAGAGCCTGCAAATGAGTTGTGGCAATTACAATTTTGTGTCAAAAGTGTGCTTAGACGGATGCGACGTTTTTAAGAGTGTGGTAGTGTGCTGCTTTGAGGGTGTCAAAAGGTTGTCAGCAGCATTGTTTCTGCATCCGTTTGGGTGTACCTGGGCTCAGTCCAAAGTTTAAACACAGAAACCCGTGAGCGGTTAGATGGTTCCAGTTGCCACTGCCGGCTTGTAACGCTGGCGGAAGTGGTTCTCCTTCTGCCTCCACTGCAGCGCTTTCATCCTGAGCTGGTCCTGTAGGCTTCGGCGGATGAGTTGTGCTTCGCGTCGCTTGGCCGCCACATGCTTTGACCAACGGTCCTCGGGCACTGGCAGGCCGAAGTCCTGAGAAAGCAAAGACAAAGGAGTGAAGGGTGTCAAAATCGATGACGTCACAGCAAGCTGGTGCGGGATTTTCGAAGGCAGTGTTCCCACCCGCTTTTTGTTCTTACACTTTTTGTGCCTCAGCGAGCGTTTCCTTGGGGTAGCGGTGGTATTCTGGAAGGGTGCTTTACTAACACAGCTCAAATACATTTTCTTTTTAATGTCCCTTTTAAGGGTATGCTGACCTGATAATTTCAAATGCTCTTTTTTTGTGTTTGTTTTAAATGAAGGTCGTAGACCTCTAAACCCTAAAAGAAATAGTGATGTGCCCCAGTGCGCTGTAAATAATTTATTAAAATAGATTCAGTTGAGGTTTCTTTTCCCAGGAGGATAAACTGCCGGCACTTTGCGGCTCTTTGCTCCTCACTGTTGCAGTGCGCTAGTTGCCCACCGCAGGGTGACAAAAGCTGCACTTAACCTCGAGGGGCGAGGTACAGTGATGTGAGAAAAAAAGCAATGTGGACAGTACACTTCGCTTTTTCTTCTTCTTTTTTTTTTCAAGTTCGTGCACACTATGACGCGATGCAGCATACGCTCAACACACCTCGAGTTTCCCGTTAGTTACTACCAAGGTGCATGGTGAAGTCTACGTTTAATGCTACAAAGAAATGCGTGACCTTCTTGTCTCCTGTTCCCAGCACAGTGGCTCGTTGCTCTAAACATATTAGGCACGTCCACGTGCATGCTTCTTTCGTGCCGAAGGTGCTCTCTGAAATGCCTGGCGCATGTGTCATGTGTTAGTTTACCGCATTGTTCCGTCATGACAGCTGTAGCGCTTTGAGACACTATGTGTTGAACTGTATACTGCCTTAGGGATTGGGCCGACATTTCCCAGACTACACTGCCTGTCATGATGTGGCCGCGATTTAATGTGAAGCATTCTCCTCCGAGTCAACCTAGTATTTCTTGCTTGTATCTGGCCATCTTCGTAGCCAATCCTGAAGATAGTTTATTTAAAAAGGCAGCTATTAAAGAAAAAAAGAGAAAAGAAAACGTGGTTTGGATAGTCATGATACATGACTTCTGCGCGAGTTAATAAAGGTTCTATGCTCCAAAAGAAAGTGCGTAAAACCTCATAATCAACTTATTGACTCTTGAGAATCAACTCTTGAGAAGCTGCTTTGCATCAAAGGCTGGCCACATACCCCTTGCTCTGGATTTGAGGTTAGCGAGATCTGGTCGAGCACGGTGAACTAGGCTAGGAAGAGTGCGAGGCACGTCTCGAAAAATTTATTTGTGTGAGTGACGAACGATAAATGTTTAATCTGTGTATGTTAATTACAGCGTCTGTAGAAAGTCAGTTATCCAAGCATTCCATAGTGTCATACAGCCGTCATCAGCAATGCTTCCCGGAGTTCTAAAACAACTATACAATACACCAACTTCTAAATTGGTTAGTATAGGGGAAATCTGAAGTGCAATGGGTGGCGAAGCTTTTGTTGCAGATTGCTCAGTGGCTATGGTGTTGGGCTGCTGAGCACGAGGTCGCGGGATCGAATCCCGGCCACGGTGGCCGCATTTCGATGGGGGCGAAATGCGAAAACACCCGTGTGCTTAGATTTAGGTGCACGTTAAAGAACCCCAGGTGGTCAAAATTTCCAAAGTCCTCCACTACGGCGTGCCTCATAATCAGAAAGTGGTTTTGGCACGTAAAACCCCAAATATTATTATTATTTGTTGCAGATGACCACTGAACCCTTGCCTTTAACATATTTTCATGCGTGATGTGACGTTTGTAGTTGGTTTCTCTGGTGTCTTGGGCGAACTAAACAGAGCCTTGTCTGTATTTTGCAAAATTAAGGAGCATCTTAATTGTGGGTAAAATGTAGGCAATGTTTAAATTGTGTGGGTTAAGCATGGCCTGTTAACAAATTACGTGTTCAAGCGTTCCAAAGTGTATTGATTGAGCTTTACAAACGGCGTACAATTTAGCACGCAGCCCTGGCATAACCGCACATGCCACCAAGATCAAACTCGGCAAAAATTAGCGGTTACGTACGGCAAATCTTCATGAGAGGTTAAATTCATGCTTAACATGCTGTTCCTTGGTGTGACTGACCACTGATACAAACCTTAATTCCCTCCTGGTTCTTCAAAAGTGCGTAATACATCCAATTTCTAACACTTTATGAAAGCACATGATCATATCTTTAAAGCTATTAAATATTGCCTGTCAAGCAGTTATACAGACACAAGCTGTGTTTGGAGATATTATGTGAGTTTCGGATAAAAACATCGCTTTTACTGCATACATATTACGTGAAACAAACCCCATACGAAGTTCGAACTACGCAGGAGCTTAACATCCAAACCTTGGTCATGCATCAACTACAGAGACCAACAATTAACTCACAAATACCAGACATGCTAAATCAATACCCAACCATACCACATTTACTGCAATGTAGAACTTCATCTAAATCATTTAAAAAAATGCTTTAGATGCTAGCTTTTAGAACTTCTAGCTAAAAAATACAAAAGTTCTCACAATGTCTAAAATTCTTGGCGTATCTACACATGGACATGATATACCTCTGCTGCTGTGTGATAGTACTAATAGTGCTTTTCACTACTTGCACAAAAAACTGAAATACATAATTGGTTAATTAACAAAAATTCACCAATTAATTCTAACCATGGAGTTCGCAAGGCTACTTGGATCGCACTTGGAACGAATTCTCAGGGTGACACCAGTTTCGAGATATTAATTCCCCAACTTTATGGAGAAATGCATTGGTGTTCCAGTTACTTAACAACATCTTGTTAAGAAAACTACCATAGTGTCCGCTGCTTCGAGTAGGCCACCTCATAAACTAGAATTTCGCTATCTGCCACAGGCAACCTTTAAGAAATTTTGATGGTGTTCACTGAAACACCCGGTACGTAAGTGCTACTGATTCTTATTAAGACCAGATTACGGTGCTCGCTTCATGTGAGTGAAATAGATGGGCTGACGTTGCAACGAAGATCGAAAAATGATAGCCCCGACATATCGGCAGTGTCATGCGCGCACCCCAGAATTGCCACATTGTGTAAAAACAAAGGCACTGCTGTGTAGTAGGTCTATACACCTGTATAGGTTAAGCTAAAAGGCACATGGTTTCAGCCTGCGTTCTCTTGCGTGTCTTTTCTCGGTACATGTGCTTAATGCAAATGCTAAATCTACATTTAGATATAAACCACACGGACTGATTGCGAGATTTCTGTGTGACCCAAATTAAAATGACAGGTCAGTGAGATATGCTTCACTTCTAACAGCACTAAAGTATCGTGTAGATTGTGTAAATTTTATGTGAAGTGTGTGTTTACTTCTAGATACCTGGTTCTTTTTTGTAGTTTTTTTCTTGTTTTTTTTTCTAAGTGCTGTTGACTGACAGGTGCACGGCCATGCATTCGGTACTTGCCAGTATTGTGCATTATTCTCTCCTGACATCTGGCATTGTGAGACGCTGTGTCAGGAAGCACTGCCTTCAGGATGGGTCCCTATTTTATTGGGATAGCAATGATATGGATATTTCAGGCACATTTCTGGCATCGGCATCACCGTGAGGCTCCATATAAAGTCTAAGGGCGATAAACGCGTCGTGGCGCGCCTTATGCTGTATGTGCAAGTGCAGGCGTGCAAGGGTGGGCCGGCAATTGCACCTCAATCTCGCACACGCAACAGACAAAAGCCAGGAGGAAGCGCGCCACTTTCAGTCATACGCAAGGCTTCAAGGGGAGGGTAAGGTCTCTGTCTTTCTTCTTGAGGCTTGGCACAAGTTAGCTGATACACTTTTTGTACAAATTTGCTGCTTTGATTTAGGCAACACAATCGGATCATATTTTCAGTCTCACCATGTTTGTATCCCTTTAAAACAGCCGGCCGTGATGTGTTATCTCACGAGTCTCCTTTAACGAACGCATTATTCCATCTGCATGTGGTGGGGTTTGTTCACTAGTTTCATCAATGTTGTGGTGCACCACATAAGTGAAACTAGTTGTTTCTCAATTACAAGCTCTTCACTTTGACCTGGTGTCCAAACCCCAACAGCATTATGCATGCACGTGTCAAGTAATATAAATCAGCCTAGCTTTTTAACGGTGAACTGCATGCAAACCTAATGTTTCATTTTGCGTAAGAATGAAAAAACATTCGACTCAATATTCGCAAAGACATTATTCAAACACCCCTACTTATTTATGATTGGCCAAACTGGGGGCATATGCTACATTTATTGTTTTGATATATAAATGTATATGCGTTACATTCGGCCACACGTTAAAAGCGAGTAAATGCTGCCGAATGGTGTGTCCGGATGTTTTTAATGCGAAAGAATTATATGCTCCATTATGCAAAGATTCGTTGGCACGACCGAAAGATGGTACCCAAAATGGTCGACAGTGCAAGGAGCAAAAACACGTCAAAATATGCTCGGATTGACATCAAATTTCTCAGGGAGGTTCCTGTGAACAGATTAAACTAATCGCTGTTAAAACTATATTAAGTAAATTTCTGTCTGGGTGGGAATTGAACCTCAGCCTCTGGGTGCAAGATGAGCACGCTTCCACGACGATGCTGCGACAGTTCCACGGTGCTCGCTGACTGAAGCTGTGCCTAGTGCTTGCGTCATTGCACACATCACATTGCAGCCTTCTGGATCACTAAAGGTGTGGCCTAGTGCTTGTGCCATTGGGGACATGACGGCCCAGTCAATGGAGAGAAGGTGGCACCATGTCTTGAGTTTAGTATTACTATAACGACACGGGGGCCTTAACGCTATCGTATTCAAGGTGTGGGTGCATATTATTGGGCGGGCTGACTTGAAGGAGGTTGCAAAAAACGCACGGCTTCGTGAAGTGCCACGGTTCTTGATCATTACCTCTCCTTTTGAACCTACTTTACATCTGCCTCTTTAAAAAAGTGCTTGCACATATGTCCAAATGTGCACAGGTTTTAGTGCGCTCAAGTTAATTTTTTTCGAACATGCTCGCTCTTTGTTTCATAGTTTTGTTTTGCTGCAAAAGTGCTTGCATCGCAGCTGGCGCGCAACATAAAAGCGACTTCATTCGGGTCAGTTTTTCAGCTCCATCAGATGTTAGCACATTCTCGACGCTTTTTCAAGGTTCATTCAGGTTTACTAATGCAGTCGTTTAGTTTCAATGTACATCCGCATGTATTGGTTTGCTTTGTGGTGTTCAGCACTTTTAACGTTCCGAAAGTCATAGTGGTGGCACCATGATAACTAAATTTAGGTCACCTGGGGTGTTCAAGATGCACTTCAATCATACAGTACACGGGCTCAGCAAAATTTCAAACTATGCGAGGAGGACAGTAGATGAACAGAAACATAGATGCTCACACAAAGCGCAGTGTTGGGCTAGTCAGTTCATCGATTCAGCATAGATATTGATCACACCCTGTCTTCCTCACGCAGTTTAAAATTTCTCTGAATCTATGAACCGACTAACCCAACAACATGCCTTACTTCAGTACACGGGACTCCTGTATTAGGCTTCTATCCTGGCTGGACGCATCCTCCGAACCGAAAGGATGAGCAGTGGCTACTGGCACGTCTTGTGTGCGGGATTATTGTAAGACAGAAAGGTCACAAAGGGCCACAGGTCCTTTGTGACCTGTGGATAAGGATTAACATGTTTACTGCTTAACAGTAAAAACTTCTTGCATCCGATTAAGTAAATGGGTATAGCATGCGTCTATGCCCTGCGTGTTGCCTTCCATCTCTTGCGACAAATAATTTCGCAGTTTTTTATTATTGAGTGCGGATGGAGTTGCCGTCCTTCAGCACCTTTATTAAACTCGTGAGGATTGTTTGGTCGTACAACCCTTGTGCTCTCTGTCTCTAATATATGGTTCCAAAATAGTGTTCGAGTTATAGGGACACTGCTTCCCTACGACAACCTTCAAAGCAAAAGTATACAGACCCGAGCAGTATGCACATATTCTTTAGCACTTCAAGAAAGGCATTACTGGTGCTAACGGGGGCGGGGGATAATTATTTTCGTAACCTCTGTCCAGTTTTGCTATCAAGTTCATTCTTGGTATCAAACTCAAACCTCTTGCACCGTAATAAATAAAATAAACGATTTTATGTGCTGTGAAAACTACCGGTACGTTGTTCACATTATCAATGCTGTCTATGCATGAAAACATTGCTCATGGCTGCCAGAACCCATGCATCAGCTACGCGCATCTGTAAAAAGCGCAGAGCAGAAGTAGCCCAGTTGCTAGGCACTGGTGACCCAAGACAGTTGCATTCTTTCACGAGCTTTCACATAAACGAACCTACGAAACCATGTTCGCATGCTTTTCACGCAGTCAAAACTTGTTGAAACTCTGCTAATTACACGCATGTTTTAGCACACCATGAGCATGCATCGCACTTACCAACACAAACTCTCACCATGCAGACGCTTACCCCTTAAATAATCGTCCTTTTCTTTGTTTTTTGCACAATTCCAACATGGCATTATTAAGGCCAGTTACTGACTGACGAAGCAAAATCTGGCCTCATAAGCTGCTCCGCAAGACTCGGAAGTTTTTCCGTGGATTTCCTCCGGAAGCGAGTTAGGCTTCATCTGCTATGGCAGGGTCGATATAGGCGGCACCACCGTCAAGCGGGAGAGGGGAGCAGAGGAGGAGGGAAGTGGTTGGGGCTACTTTTGCACATTGAGGAGTTTTGGGCAAGTAGTTTAGGCCAATGTATGAGACGCCAATGTATGAAAGCCTCTAACTTACAGCTAGAATACAACTGGCAGAACTTTCCAAGGTAATCAACAAGCGAAAGATAGCTGACATAAGTAAGTATACTATGGATAGAATTGAGCATGCTCTCAGGAACAGAGGAAGCCTAAAAGCAGTGAAGAAGAAACTAGTAATAGGCAAGAATCAGATGTATGCATTAAGAGACGAAGCCGGCAATATCATTACTAATATGGATAAGATAGTTGAAGTGGCTGAGGAGTTCTATAGAGATTTATAGAGTACCAGTGGCACCCACAACGATAATGGAAGAGGGAATAGTCTAAAGAATTTGACATCCCACAAGTAATGCCAGAAGAAGTAAAGAAAGCCTTGGGAGCTATGCAAAGGGGGGAGGCAGCTGGGGAGTTTCAGGTAACAGCAGATTTGTTGAAAGTTGGTGGGCAGATTGTTCTGGCACTGCAAGTGATAAGGGAATACATCTACTCAGGACAGGTAGGGTGACTACGAGTTAATGACATCTTAGTTGAAATTAAGAAAAAGAAATGGGCATGGGCAGGGCATGTAATAAGGAGGGAAGATAACCGATGGTCATTAAGGGTTACGGATTGGATTCCAAGAGAAGAAAAGCATAGCAGGGGGTGGCAGAAAGTTAGGTGGCAAAGGGGATTAAGAAGTTTGCAGGGACAACATGGCCACAATTAGCACATGACCGGGGTAGTTGGAGAAGTATGAGAGAGGCCCTTACCCTGTAGTGGGTGCAACCAGGTTGATGATGACGATAATGAGGCGAGTAGTTTTAGGGTTCTTTTAGCTCTCGCCTGTGTTCTATTAAAAAAAAAGTTGGTGTGGCCTCCGCGGCGCAGTTGGAACTAAAAAGTTTACTAGCCAGAATACGTTTGAGTGGGACGAGCGGCTGGGGCAGCGCATGATCTGCAGCGAGGCGCCCGACGACGAAAAATACTGTGGTGGCGCTGTGATCGAAGAGGATTTAAAGCCCCTCACTCAATTTTCCCAAAGTATTGGCCTCGAGCTCCACCACTGAAAAAGTGGGCGCCACCGTCGGTGTGACGTCCTATTAGGGATCACGTGGACATAGCGGCCGCGTCGGGAGCGCCGAAGCGAGCTGAAAACGATCCCCTCGTACGCTGCGGTCCTTAGTGGCCAGATTTTCCCGCTTCGAGTGTCTCCTTTACAACGCTTGAAAGCACTACAATCGGTAATGGCTGCCTTTGAAGGCGCGCAACATGGTAGACTACTGCTCGGTGCCGCAGTGACGTTGCGGGAGACACATGGTGCGATTTTGGGTGCGATCGGTCGTACGACCATTCGCATCGGCAGCCGCACTGAACAGATTCTCAACCAAATCCGCCGCACGCGGCGCCGAATCGCACGCCGCGCATGCGACCAACTTGCTGAATATTCTCGTGCGACCGCCGCATCGGTCGGGCGACCGCAGCCAATGACAGCGCAGGTAGCGCGAACGTCACGGCTACGTCATAGACCCGACGGGGCGGAGCCGGCGAGCGAGCGCCTCGCCGCTCCGATCATGTCTGTTTTTTTTCTCCCTGGTCGAAACGAGGGCCTCTTTCACCGCTGACGGCGGCACATAAATAAGCAGCAATTTGTTTCTGACACGAAGTAACTTATCGAATTAAGCGGCCTCGAAAGAGTGCATGTTATAAAACGTTGTGCGATATAGTAAATCGTTGGCGTGATTTCTAATCGGACGCGGTCAGCGCAGACGCGCCAGCAATCGTCTATACGAAGCGGCTCGCCTGACTGGCGTGTTTACTCATCGCTACTAAAGGCACCGAGAAAACTAACCGTATTTTCACTTAAGAGAAACATAAATGTTCAGGCATTGATTGTGGTGATCAATTTAGGCGCTTTATTACGAGCTGGGGACGCATCGGCATGGGCCCTCGGCCTCGGATAGACGGCCGGCTAGCTAGGCCTACACAGTCTCCGAGCGATCGCAAGCTCGCCTGGCAGCTCGCTCGCTTCCGTCGGCGCCAATGAAATCAAATGTGCTGCAATTTAAGCGGGAGATAACTGTGTACATGTTGTGGCGCTTCGTTATACGAGCTGGAAGCGATCGTGTCACAAGCGCCATCGGTGTCGCTTTCGATGGCCGAGCGAGCTATGCCTGCGGCTGTCAAAGGAGCCGTTACTGCTAACGCGGCCTTGTGGAAACACGTCTACAGTGCTTCCATAGGCGTGTTTATATTGTCATCGTTTGGTTCAAACAAGAGAGCTGTGCAAATACGTTTGCTTTCACTGTCTGTTCGAAGTTATGCAGCATTCCGAACTTCTACGCAGGGGCGCCGGTTCTGGGCGGAGCTAACCGCCGCTCGCTCATTCGTACCATGTGTCCCGAATCGCCGCATGCGGGAAGTCGCACACGACGCGCCGTACGACAGATCGCACGGAAAATCGCACCATGTGTCTCACGTAGCCGCAGGACAAGAAGCTGCGGCGTGAAGCTTGGCTCGCGAAACATAAAACCGACAAACAGTCGTCGGCTACAACTCGGGTATGCAGCAAGCACAGACACGAGGAAGATTTCTGCTACAGCGCCGGGTCTGCGGTGTTTGGAAAACGCGCATTGCGACGCTCGCTCGAGTCCACTGCCCGACTAATATCATGACGGGTTGGTCTATGAACTTGTCGATGCTATAGATACTGGCAAGTTCACTGGAGTGGAAAGGGAGCGGTAAGAAGCACATTAAAAAAAGCGTGGCATATGGTCATATTTGTGTTACGAACTAATGCACTGGATTACAAAAAAGCAGCAGCGCGAAATCGAACGCTGAGAACACCGATAAACATACAGTGCGACGCAACTCGAGAAATAATATTGAAACGTCCAAGAATTTAGAAAAAAAAAAAAGATTGAATCGTCGCGACGGCACATCACAGTCCCCGTATAGGCGTCGAAGTCTCTACAATGAAATTATTTTTGAACAGCTCTGATAGCGCCCACGCAACAATGGTTGCTTGTATACTGTCAAATGCTCATATTCTGCGGCCTAAAGCTCATGACACGGTGCGAAAACGCGCACGCGGCGAAAGCGAAACAGCGCGCGGACAAGCATGCAGACGCGCAGTCGGTCGCTGCTAATCTACGCGACCGCTGCATTGAGGCTTCATTCTGTTACGCCCCATTTAGTTATACAAACACTATAAGAACGTATTTCACATAGTTTGCTCTCAGCGTTTACCTACCTTTCACGCAAGAGGCCGGTTCGGGAGACTCCATCGTGGCGACCACGCAGTGGCGTTCACTGTACGTATTCGATAAAGAGATTGCGCCTGTAAACGATTCTGTGCTTTTAGTTTGCCCAAGATTATTTAGACAGTAAAAAACTTCTCTCGTTTCGAAAGTACGTACAGAAATGTCCGGAAGAGCTCGTGCGTGGTGTTTTATGTGAGCGCTGACAGCAAAACCTATAAGGAGCGCGCCGCGTGATCCCTCATACTACGCCAGCGAGGCGCTTCCTATAGATGGCAAATCCGTAACTCCTCGCCGCCAATATAGCGCAATAATTAGATCTTTCCGCCACCCCGCTCTCCCTGGCGCCTCCTGTCGCCCCAGCCTCCTCCGCTCCTCCATTGGCCAATATGTGTCACATGGAAGCAGGCGTCGCACTATGTATATTTTTTCTTTCGAGCGCGCTCCGACCGCCGTTGTTGGCCCACTGCGACTGATTGATCGCGGGAGGTCGCGGGATCAAATCGCGGCCGCGGCGGTCACGTTTTGTTGGGGATGACATGCAAAAACACCCGTGTCCCGTATATTGGGGCACGTTAAAGAACCCGAGCTGGTCAGAATTGATTTGGAGTCTCCCAATACGGCGTGCCTATAATCGTGTCGTGGTTCTGGCACGTAAAATCCAAGAATCAATTTTTTTCTCTCTATTGTACGTGTGCCTTGAATGTTCCGGCTAAAGCAACACTGCTTCCCCGCGAAAACTTGCAACGCAAAGTAATACAGACGTACATCGTATACAGGTACGCACTTCAACAAAAGTGCTACTTGTGCTAATCAAGGTGGGGTAATTTTTTTCAGAATCTCTGTTCAGCTGTCCCATCAAGTTCGTTCTTGCTGTCAAATTCCACTTGCTGTCAAATTCCAACCACTTGTATCAATAAGTAAACAAAAAACGATTCCATGTGCTGGTACATTGTTCAAATTAATTATCAATACTCTCTACGCGTGAAAACGTTGCTCATGGCTGCCACAACCAGTGTATGAGCTACTCACATCTGTAAAAGGCGCGGAGCAGAAGTGGCCCTGTTGCTAGGCATCGCTGGCCCCAAACAGTTGGAATCTCTCATGCATCGGTCGAACAAAAGCATCCTGCAGGTACATAAATGATACGAAACCACGTACACATACTTTACCGCAGTTCTAGGTTTTGAATGTGTGAATTATGCGCGTGTCTGAGCACACCGTGTGCATGCATCGTGTTTCAGCAACACGAACTCAACGTGTGGGTGCTTTACGCCTTAAATAATGGTAATTGTCTACATTCTTTTGCGCAATGCCAACAGGACATTATTAAGGCAAGTTACCGACTGACGAAGCAACACCTCGCCTCAAATTCTGCTCCACAGGGTTCGAACGAACTTTTCCGCGGATTTCCTTCGGTAGCGCGTGGTCAGCGTACGGCAGGGTCAGCATAGGCGGCACCACTCTCAATGCCGCGCCGAGCGCGGTAGTGGAACGGAGGAGAAAGGAAGTGGTTGTCATTACTTTTGGAGATTGAGGGGATTTAATGGATTGGGCCGCGTCAAGGTCGCGCCTTTGGAAACTGCTGGCGATTCTGCTAGACGGGGTCGTTCGTACTCCTTCGCGTACTCTTCGCGCGCTGCTGTTTGCGCCGCTCAAATTGCGT
The DNA here is from genome assembly GCF_038994185.2 of Dermacentor albipictus. Lineage (NCBI taxonomy): Eukaryota > Metazoa > Arthropoda > Arachnida > Ixodida > Ixodidae > Dermacentor > Dermacentor albipictus. Next base: position 100,452,875 of record NC_091827.1, on the reverse strand, counting down.
TCGTAATTATATGTAGAATAGCTATGTTTGCCTGCTAGGGATATTATTCCTGCGAATGACAGTTATATATGCAGTATTCTCTAATAAGTGTGTTTGTTACTGCAAACTGTTAAACTGCTAGAAAACTGTTAAAAGCAGCAGTCCTCCTGGCTAAAACTACATTTCCTAGCGGCCGACAAGAGGCATGGGCTCACCAGAACAATTAAAAAACATACGAAAATGTACTGCGCGGAGTTCCTGCGAGAAAAACTGGGCGTCCGCGCAACGAACGCGCGCGCTCGCTAGCAGACGACGCGCTTGACAACGACAGCTAGTTTGAAGACGTCACACTGTATAACCCATTCCTCAAATGGGAATACATAGCAAAAAGGCGTCAATATATGTATTTGCAGGTAAAATGAAGTACCACTCTAAGAGCGTACGCGCGCAATCGCCCTCAGCGCCCGCACCGAAATTACGTTGAACATACCGCGAAGCCCGTCTCCGCGCCAATCCAGTTCGCTCGCAGCGCCCTCGCACAATTTTTCCACGCGCAGCGCCACACCGGGAGAGCGCCGTTCGGCCCTCTCGACCGTTGTCCTGTACACTGTAGTGTACTGGACAATGGTGGAACCCAGCAGATGTACAATCATCTCTACGTGCATGTGAGGCGTGTTGTTCCTTTAATTGCTTCATTATTGTCTTTATGATGGTGCAACGGATAACTGAAAGATGCCGTTTATAATAAAGAAGCTGCTTAGTTGAGCAGACGTGCATTTGGGAACGGCATTACATTTAGGTATAAACTATACAAGCGTAACACGTTTTGCTCAGAAATCAGACTCGATAATAATTTATTTCGTTTAGAACCCTAGCAACAAGCCGAAGGACGCGGCTGCCTCTTTTTTTGTTTTGTTTTTAGAAAAAGAAATTCTGGCGTTTTATGCCTGGCGATATAATGATGAGGTACCCTGTTCAGTGCTCACCACCTGGGGTTCTTTAACGTGCACCTAGACAAAAGTACACGAGTGTTTTCCCATTTCGTTGCCATCGAATTCCACGACCTGGTTTGAAACCGTGAGCTCGAATTTAGCAGCACAACGTCATATCCACTATACAGCCACTAATTAGTCTACTGCATCGCCTTTTTTTTGGTGTTGTTAAGCATGGATTGGACAAAAAACTCCACACGGCTTGCGGGCCAAAGATTAGCATATATATGGCTACCTACAATTGTTTTCGGCGCCCGAGGTCCGACTGCAATAAAAGAACCCGTACCCAATTACTCCGCATTCTGTTACACGAGCAAGACGGAAGCATGAACGGAATGTTGCACTGCAGTTTTTTCTTTCTGTAGGAGTACTTCCCGTAAATCTGAGTACAGGGCGCCGGATGGGGCAGATATGTTTTATTTGACTGAAGCGGCAAGGAGGAAGTTTACATACGTTTTCCCGTCCCGTTTCGCAAGACCTAATGATGCAAAATTACGTGCGCAAAAATACGCGCGAGAGACACATGCTGCTTGAAGAACAAGAAAAATATTTGTTCTCGAAAGGGAACCGTACAACAACATGGTAGAACAAGAGTCAACACTGCGGCCGCAATGCCGCGCAATCACCAAGCGGCATTAAAAGAAATGAAATATAAAAGACAGAAAGGCATCTACTCCTAAGGCATAAATACTGCAGTATTTTTCGTCGCCGCGCGCTTCACTGCAAAGCATGCGAGACCCCAGCGGCTTGTCCCACCCAACCGTGTTTTATCTAGTACAGTCTAGTTCTATCTTAACTATGACGCGGAGGCCCAATCAAAACGCTCCAAGCGTCCCAACGCGCTCGCTTGCCCGCGACGAGCTCATGATGCTCATAGCTCGAAGAACTGCTCAGCGGCGTTCAAATGGACGTTAATGCTTTGTAATAATAATAATAATAATAATAATAATAATAATGATAATAATAATAATATTTGTTTTCCATCAATACTTCATAACTCATAATAAGTGCTTAGCTGTCCCGAATTTCTTTTTTCAACTGTACATTACAGCTCACATGTGTCTAAACGCACAGTTCTATATCCTAGTTGCGAAGGAGTCGGTGGTTTCTATGTCCTCAAATAATTGCTGAACTGGTGCGGTTCTAAAACCCAACGCCGAACGCAGCGGTCATGTTATTAGTATAGTTCCCACCTCTTAGCTCTGCAGCAGCTGCGGGCTGCTGCAGTTGTGGCCTCACAAATAAACATACGCACATATGCGCTTGTAAAAAACAAGAAACCAAAGAGAGAGAGAGAGAGAGAGAGAAAGTCGCACTTCCGCTCGGAAGGAAGCAACGATTGACGCGGGGCGCCCGCGCCGGATTTTCTGTGACACGGGGCCCGTAACGCTTTCGCGTTAAAGGGACCCTGAAACGCTTTTGACAATTTTCTACAAACGTACTGAGTCGTTAGAGTAGGTCCTTCTGATCATTAATTGACACATCTAAGTGCTCTGCGTAAAGCGTGTAATTTATTATAAGGTTTTAAAAATGCACATCGCTGCCGATCGCAGCGCACTACTCGGCGGAATTTTAAGCCGCCCCTACCCATATGACAGAAATCACCCATATGACGTCAGTGGGGCGAGCTATCCGATTGGCTGACCAGGGCGCGTGATCGATAATTTTTCCAACTTTATGTTAAACAAATGATCTTCGTAATAGATGGAATGTTAGTTGTTTTTATAAAAAGAAAGTAGCAGAAAGAGAATGCACAAGAACAATTTTTCAGTACACTTAAGCACTTCCGGCACACAGCAAGTGTCGTCTGCTTGTGTTACAACGTACTCCATTTTGACGAGAGCTCCGCGGTCAGAGTTGGTCTCAGTCTTTTCGCGAGCACTATGATTCGACTTTGTTGCCTTGTGGACTGCAAACGTAGCGACTGCCAATATGTCAAGCTGCGACATCGTGTCCCTCTGCAAGGCAGCATACGAGGGAACTGGCTGCTGCGCATCGGACTGCCGCTATCCCTTCGGCGCCAGGATTTGCGCGTTTGTGGCCGTCGCTTTATACCGGAAGATCACTAACCAACAGCGTTTCGCGAGTCCGGTGTTAGGGCAAACGCAAGCACAAGGGGACAGGGTCTGGCCGCTTGACTGTGCCGTAACGGGATGAGCCATGAGATGAGCAGAAGGGCAAATGTGAATGGTCTGCACGGTGCAGCCACCTGATGGCACAGAGCTCAACCATACACAGCAGCAGCAACGAAGTGTATTCTTCTTTGCTGCTGGTGTGTATTTTTCGCAGGAGTGTAATCATCAACACGTTGTTTTTATAAATGTTTCAAATGTTTTACACTTGGTTAAAGCAAATTAGCGCTTTGTTTGGCTGGTTAAGCGCTGCGGCAACAAGTGTCTGGACCGTGCAGACCGTTCAGGTCGCTCACGTACGTCTACGCTAAAGTTCCTTCATGAGCTTGAGTTTATGCCTCCAGTGATTTGCCGAAATGACCAGCTTGCCTGTGGTTACCGGATTACCAGACACGTTCGGCGCTACGACAGAATGCTCGCAACGCACGCTGCTTTGCTAGCTCTTGGTCGACGGCCAAGCGGCTTGCGGAGAGGTCTCGCGCGGGCGGGGGTGGGCTCCAAAACAACCGGAAGTGGACGATGTGACGTCGCATCGTGACGCAGGACGAGTGAAGGCGGAGCTTAGCCCCGCTCGCTCGGCGAACGAGTTGAGGAGGAAAAGCATGGCTGGGGAGGAGGGTAACTTCTAATCGCTCGTAGCCCCATTAATACGTAACGCTTCACTTAAATTGTGGTGCGAATGTTCTACTTAAGCTGTACCCTACGCGTCTACAAAATTTGTCCGAACCGTTTTAGGGGCCCTTTAAGACAGCGCGAGGCGGACTTTGTCCTCCTGGCAGATGGCTCTCAAGGAACAGCGGCCCGCTCGTTCGCACTGTCGAGGCCACCCGGGCCGCCCGGAGTAAAAGGCGCCTACCTATCCTCCCCTCGGAACCTATCGCGCGACGGAAGGCGGCGCGCTTCCTCCACGCTTTTCTCTCGCGTGCGCGTTATTTAGCCGCGATTGCCGGATCAACCTCGCACGCTTTCACTCGCACATACAGCGCGGAGCAATATTATCGTCCTTGGGCTTTATACGGGACCTCACGGCGGCGCCGGCGGCAGAAATGCGCCTTGAGTGTATCTATACTTGCTATCGCGATGAAAGGAAAAACGGAAACAAAGTCGTCCAGCCGCGCTCACCTTCCCGCGCTCTCTCCACGGCCTGGGAGGCGGAAGCAGGGTTCCGGTCGCAGGCACCGACCTCTCCGTGCGTCGGTGCGCCTTGGAGGAGGACGGCGCGGCCGTCGAAGAGGAGGCGGCCTTCTGTTTGACGACGTCGTCGGCCATTTCCGAGTCGTCGTCGTCGTCCTCGTCCTCGTCGTACGGGTCCCCGGATTCGCGCGCCTCCTCTTCCTCCTCCTCGCTCTGGCTGCTGCTCTCGCTGCTGCCAGGATCCCCGCCCTCGTCGTAGGCGCCGCCGTCCTTGGGGTCGCTCGGGTTGTCACCGCTGCCCTCGTCATTGCCCACCGTCCTGCGAGCAGCAGCGCATTCACGTTGAAAACTCCAGCAACCATGGGAGATTGAAAGAAGGAGAAGACAAAGCAACAATGACAGAGCTGGGTATCGTAACAGCACGACTGCGGCGGTGCCAACGCCAGCGGCGCGAATCGGCGCGAATGCGCCTCGAGCGTCCGTTTGATTGCTATTGCCCCAAACGTTTACGTATTACAGCGTATAATACAGTTTTGAGTTTATATGCGGACGTGGTGCAAGGGAAGGGCACAGAACGAAGAATGAAACAAAAAACAAAACAAGAGTTCTATTCGAATAGGTCGGGGTGCACCCCTGTGAACTCATCTAAGCGATAGCAATAAGCCCATGGTGACAAAAATATAAATTGCCACGGCATGGTCTTGTAAGCGAGTTTAAGTAGTTGGGCGTATTTTAATCTCAAATGTATCCTACAACACCGGCATATCCATCACGTCACAGCCAAAGCCTGTAAAGTATTATGTTCAGTGCGGCGATGTGGGTGAAACATTTTTCTATAGCTTCTGTAGCAATAAATCCCGATCCGTACGGCCTGATGCACAGTGGGTCAGTGCATGGTTAAAAAAATGATATCAAAATCTAGAGCATGCAATGTTCACCAACAGGTTTGTTTACAAAATTTAAAGCAAGTTTAACGTGTCGACTGTGAATGAAAGCTTCGAATGAAAAACACTCGAAAAGCACACACACACACACGCAAAACGAATTGATACTAAGACTGTTTTCATAAAATATCTTTCTTTTTCTTCTTCTAGAAGTGGCATAAAGTGGGCCGATCGGATGTTTTAACCGTGTACGTCTCTCCACGAGCAGATCTTATTAACAATGCAATTAAGGGAATTCATGTGCAGAAATGACGCGTTCAGATTTTGTTTTTCAACGCACATTTTTTTTCGCATGGAATCGCTTACCGGACAATGTTGCCACAGTACGTCTTGCGATGTCTCTTCCTACCTTCTGTAATTATTATCTAATTCTTTGACGTTCGTTATTTGATCATTGTATAATCATCATTTGATCATTGTATAACATCATAAGTGTTTTTAACAGGAGGTCCCGATACAGTCTTTGACTATGGGACTTGCTTATGTATACTACGCACATGTAATTATATGTATCTTTTACTAATACATAAATAAATTACGAAATTAAATCATAATTGATCCCGTACAATGTAGACACCCCCCGCCTTCTTAACAATTTGTTAGCGCTGTGCCTTAAGTGTGGCCGTCGCGTACTACACGACAACCTGCGTTAAACAATAGTGACGGCTGGAATTACCTCCGTACAGACCAGTGCATTTTACGGTTAACGGGATGCTCAAAGGCAGCGGGAAAACAAACGGTCGCCGCAGAAGCCGAAAGATAAGCAGACAAAAGCCACTGTCGCGCGCGCCGGTTCGAAGAAAATCCGCAGAAGCGCGAGTTTCTAAAGCCCCCTTCTCTCTCGAACGTAAAAGGGCGCACGAGGAGAGACAAAAGAAGAAAGAAGGATCTCAGCTGCTCAAATCCCCAAGACGCAATCTCGGAACTTTCGCGTATACACGCGCCAGTCGTCCGCCATCCTTCGCAAGGTTCTGCGGACACGATCCCCGAGCGTTACTTCCACCCCCCCCCCCCTGTAAAAACGATTCAACCGTATCACTATACGTGCCTGTACGTCAGTTCCCTCGTGGCGTGCTCCTGTTCCTTTTTCCGGCCGTCGTCTTTCCTGTCTCGTCGCTGCTTCCGGGTCAGGTAGGTGCTCGGCAGCGGGAGCAGGGCCTCCAGTTCTTTCTGCGTGGACGATCGCATTGCGTCTCTGTAAGGGCCCTCGCTGAAAGCAGAACGGCGACGGCCGCCAGCAGTTCCGGCACGATGGAGCTCACAATTGACTTTGCCCTAGAGGGTCTCCCACACTAAAACTACTTGAGGGAACACGGGTGCCCTGAGCGTTCAGGTACTATTAAAACGATGGTACAGTATACGCCGATTTGTCTGTTCTTAGCGTTTGTGATTTCAGACGGTGATGCAACATTATTTATTACGCTTTGACTTTCTCAATCTTCAAGCACTCGTAGCTTTTTTAAATGCAGCGAGGAGATAAGTGTCTGCACGCATACATAATAATCGCAAAATGTTGCATTCGTAACGCAAAATATTGTTCACAGTGATCAATCTGCAAAGCTGCTAATCCGTTTGAAGCCGGAAGGAAGAAGTTTAGGCAATAAACCAAGTACTATGCCCATAATTACCGTCTTCAATGCTGGCTGGATCGCCATACTCGTACGTCCAATAGACCGTTTTTTTCGTAGGCGCCGCCATATTGTGAACGCAGTGGCGCCGCCTATGAGCAGCGCCATACTGGCTTGGGTGAAAGTGGTCTTTTGCATGGCAGGTATACGCTCGGCGGCAGGTTCTGGCGTTTGTTTTCGCGGTCGTGCGGTCTGTTTAGTATAACGAGCGTTTTCTACGTGGTAGATGGTTCTGTGAGACGTGCTGAAGTGGTTTAATGCGTCATGGCCGGAGTTTCTGCTGGCGTTGAGGTGTGCGGAACACGCAGCGCCATGTGTGCGCGCATATTTGAGCCTACAATCAGCCTCGGAGATGAATTGCGTATTTCTGAATGTTCCAGTCACTAACGTGACCTTATTGCAGTATTATCCTCTATTTCTAAGGTGCGCTTTAGGAGCCATGAAACATACGCGACGATCGTAACGGCGTGAGCGTGGGTAGCGTTCTGCTACGATAGGAGCTGTGATGTTATACTTTGACAAGCGTTCAAATTGTTCGCTGCAGGTTACATTGCGTGACTACTTGGTTCGATGAATGAGGTTTCCGCCCCTGAATAAAATAGTTTTGGCAAGTGATAGCAGTATACCTTACAGTCCGAATTACGCTTGTCCAGCAAAGGGACTGTTTACGAACTGCGCGAGCGTCTCAAGCAGTGGTAGGTGCTGGATTACATATATCTTTGTTCTATATACCGCATGGTCCAAGCATACCGCATCAGCGGTTATATATTTATAAACGTGCGGCGTGACTATGCGAGCCCCTATTGCGGCGTTAGCCCGTTTTCTCTTGCTTTTTCGAGAAAGAGGATGATAACCGAATTTCTTTTTCGGTTGTGTTCATTCTGTTCTCAACGACGCATTCACACGCATTACGGAAATTTTGTCCTCAAAAATAGGCATCGCATTCTTTTTATGCGATCCCTAATATATTATGGCTGTATGCAGGCCAAAAAGGCAATGTCGAAGCGCACAGCTTACATATGTACCGTGCTGGTTCACCAACCGCAGTGATCGCTGTGTTGAGCAGCGCCATCGGCCTCATGCAGGAAGGCTAGCGTAGACATATGGTAATTTGAAGCCTACTAGACTTGAGATGCGCGAGAACGATGCCGGTGCATCACAAATATTTGATTGCGCCTGCCGCTTAGATGTTTCGTGGTTGCCTTAGGTTGGCCGTGCACGAGCATGCGCTGTTATAAGCTTTATGTTTTACTCCCTACACCAAGCGATCAGATATTGAACAGATTTACCATTTCATGCTGCTAATACAGAGACACTGGTTCCCTTTGTCGAATTTAAACCGATATAAGCAAAATAGTTCACAACACATACACACTCCGCGACTGATAATGTGCGTACACCACGGCTGATAAAACGCGGCAGATTTTTGCACCCCCAAAAGATATTTCCGCCTACTGTAGTCACCGATGCACGGGAAAACTCCCCTGACGAGCTCATGTGAACGGACATCGCGTGAATTTTACTAACTAAGATGTAAAACATCTCGAAATCGTTCCGCAGCACGCGACAGCAATACTTTCAAGCAGCGCCGCGCCGGATCGCCCAAGCCAGAGAGGAGGAAAGACTCTCCGCGCGCCCTATCCTCCTCGCCCGATGAAACGGTGTATAGAAATAGCGTACCCCGGCTTTGTGCGCCGAAATACCCAAACTCCTTCGTGTATGCCTGGCTGATAACGTCCCCGCTATTGGGGTTTCCTGTTCTTAAACCTTACTACTAGCGCAGCAATTCGATATATAGTAAGTTCCGTACGAAGCTCTATACATTGCCCAAAATGCTATGTCCTTTATTCTGCCATCAAGCTTTACGTGCATCTTAGGGTGCTATACCATCCCTGCGATGATGATAAAGCTGCTATGCAGTTTTTTGCTATGCACGTTTTGTGCGCATACGCTTGAATATCGATTTCTTCCTTGTGTAGGTTGATGAGCCAACAACAACGAGACAGCTATAAAGATATTTACACTGAATATACTAAACAATTGTATTCTGTATATTTGTCTTTGTACATGTAGTTTTATGCTTGCTCTCACCTGCAAGCTGCACTTTGCCAACGTTATATGTTAACTTTTCACGATTTCGGTTTTACATTGTGTTTGTAGTTTTTATTGTACTTGAGCCCCCCCCCCCCCTCCAACCAGCCCTCCCCTCTCCCCTTGTATTAGGTATGCTCATCCAAGTGCTTTTGTGGGTACTCTAAAGAAATAAATTACAGACTTTCGAATAGCGAAATTTCTCATTTGAATATCAGGATTCGAAAAAGCGCCCCTAGGTCGACTACTGAAAATTTTCGTATTTCTAAAGAAAACGCAATGTAAGATCTGCATGAGGACCATTTGGATGAAAAGAAGGACGTTTAGCTGCGTCGGTTGGCACAAGCAATACCAGTCACAACTGGAAACCTGATGAAACGAGGAGCTCGCATATGAGCAACAGCTAAAAGGTGGTCATATGTGGGTGACAATGACAGCAATGAAACGAAGCTACAGCGCGCCACCAGAAGTTGGGGGAGCTGAATATGAAACTGCAGAGCAGCACATCGTCCTAAAGTGATACAATATTCGTGACATTATCGAAATAATAGGTTGCCTTCCTTGAATTGTAGAAGTGTGCCAATTTTTCTTTTTAATTGTGAACACTAATTGAATAGTGTTTGATACTAGACCTATATCCGAATGTAAACGGATAAACGACAATGTTGAATAGTGAATTCTCGAATCGAATACCAATCGAACAGCAAGGCCTATTCAATTCTTATTCGAAATTCCTAATATTCGTGAACTTCTATAATTGGAGAGTGACAGACCGCTTCAGATGGACAACCAAACTTTATAAACATGGGGAATACACTAGCCGAAAAGGAGGTGTTCGAACAGAGGGGAGGGGTCGTCACTTTCTAAGAAAAGATTGTTTCAACTGGTCAGAATGAAAAAAGTAGGGCGAAATAAACAAAACATGGAAGCCTGCCAAATCATTTACGATAGAAATATATGCACGCCTGACATAACAACGGCCTCACGTAAGAAGCTTTTATTTGTTTTCATGTAGCCAATATTTTTTTCGGCCATAGCTAGAGAGAGAGAGAGAGAGAGAAATACTTTGGCATGTTTGCCCTGAAAGGGCAGTGGCGTTCTGACAATTGACAATTCCGGGTGGACAAATGTGTGTTCTTTTCTATAAATTTTCTAAGTGTCCCGCCTTCTGTCTAGCGTGTCAAAATTTAGACCTTACGTAAAACACTACTTTAAAGGAGGGCTCCTATCTTGAACAATTCTTGTCACCAAACAAAAGTTGTCATCGATCTCGCGTGCGTTTAGTTATAATTTACTGATGCTGACTGTGTTCTTTAAAGCCGCGCTCCAAACATTTTCGCGCCACAAAGATCAGCGTGAGATATTTCGCGCCTTTTAGAAAGGCAGACAGCGCAGAGTGTTAAAAAAGAAAGAAAGAAATACGTGCAAGGTAAGTCAGGAATATTGCTTAGGGACAAGAAAACCTCCAAAGGGTGCAATTTTGTAGTGCAATCTTTTTAATTCCATTGCACTATTAAAACACCTTGAATCGCCGGACACAAAGCACTAGACTGTATGTATTCCCTCTAGTGGAAGCTGTCCTTCGTACGAAGATACTGCGAACTAAAACCATTTTCTAAATGTCACATTTTCAAGGTTCCTCTTTTAATAACCACTGCTGACTTGATCTTGCGTTGCAAGAAATTCAATAAGAGCTTTTCAAGTTTATTATTCATATTTGTACGTTGCAGTAGAAAATGTTGACGAACATTGGGATATTTTGGACGAGTTTAATACTAGAAGTTCGTACTGCCTCGTTCTTAGGCTTAGAAGCAGCTTACAACTTTTTTACGCTGAAGTTGCTGTGAACTACAGTTAAAGAAATTTAGGGTCATATATGACGTTAGGCCCAAATAAGTTTTCGTAGCAGATGCGTTCTGCACTGTTTTTATTTATTATTTTATTAGCACTGGGCACAACGCAGTCACAGGCACGAAAGCGTGCCCTTACGTAACATCTTTATAAGGCATTAATTTTCTAAAAGCAGCCTCGGTTGATCTTGAACTCGCTTAATAATGCACACTTATAATGGAAATATGCGGAAGTGTCGATATGACAGGAAGGTGCTCAACTTACTGCCTCCGGGTAGCTGAACGTTTCGTACAGCAGTTTGTACACTGTGTCCCATCCAGACGACGATACCTTCGGAACGGATGCACTGCCGCCTCGAGGACTGTTCGCTTGTGACGTCACTTCGATCCTTGTGTCATTTCTGGGTTCCGCTGTCTGCGAGAAAGCAAAAGGAAACAGAGAATGAAGTCAATATGTTATGTGTTTATTTGTCGTTTTCGTTTTCAGATTTTAACAAGTGCTTATGCAAGAAGCTTTTCAAAGGAGAGTCGTTTTTTACTGTCCCATTGCGTGACGCAATATTAAGATTTACTATTGCGATTGCATTAGTTTGTATTTCGCGTCGTTTTTGTTTGATCGTCCCTCATTAACATTAGAAAAATTGTTTACACTTTTTTTCCCTTTAGGCGCGAGTAAAATGGTGCTTTGTTCTTGTTCGCACATTTTTGTTAGCATAAATTGCACTTTGAGACTCGTTTCCACCGACGTGAGTTTTGTTCGCTTGCTAGGATTTCTATGTCACCCGGGGTTTACTAATTCACTGAGCACCAGAATACAAGCTTAGAAGTTGCCACCAACAGTTCTGCGCACGAACAAAAAATCTAATCAGTAATGCAGACCACTTTTCGAAATATGTAGAAATTTACTGACCAAATGAGTAATTTACAAACCTGAATAATTAAACATGAGTATAACGCGTACCGATTTACTTGGCTACAAAAACATATTCGATGTATGTGTCAAAGTAAGGGTTAATTTCTAAGCTCGCTATAATGTAAGGTACATTGCCATTTGCCTACAGGCTGTTAAACAATTTCGGACAGGCCATGTAGACGTGCTTGATTCGACGCATACATCTTCGTATTCTTACTATTTCATGTGGTCACGTCCTTGCACATATGTACATTCATCTAAAGGTAAATTCTGGGACCTTACGAGCCAAACCGACAATGTCATTATGAGGCACGCCGTAGTGGTCGACTCCGGGTTAATTTTGACCACCTGGAGTTCACAAACGTGCCCCCAATGCACGATTTCAGGGGCGTTTCTGCATTTCGCGACAAACGAAATGCGGCCGCCGCAGCCTGGATTCGATACTGCGATCTCGTCCTTAGCAGCGCAACTCCATAGCTTCTAAGCCACAACGGCGAGTGAACATACGTACGTTACTACGTGCGTCGTATATGTTTGATGATTGCTCGCAAACGCCCGCTAAGGGACGCAAGTTCGGGTGAGGTGTAACTTACGGTACATTCGACTGTCCGTTTTCGGGTGCTTCTGTGAAGCTTCAAAAGTCGTTCCACAGAGTAAATTAGCTTTAGCGGGGCAATAAGCACGTTCACACAATGTTAACAAAGCCGGAATACTGCTACTAGTGTCATCTGTACTTGCATTAATTTTGCACTGCCATATTACACGAGCAGCAGAGCGATCTGCCATCGCTCTCCAATGACCACTCGAATGTACCATTAGTATAGTCTTAGTACAAGCTTGGTGCAACTTAGTACAATCTAGTACATTATTACAGACTGAGAGCGTTGATATAGATGGACTCACTAAAGTGCGGGTTAATTCTGAAAATTGTAATTAAAGATGAATTTCGTGCAAACTCCATCGCATTTGGCGCAGGATGACATCGACACGTTATCTAACATTAACGCAACTGACATGAGCGGTCACCACGTTAAACATCTTTGAGGAAAACTTCGCACATAGCTTGAGCTGTTCTTGTAGGCACTTGTGGCAATTGTCGACACAGCGTGCCGCAATGAGCAGTGCCAATATTAGTCAACGAAACTACGTGCTCAACGATCGTACGGAAGACCGGCGGCGGAAAGTCGATGCATCACTCGCAGAGGGAAGCCGGCAGAGGCGATCGAGCTTCTGAGGCCGTTCGCAGAATCGCTGGCGCAAGGTGCATGTGGGCGGAACAAGAGGAGAAAGCGGATTAAGTCTCACTAGACGAGTGGAGCAGAACAAGATGCATATACTTCGGGCTGACGCGGCAGTTCACCTATGTGCTTACGAAGACTTGCATGCGTCGGCTAACTCTTACTCGGATTTTTTTTTTTTTTTGCTACGTCCCAGCAAGACATTTTAGCGGAGTCGCAAATTCCCATGAACACAAGAACGACAGCGCTCCAAAAATGTGCCCTCGCAAATGTTTTCAAATGCATCTTGCATCACTGGAGTTAATAGAGAAATTTGGTAAGTGAACGTTTCTTTTCTTCGCGTGCACTCTTAATTTAGGTTTCGGCTGTTATATGGACGGTTTCGCAGATATTTTTCTTGCAAATATATGTTTATGCAAATATGTTTTCCAATTATTTAAATGAGGCGGTGTTATATAGATAATATAGATAATAAATATGCGGAAATATGTTCCAGCGAAATTACCGTTATCCAGGAGCCCAACATGTTCAACCATGGTTATAGTTACAGGTGCGTGGAAACATATGTGCCGTATATTAGGTGCAGGTCTGTGGAACACTGTTCCGTTTAACAGAGGCCATTTCCCGAAACATAGTTCGAAATATTTATGTGAATATAAAAGGAGTGAACATTTGAACAAATATATAGAAGGCCGTTGCATTTAAACAAGTCGAAACTACTTGCATACATTTTCCGCTTACAGCTGGAGGCCAAGTGGAACGAGAGTGAGGGTGTGGAGCACGGCGCAAGCTGCGATTGGCTGCCGGCGAGCGCGCTGCCCTTGCCCAGTTAGATGTCACGTGCCGCGCTTCCCCTGCTTTGTGTTTCTTACACGCTTGCTGGGATCGTGTTTGCCTCCCTTTTTCCAGCTTTGGAACGCTTCTGCCTGCGCCGCGTCGATTCTTTAGTCACCTCTCTTAGCCCAATTTCCCTCCCCGCTTCCTTCACTCTGGCACAGAGTTGCAGACAAGAGATGTTAAAGGCTAACTCGAACGAAATTTCACTGTGTCTGAATTGGTCGTAAATGAGTAGTGTATGCTACTGAAACAATTTTGGCAAAGCTACAGTGCTTGTAATTTTATATTTTTGATTTTATACTTTTGAATACCACCTAGGTAGACGACGCATGCACCTGGTGGCAAGTGCACATGACGTAAGTCCGAACACGTTTCCTCCTACATTTTCGAGCGAATCAATCAATCAATCAATCAATCAATCAATCAATCAATCAATCAATCAATCAATCAATCAATCAATCAATCAAAATACATGCAAAGCTATTCTTCTGAATCAATTGCTGAAAAGCGTAGGCAACGGAAATCGTAAAACTTTTTAAAAACAAAAAGCCTTATATTAAGGCCAAAAGAAGAAGACGTGATGAGGAAGGGTGCTACGAGCAATTGTGAATAAAATTTCCGAGTATTTGTAGCGCCCGTAACCTGTCAATTTTTTCCTCTTGTCGTGCGAAATTGCGCATCCTATTCTAAAGGTGAAGCATAAGCAGCGCTACACAACGCAAGGCAATGCGAGAAATACGTAAACGATGGGCACTATAACGTAAAACTATTCCAATATGTTTTTATTGCAATCTGCGGACGCCAAAAATGTGCGTAACCACCGACGCAAGCATCAGGCGGTCACTCGCAGGGTTGTCTGAACAGACCAATCAAACGCTCTCCTCGTTCATAGGAGGTCACTTTTGAAATGACATGGCCTACACTGAGCGGCTTGCCTTATCTAATTGGCTCGCAAGAGGCGAGGAGCACGCTCGATTGGAGAGGGATTCGATGGGGCTGAGCCACTGCACTGAAAATCGATGAACGGATAAAGAGGGTGCTGCCAGCGTCTGTGATTGGTCCGCTTCCCCTTACTTATGCTTACGGTGGCTCGGCGACAATTGCGGCGGCATGCAACGAAAGCTTAAGAATGACGCTAAAGCGGATCTTCAGCAAATACTTGGCAGAACGAGGTCGTTAACGTGCCGAAACAGCTCGAAAATGTTGCACGGCCACGCAAAAACTTATATTACACGCAACTAAACCCATGCTCTCCAGCAGGTGCGAGTAGCCAGTGCCTGAGCGATCGGCGGCAGCCATCTTTTATTCCTTTCGGAACGGGGCAGTCTGCGGCTATTGAGAAGAAAATTCAGTTTTGTTCGGCATATTAATGCATCTTTAATGCGTACACGTCACTTTGACGCGGTGAGTTTTTGCGGTTTTGTGACGTCGTGGGACAGGAAGGTGAAGTGGGGGTGGTCCTAAAGAGTTTTTCACCAATTGCGGAGGGCTGCTTGCGGAATTGGAACAGAAGAAATTGGGATAGCTTTACGTTATAGCATCCTATGTCTTTTATTCGTACCTTTTCACTATTCCACCAAAACACCAAGTATGAAGGTGTAATGTGACTCTTGCAAAAGCTGCCTACAATCGCACATATACTTTTTCTGCCAATGACTAACCGTAAGGACGCCATTTCTTCCTGCATTTCTCTGCTATAAGGTCTGCATTGCGATTTTATTATTCGCTTATCTGAATCATGCTGCCTGATGACGAGAGAAATGATTGCCGTCGATCCCTTGCTGCGATATAAAGCAGTTCACCTAAAGATTATAACAAGCCCCCGCGATACTTTGAGTACATGCATGCTCGGCTAAACTGGTTAGCTGTTTAGTAGATGGATGGATGGATCCAAAACTTTAATGCTGTTTAATAGATGGGATTATCGATTTTGACGACATAGAAAACGTTAAGAGGAAAGTGCTGTTTATGGAATGAGATCGAAGGAAATCGTACGATGATAAAGGAGTTCAAAAGAGGATGCGATGCAGTAAGTTGTGTAAATTAGAATGAATAACTGCATAAACATACGCACCACTAAAACATTTAGTTAAGCTGCCGGCTAAGTGCATCACCTGTTATGTATCACCTGTTAGAGAGAGAGAGAGAAATTTAATGATACGAAATGCAGAAAGGTCGACCTGAGGTATATTCCTCTAGCCAGCCACTCGGCGTTGGGGGAAGGGGAAGAGGGAAAGAACGAGGGAAGAAAGATCAATTGATGGACCAGATAACCTGCCAATTAACAGGTCTATCGCAGAGCCTTGATAAACTGGGTGTGTAATCAGGTAGTATTTTTCATGGTTCGTGGAGTTTCATATTCAGCTGGAAAAGTTACCGTATCTTGTGGAGAACATCACTCTTCTATGTGCATGTTTTATAACTGTAAATTAGGACATGAATTCACGAGTTGTACATTTAGCTGTAACTAACTAATTGACTGTCGTCAACAAATACATCACTGGCGGCTCTGAACTCATCTGCGAACTTGGTTTTGTTCTCGTAAAATGGTTCACCTCGTTTTTGATACTTTATCCGTACTAGATGTAACACCCTCTAGGCCTCCGCTCGCCAATCAGGGCCCTTATTCTAAAAAAAGCTCTGACGCTCGAGTTATTCGTAAAAAAAGAAATTCTAAGCAGTCCTGATGTTGAACATATCGTTATCGAAGGCGAATGGATCATGTCAAAAATAGCTTACGAACGAAAGGACTTCTGAAGAGGGACCCAAGTGCACTTTGCGACAGATTATATGCCTGCATTGCTGGCTACCGAAGCGAGAGGCGCTATTCACAGCTATATAACAACAACGTTAATGTTTTATGGCTTTTCTTGTATTTTCCTTGTCTATTATTTCCTTTTCTTTTTCGGTTGCTATGCGGAGTGACAATCTGTATCGCATGCATTCAGTTTTCGCTGTTATCGTGGCAACTTGCAATGTACCCACACAAACAGTAATGGTTCCGCTGCAACTTCTACACGGCACGCAGCTCGTAAACTAAACTAAATCAAACAGGTCGATGACGTGCGCGTTTCACGACTAAGGCTGTCGTCAAGGCGCAAACGCATACTCGAAGGGTGTGTAGGCCACTCTCCCATAATCTGCGCACATAAACCTACATCTGTCGCACGCATGAAAGCAATTAGGTCGCACGTAGTGTTTTGCTCGATGTGCCGGCGCGGCTTCCCGACGTGCAAACGCGGAAGAATGAGAGAAAGGGAGAAAGACGTTATCGATCGTCGCTGCCGTCTGCGAGCGGTGAATATTTTAGCGCCTACTCCTCCGCATGCACGTGTATGGTATAGGCGAGATTGATTGGGCGCCCTGGCGGAGGCAGAGGAGGAGAGGAGGGGGGGGGGGGGGGCACGATGACGGCGACTCGGGGCCAACCGTTCCTTCTCAGAGGGGTGGGGTAGGCGGGAGTGTCTTTAGACTATGGTTGGAGCGAATCCTCAGCTATCGGGAGAAACCAGCGAGTGACGATAATATAGGCCTGTAGAGGAGAATGCCAGATAAGATGGTATCCGATTGGATAACAGAGGGAACACGAAGCGACCGTGTGTACGTTATATAGCGTGTTTAGCGGCCAGAGCAACGGTCAGACGCCGCGATCAGGCCATTTGCTATGTATCCATATAACAGACAGTGTGGTTGGCACCGTCAATCGACCATCGACGCTGCAGAAATGAAGCGTAGGATAATGTGGAGTGCGTAAATGTGGCACCGCTCTCTCTCTCTCTCTCTCTGGAACGAGATTTAATTTTCTCAATGGTGAGCACATGTTCCGCGGTTTACATAAATAAATGCACCGGGGTTGCCTTTATTCACGAAATTTACCTTGCTGTTTTTTTAGTGCCTGTGCGGCAACTAAGGCTAATGTATATGATATACCATGTGTTTAAATAGATGTTATAGTTTGATGCACCACACGTGGATGTCACCCTGTCGTCTGTGTAGCCTAAAATAACACCGACAAGCGCTATGGTGAATTGCCGCAGTCCAGTCAAGCCGGAGTTCGCACTCCGGCTTGACTGGACTGAGGCAATTGACCATAATTGTACAACACACACGCACACACACACACACACACACACACTATATATATATATATATATATATATATATATATATATATATATATATATATATATATTTATATATTGCTACTTGCGAGCGCAGTAGGTAAACTATTTACAAGGGGTAGCAAGCACTGGCCAACATTCAGCCAGCCAACATCACGCAAGGCACGTGGTCGTCCCCAGATCGCCAGAGGCCGCTTATGGGTGCATCTCACTAAATCCGAGTGTCCCCATCATCTTATTCAAGTACCACGTAGTAATATATGCACGTGTGGGATTATTGACCGGTTGCCTTCACACGAAAATTTCACGCACACTTGACATCTGCGACAGAAAGGATGTTCAACATCCGCGGCCAAGGCTGTGAGTGGCGGCAATGGCTAACACTCCTAGGGTTAGTTCTAGCAGATAGACATAGAGGCCCCAGATAGTGGATGCGAAGACGGCGCCACGGTAGATCCATTGGTAAGAGCATCGCACGCGTCATGCGAAGAGGAGGGTTCGTCTCCCAACTGGGGCCAGGCATTTCTTCCACTTTATTTTCAGTTACTTATCATTTCTTTATTTCAGTTAGGAACTGCAGGTAATTTCCCCTATGCTGTCTTTGGTGTCATTGTTCGTTGGCTTCTAATGAAATGACTAATATAAAATGACATACACGATATCCACATGTATCTGTGTGTGTGTACGCGTAGCGAGCATTGTTTTCACACTGACTGCTGACATTCCTTTTTATTTGCCTTAGCAACAATATAACGGTGTGATCCTGAACCTTCTACTGCTGACAGCCTCTCGTTTGAAATGTCTTGCACCACCGTATAAAATAAAATATATGCGACGTAGTTCTGATCTTAGCATCGTCCCTTTCTCCCTGTGAATGTTTTACCTTCCCGTAAATGCCGGAATAGGCTAGAGCCCGCTTGCGTTTGCATTAATTCTTTTATTTATTTATTTTTATTTTACAGACTATGTTAACAGTAAAAATCCTTATTGAGTATTGACCACGCGTTCTATCTATGTGTTCTTACCATCGGTCAGCGGGGGCAGTGATTTTCTAGCCGCTCCTTAACCACTGCGACGAATCGCTTCGTGAAACAAACAGTGCATCCCCTCGGACAGACCTGCGGCGACAACAATGCGAGACATGTTTGGCGGGTCGGGTTTTGATTGCTGGTTCATTGTTGCCGTCACCGACGGTGGGCGCAAGAAACTCCTGGAACAGGGCGTTCTACGGCGTTTCCTCACGGGACTCCGGTAACCGCTACGCTCGTTTGACAGATGCTCTAGCTAAGTGCTCGGTCATCTCAGGAACCAAACATGCGCTAGCTTGAGTCTTTAGGGGCACTCTGTTACGAACACAAGGATGACTGGGAGAAGTGTGTTCTGGCTACTTTGCTTTGCGAACGGTTCCTCATGAGGCTACAAAGTTCTCGCCAGCAGAACAAGTGTATGGGAGGACACTGCGTTCCCCACTGAGAATGTTGAGAGAGATGTGGGAGGAAAGACGAGAGAGTCAAACAGTGGTAGAGTACGTGCTAAATCTGCTGGAATGGCAAAGTGCAACACAAGCGTTGGTGGAAAAGAACATGGGTGCGGCACAAAAAAAAAAAAAATGCCACGCTCTATTACGACGGAAATTCGAGGCTTCAAACGCTTAATGCAGGGGATCAGGTAATGATCATCATACCTTCAAGAAAGAACACGCTTGAAGTTCATTGGGACAGATCCACTGAAGTATTGCAGAAACTTTCAGATACCATGCTCTGAAAGTGTCCGGTCGCAGGAAGGAGGTGAGAATATTCCACTGCAATTTGATGAATCCGTACGTGGAGCGGAGCGGAGTCGGTAACTTTACCATCGAAGAGCCGGATGACATTATTACCAAGTTTAATGAGTGTAATGTGAGCTCCAACTCTGAAATCAACCTGGAAGAATCGTAGAACACTCGATAAGCACGGGCACTCTTAAACCCGAGCAACTAGATGAGCTAAAGATGCTGCTAGGGGAATATCTCGATAGATTCAGCAATCTGCCAGGTATAACCGACTAATAACGCATGAAATAGAGCTAACATCAACCGAACCAGTAAGGTCAAAGCCTTACAGGGTGTCTCCATGACAGAGAGAAATTATAGAGGCAGAGGTACAGCGCATGCTACAGTTGGGAGCTATTGAGCCCGCTGAGGGTGACTACACGTCACCGCTAATACTTGTGGAAGCCCCGAATAAAGGTCCTCGTCCGTGTGCTGACTACAGGAAGTTAAATGCCATCACAATGGATCAGTTGTGCCCGATACCCAACATTCAGGAACGAATCGACAGAGTCAGCGCTGCTAAATACATTTCGACTACAGATCTTGCGCGGGGATACTGGCAATTCCCCTTTGAGAAAGTGGCAGCCGCTATGCCGCATTTATCTCGCCTGTAGGCACTTTTCGCCCTCTCGTTCTCAGTCTCGGGATGAAGAACGTGCCGTTCAGCTTCTCTAAGTTGATAGCTATTGTCCTAAAAGACTCGCAGGAGTTCGCATTGCGGTATCTTGATGACGTCGCGATTTTTTCTAACAGCTGGAATCAGCACGTATCGCACCTCAGTCAGATGTTCTTGCGGTTGAGGGAAGCAGGCTTAATGATTAAGGCGGAAAAATGTAGGTTTGGCTGCTCGCAGGCTACTTATCTGTGTCATGTTGTCGGCCAGGGCACAAGACGGCCGGCTGAGCTGAAAACAGCTACCATTGGAGATTTTTGACAGCCGCGCACAAAAACAGACATTCGTTTATTTCTGGGACTTGTTGGGTACTATGAACGGTACATTCCGAATTATTCGCAAATGGCAAGTCCTTTAACGGACGCATTCCGAAATTTAGCACCGAGTAACGTGCACTGCATGGGATAAGGATGAAGAAAACGCTTTCCAAGGTTTGAAAACGTTATTAGTTTTTTGTCCTGTGCTTCGGGCGCTAGACTATAAAAAGGAATTCATAGTTCAGTGCCACGCAAGCGACAGGGGAATGGACATGGTACTTAGTCAGGTCCACGATGATAATGAGGAACATTCTATTCTCTATGCCAGCCGTAAACCAAATGTATAATAGAGGAAGCCTAGAGCGCTTCAGAGAACGAATGTGTCTGTTTGGTTTGGGTAGAACACAAGTTGCCTTGTTACTTGTACGGTGCGAGATCCGTCTTCGAGACCGACCACTGCACTCAGGCGTGGCTTAATCAAATGTCACAAAAAAATGGCCGCTTGCTCCGATGGAGCCTCACCATCCAACCGTACAACTTCTGCGTTAGATATAAGAAGGGAAAGTTGCATAGCAAGGCGGACGGCTTGAGCAGGCTAATTTGAAACTCATTCTGCGTTTAGGGATCCCGACTAACTTTTGTTGTCTTTTTGAAATTTTGTTAAGCCAAGACGATCCCCTTTCATTTAGAAGGACTCCATCCGTGATTGATAACTTTGTCGGCGCGAGATTCCTTCAAAATGTGCATAGCGAAATGCAGTATTTGTTGTTTCCGCACTTGTGTTTTCTTTGAGACCTAGCGGGTCTAAAGCGAGATCCAAGATAGTTCGTCGCTGCGCACAGCCGTGTTGTGAGGTTCGCTTTGCTGCTGCCTGTCCTTGCGAGATGCTTTGGGGTGTATGCCAGCATTTCGCATCTGGTTGATGCAAGTGGATTCACCTCCCGTGCCACCAGCCATTCCCTTCCAGCCCAGCGGATAACAGCACTGGCCAGTCGAGATGTTCCTGACTATGGGGGAGCTGTTACGATCAGCCAGCGGGGGTAGTGACCTCTAACCTCTCCTGCCCCGTTGCGATGAATCGCTTTGTGCAGACAACGAAACGTCCCTTTCGGACAGGCGTGCGGCGTCAGGACGGCGGCAAACGCTTGGCGGGTCGAGTGTCGACTGTTGGTTCACTGTCGCCGTCACCGACGATGGCAGCAAGAGACTCCTGGAAAAGGGCGACCTACGGCGTTTCCTCACGGACTCCTGCAACTGCCACGGTCGTTTGACACATGCTCCAGCTAATTGCTGGGTCATCGCAGGAACCACACACGCGCCAGTTTGAGTCAATCGTGACAATCCCTGTCTACGAAGCTCCCCGCATCCTTTCTATGTGTTCACTAAAACAAAGGTGCGGGAGGGAGTGTGTGCACCATCGCCCTCAACTCGGATCCTTCGGCTACTTAAGGTGGGTAGACAGATTTCCCTGCCTAGGGATCTAGGGAGGACAGAGGGGATTTAAGAGGACTTTTTGTTCTCCTCAGTGAGCTTCCATTCAGTCATGCTAGACTTGAGACGTAACGTTCTCCACACTTCATGTAGATATTGCAAATAAACCCCGTACTCCTCACTCTCGACGAGAACATGTTTCTCCTTGCAAAAACGTCCGTACAGTCCACGAGTCGGACGACGGCTTGGGTTAGCTACCCTTTTTGACACGCCGGATACTAAATTTTACACTGTATCCAATATGGCCTTCAAATTTTATATATGTCCTCCTGGTGTAGTGCCAGACGGGAATGACATATACATACAAATAAATAAATCCACGCACACGCACGCACGCACGCACACACACACACACACACACACACACACACACACACACACACACACACACACACACACACACACACACACACACACACACACACACACACACACACACACACACACACACACACACACACACACACACACACACACACACAACTCACGCATTGCAGGGGTGCCGCATGCCCTGTAGCATTCTGCACACGCGCTTATCCCCATGAAGCAGTCTAGTATATCAGGTAACGGAAGCAATACCAGGGACGGCACAAAAATGGATGGCGTGAGGTACGATTCCGAAATTTCTGTTCTTGCGTACTTCCTTCCCACATAATTCAAATGCTTCATTTGCATACATATGGACAGCGGCTGTTGAACAGCTTATAATATGTAAAACAGGTTGCATCATGAAAGAAGAAGGAAGGGAAACTATCGATGAGGTAACCAGAAGTAGAAACCACTACTTCACTTGCTTTCCTGAAAAAAAAAATTTTGCAAGCTCTTCGTGACGCTGTCGCCACGCGCTACGTGGGAGCGGGCATGCGAGGCTCCGTACACACGAGGAGTGATGGAGCGAGCATGCGTTCGCTGCACCAGTTTACAAACTGCATGGCCAACAGAGTATGAAGTGAAGTTTCTCTCTTTCCTGTGCTTATCGTCCAAAATTATGCCCGGAGTCACTCTCTGGCCATACCTGGCCCATGCACCACTAAACACTACACCATCATCATGAGCATCGTCAACATCACCACCCGGAGTCCAGTGACACGCAGTTTCTTTGTTCTATATTTTACAAAGGATGCGGTAGCTCGATCCATCTTTTGACCACAGGATATGACGAATCGGTTCTGCTAAAATATGCAAAGCGGAGCTCACGAAAGGGAAAAAATCGGTAATTTTCTCGTTCGTCACCACAGGATAATCGCTACTGCCTTCTTTGTGCATTCATGCACAAAGAAATGCATTCAAGGTTTAGAAAACGGATGTATTCCACAGCTAAGTAACGTATCATTCTGTGATGCGCCGTATACCGTAATGCATTCGAAAGACCGCGTAATCTAAGCCCAAACGCAGTTTGTCACATCGAGTGGGAGAAGCGAGAAACTGAAAGAAAAAGCACACTTTTTTAATACAAAGTGTGTCAGGACACTGGGCGAAGCAATAACTGCGCTCGGTGAGCCACGCCATCTGCATGCAGCAGGGCCTGTCTTCCTTGCACCGCGCATAGAGATACAAGAGCCGAAGGACAGGCATCTGCACGTAAGGGACGAACACGCGTGCAAGGTCACGTACGATGCCGCGGCACGAGAAGCCAAGCTTCCCCAATCGCGTAGCGCGCGCGCGTACGTCCCAACCACGACGGCGCGCTCCCAGGAAAGTGCGCGATCGTACACTGTCATAACGGGCACGTGTACGTCGTTTACGGCTGCTCTTTGTATTTGCCGTCGCCCGCCCCATGGTCACGAGGTACGGGACGGACATTCTCGAAAGTGGTGGACGGCACGACGAGTGTCTGAGTTGTGGGCTAGCCAGCGTGTGACCTTACCTTTTTATATGGAAGATACAGAAACGAAAGGGAAGAAAATTGCACTGCGTCCTTGAGTATTTATAAAGGAATGAAAATGCGGTAAACTTGTTTTAGTTTTCGGCAAATAAATACTTCCATATTCTTTATGCATATTTATCGCTTCGGGGCGTGCTTTATGTATGTTAAAATGTCTTCCTCAGCAGATAATGGGACGAACCAACAAACACTGACACCAAGGACAACATAGGGGAACTTACTTGCGCTTAATAAATGAAATAAAGAAACGATACATTAATGTAAATTAAAGTGGATGAAAAAACAACTTGCCACAGGTGGGGAACGATCCCAAAACCTTCGCATTTCGCGTGCGATGCTCTACCAATTGAGATACCACCGCGGCGCCGTTTCCTCATCCATTTTCTTGGGTATTTATGTTTCCTAGTAGAACTCTGGGAGTATTAGCCAGCGCAACCACTCAGAGACCTTGGCGGCGGATGTGGGATCGTTCCCTACCTGCGGCAAGTTGTCTTTTTCATCCACTTTAATTTCCATTAATTTATCGTTTCTTTGTTTCCTTTATTTTTCCCCTATTTGTTTCCTTTATATTTCCCCTATGTTACCCCCTTGGTGTCAGTGTTTGTTGGCTTCTTATGATATGAGTAATAACAATCGGGCCCCTCGGTTAAGCCCCTCCCTTCTCGTTTCGTTTGTGTGTGTATATATATAAAGAACTTGAGTGGTGCTACAAGGTAAACAGAACAAGTATTTAATTTCGACAGTTTCGATCGGTGGACCGATCTTCATCAGGGTTTACAAAAAAAAAATGGCAGTTCGGCCCTGGTAGGGAAGACACCAGACCGGGTACCCTGTCGTTCTTACATACATCAAACCGAGAGGAACAGTTGTGACAGTGATTGATTTTCGGGGCCTTGGCAGATTTACAGCGGCCTTTGGCAGCTATGCAGGGCAAGAGGAAGGCGGAGTCACATGTATGTAGAGCAAGGAGGTAAGTGAGGAAAAAAAAGAAAAAAAGGGAAAAGAAAGAAAACGGAAAGAAAAAGAAAAAAGAACACAGGAGGAGGGAGACGTAAGACGGAGAGGGAGGGGGGCGGGAAGTAGCGGCAGCTAGGTTCCCGTGCACCCGAGGCAAGGAGGGAGAAAGCGGTCGCTCCGCAGCTCCAGTGCGTGGGCTGCCGTTGTAGCGGGAGCGGGTGGCGGGGGGCACAATAGAGTAGGGGCCCAGAAGGAAGACAGAAGAGCGGCAACTTGTAGAAAGAAACACAGTGTCACAGTACAAATATACAAGGCACGGCCCGTTCCGGCAGCTTTGTGGTCCAGCTACGGTGCGAAAAAAAAAAATATAGTTCCAAAAAAGAATATATGCATGGGATTCGCAAAGCAAGTGCGCCCATGGGCTTAGATTTAGGAAGTCGAGTTAAATAGCCTCCTTGTGGTCCAGTTTTTGAACGTTTAACAGACAAATGACATCAAGGGTGCGATCTTGTACGCGTTCCAAACTCGAACGGAGGCGGTCCGTTCTTTCCGTCGCGAAATTGGCGGTCCGTTCCGTTGCGTTCGTCCGATAGCAGACAACACGGAATGATTGACAGCAGATATCACTTCACAATTGACGTCATGGCGTTCTTCACCGTTCAAACTGACCAACCGTGTGCGGCTCGGTGGAACGGACCGCCTCCGTTCTATTTTGGAACGCGTACAAGATCGCACCCCAAGTCAGCACGTGCGTATTTCAAGAAGGGCAATAGTGGTGCGATCTTGTACGCGTTCCAAAATAGAACGGAGGCGGTCCGTTCCACCGAGCCGCACACGCTTGGTCAGTTTGAACGGTGTCGAACGCCATGACGTCAATTGTGAAGTGATATCTGCTGTCAATCATTCCGTGTTGTCTGCTATCGGACGAACGCAACGGAACGGACCGCCAATTTCGCGACGGAAAGAACGGACCGCCTCCGTTCGAGTTTGGAACGCGTACAAGATCGCACCCTAGGTCACTCAGAATGACCACTTCAGTGGCAGGGTCCAGGAAACTGAATTTATTGGTTTTCCGCTCGCCCCCTTGAGGCGCATGCGGAGGGGTGAGCAAGCAGTGAATAGCCAGCGTCTCAATTATAGAGTACATAGCATGGATTCGCGTTTCCCATGCACTTTCACGGCATATCCCGGAGGCACGTCATATATAAACGAGAAGAAATGGGGTTAAACGAGGGGCCCGATTAAACGAGGGGCCCAACAGTGTTGAAGTTTTTATCTTACATTAATAAGATCTTGATGAGGGCTAGTTGGTTCATACTTAGAACTGAGGTTAAACAGCGCGAAAAAGACGAGGACACAAGGAAGCAAATACCACAGACAAGCGCTTGTCTGTGGTATTTGTTTCCTTGTGTCCTCGTCTTTTTCGCGCTGTTTCACCTCAGTTCTAAGTTTTTATCGCTCACGGGAAAGATATTCATGAGACCACTGCCATGTTCTGCTTACACTCATGGTAACAGGGCTTATGAGCCCACCGTTTTAGCAGGTGTGCTGCATCATCTGCGCTCAAATCCATTGCCGATATCGTGCCAGATATGACATATTGAAGGTTACCTACGTTGAGGTATTGTTGCAGCCCAGCTATCGACCTTATTTCGTCATGTCTCTGTATCAGGCCTGCCCGCTATTGTCTCCAAGATAGAAGCTGCCGTCTAAAAGCGCTTTTAAAGCTACGATAGATTGGTGGTGTGTTTGTGAACATGGCCTTCGTACTCGTTACCTTAGAAGTACCGGCGAGAACCGTGTGGGCCAAACGAGGCTTGGCGCCGCCATCCTTAGATGTCGAAGCGCAGGAGATTTGCTTGCTTTGTTTGATCAGTCACTCCAGTACCTGGCGCAATGGCGACATGTGTCTTAGTTATTCTTTTAGTTAGCACAATTTATAATTAAACTTCTTAAATTTTGCGGTATTCAGAACTTTTCAAAATAGATTAATTCGTTGCCATTGTATAATCAGCCAATGTTATGCACACTATAGGGCGAGCTCCACTGAGTCAGCGGATTCCATCGCATGACTTTTTAAGTTCACTGATCTCATCCCCTCGCCTCGTTGCCTGCTGTAATCGACCGCGTTTTCCTTAACTCGACACCCATCTTGTTACACAGCCGACCACCCGGATCCTCTGACGTGCCCGATTATTTTTCTCTTTCAAGTATTAGCTTTATTTGCTCTCTAATGCGCACTTTCTACCTCCAAACTTTGTGATTATAATTTACTGTTCTGCCGCTCGTGGCGCGGTTTTCAGCCCCCTTTCCAATTTCGCAGCTCGGTCTCCCCCTCCCCTCCCCTCCCCCCTCTAATTTCACCATCTGAGAGCACTGTTTCCGTTCGTATTTCTTAGCGTCAAACTTCATCCCAAGTTGGAGTTAGGGAGCGGGATTAGAGGGGACAAAACACGGCACCGTCGGGACAGCGGGATTACGGCTGTAATCGCGGAACTTATCGCGACTAACTCGGGACGCCTAGTGACGTTACGTAATCCGGAAAGGAGAGCGACACACTTTATTGGTACATAAAATCGTGTCGGGGCTCTGCGCGCCGGGAGGCCTCGGTCGAGGGTCGCGCCCTCAGTCCAGGACCCCGTAAGTCGAGGCCGCCCGCCGCGCTCTCCTGACCAGATCAAAAATCAAGCTGGCACGGTGTGCTTAACTGGGCCCCGCCCTGTTGTGTCATACATAGCCTACTATCAAAATTCGCTGCGCTGGCCTCGAGCTGAAACCAGACGCCGAGTTGATCGGTAGATCGCGAGCTCGCCTCGCTGCCCAAGCGCCTGCGGCAACTCCACGGGCTTCCGAGCCCGGCGCGGACGGCGCTGATGAGTCGCCGTCCCAGCGGTGCGTTAGATGCAACCGACATCGAGCCCTCTCGTCCACTCGTCCAATTCAAACGGCGACCAGCGGCGCTTCCTGATTTGAGGGGTCGAAGTGCTGGCTGCTTCAACGGATCCAGGGGCTGTAGAAACCGAGCAGCGCGAAGCGGGAAGAGAGACGGTGACGGCGAGCGAAGAGACGTCCTCCCGGGTCATGACCGCGTGCCTTAGCGCGAGACCGTTATGCTCTCTGCCCCTGTGCCGACTATGTGACGCCCTTGTTCGTTAACTAACCATCGCCTTGATCACTTCAACGATCAGCTCTGCGCAGCAGTGGCAGCAGGCTGGGATACCCGAAACGCAACAGCCCGCAGCAGTGGAGGGTAAAGGGGGGAGGCCGGCCTGCGCACGCGGGTTGTTGGCCGCTGGTAGAGAGGGCCGCGAGGCGGAGAAAAAGCGATGAGACGGGAGAGAGAGCACCGGAGAAGATGGCCTCACATTGCGACTCCGTTGCGCCCCCTGAAAACCGCGTGGACGGTCGCATCTGCGCCTCCGAGGGGAGGTCGGTCAGCCCAAACAAATGGTGCAGGAAGCCAGCTTGCCTCTTTCAACGCCTCTATAACGGTGGTGGCGTTCAAAGGTGCATTGCAATGCCGAGATCCTTGTTCGGGTATCGTTGAGCCAGATGAGAATCCGCGCGTGAACACTGCCTCGTAAACTTTGCCGCATATAGATTACAACAGGGCACGTTGAATCTGCTGCATTTTTTATTGATATCGAGCAATAGAATCAAATGACCTATTCGAAACGTGGGAGGCCAAGCTAACCCTCGGGGACCTGGAAGACCAACGACAACTCGTCGCCAGGGCCAAGAGGGCAGTCGAAGCCAGAGGGTTCCTGGACTAAGGAGCATTCCCACCTTAGGGTGATACCCGTCCTCGCTCGGGACACTGTTTCGTACAATAAACGTTTCTTTCTCTCTCTCTCTGCCACATGGTGTGGCACAGCAAGGGGACTGAAGAAGAAGAGAACGAGGTTGGTCTCGGAATCGTGCGTCAACGGTTACGTTTCGTGAAGTATAAACGCCTGGATCCCCATTCAGCGTGTATACTTCAGCAGGGTACACGCGACAATATTTCCGGCGGTTCTCAGCAACACATCTTTATGAGTTTTTTCTATCTTTACGGAGTTTTCAACAAACCCCGTAAAAATCCAAAGCGCCAATAGGAGAAATTTGATAATTTCCCACAACGCTCGTAGTTACCCTTATTCGCGCATTTTCGACACTCCCAATATTCATTACAAACATTAAATTTTACTGCGCCCGCTCCAACGTTTCTCTGAAGGAATTCCTTTAACATTTGAAGTACACCTCCTGAGCCGTATCTAGTCGCAACAAAGTCTCTCTGTACAACAAAAAGAGAGCATCTGGGGCCCTGATAAGCTCTTATAGCGTGGATTCAGATGCGAGATTGAGTGTCGCGTCACAGCATTGCGGTGTTTTCGGTGAAAAGGCTCCTCCATCACCAATAATTTCCTTTCATAAGCTATATTCTCATGCGACTATTCAAATCTTACACAAACACGCAAGTATCTAGGAGAAAGAAAATAAAATGTTAAACATCTTCTTTTTTAAAGGGCACAGATTTCGCGAGCTCGTGCAGAGGTCCATGACGCGTAAGAAAATGAATCCGGGTCTTACGACTTTGAAGTTACAGCAGATGCGCAGATATGCCGATAGCACGTACAGGATAATCAACTCAATATATCAATTCTTCACATTAGGTAACTCTGCACCGGGAGCAGCGCCAGCAAATGTTTTTTCATGCTTTCAAGCCGAAAAAATGTTACGATGGTGCTTTCACATAGAGGAGTTTCACTTTGCCCCTCACATCAGCCTCATTGCGTCGCACAGGGAGCGGCCGAGGGATGGCGCGTTCCCATCTACCCGCTACCCCGGATTCCTGGGCCATGGAGTCGTAAAAGATTCCCCAGCAGCATAAATAGGATTGAATTAGTCGGTTTTACGACTGTCGGCAGCCGGTTCATTGCCGCGCGTGCAGCTGGAAGAGTTTACTTACTCGTTGGAATTGCGAAAGAAAAACAGAGAAGCAATGCAAAGCGACAGGCGCTTGAAACGCAGCCCTACTCTTTCTGTGGAGGGAATGCGCAGCCAAGATATCGCGAGGTTCAGACTGCTGTGAGACGGAGACGGCGGGAGTCAGTATACTGAGAACAAAAGATAAAATAACCTTCGCGAATGTATGTCAAACGAAGCAACGTATAGACAAGAACGGCACCGAGAGCGGCGCTGCTGCGCCGGCGTTGAGAGCGCCGCATGCGGAGCAAAATTCTATTAGCCGGTGGTACCCCTCTCCCATCTCTCGTTCGCGCCGCCTTGATTGCCTCCTGCACTGCGCGTGTTTGGGCACGTTTCGCGCCGCGCGCGGTGTGTGCGCGTGGACATTTCCTTCGAAGGGCGGTGTACAGTCTCTCTCACATTTAGGGGAAAACTCGAAGCGCATTGCATCGCGATGCGGCGAGCGCTTGAGTCAGGCGGCGGCAGCAGCTCGCGCAGACGCTCGAGGGGCGGGATCTTGAATGGCGTCGTCTGCTACGGCGGCGCACGCTGGCCGCATTGTCGAGAAACGTTCTACTGTCAGGTGCAGGGCGCTGATCACATCGTTACTGCGTGAAATGAGCCGGTATTCTTTGCTAAGCGTTGCGCGACGCCCACTGATACGCCTCGAATGTAAGTTCATCGCTGCATGGCAGGCATAGACGACGTACTGATTCCATACATTCTTGACGGCCCGTTTCTGGAAGGCGACTATATATTCTAACGCGATAGGACGCCGATCCACACTGCTCGTGCTGTGCAAGAACTGCTAGAAGAGCGAGCGCGCAGTCACTCTCTTGGAGCGGCCGCCTCAATCCCCGGGCGCCAACATCATTTAAAATGGCTGGGGCTCGTTGAAAGTATCTCTGGCGAAACATCCCCTCTATCAGTCGCCCGAGGATAGGTCATTCATTCAAGTCATTCTACACTGATCAAGTCATTCTACACTTCACTGCCTTCCAGGATGAGCGCTGTCATCGCTGCCGCTGGGGACATGACGAGATACTAACTGAAGTTCCGAGCGTGACGTGTCCAATTCCCCACCGGCGGGCAGGGTCTGTCTGGTGTAGCGAAAGATTATCGAGAAAAATCACTTCCAGCTCATTGTCTGAACCTAAAACGTTCATTTAATCGTGTCCGTTTTTTTCATCGTGTTCGAGTCCCATTGTTGAGTGCTTTGTTTTCCTTTCGAGTCAAACAAAGACTGAGCACGTTGCGCGCACATCTTGGTGCCTTTTGTCGCTGCTCATTACGGTAGCACACACAGTGAAGAAATATACGTGCACACGCTCAGTACTCCGGCCTTTCGAAAGAACAAATGAACCACGTTGTCAAAAAAAGTTTGTGGAACTCCATTATCGCCAATGAAGGATCAGAGTGTGGCGACGCACAACGTTTAGTAAAGAATATCAGCTCACTTCCCGCAGTACCGATGAAATCGATGCACTGCCCCTGACAGTACCACGCTTCCCGAAAATGCGGCCAGCGCGCGCCGCCGTAGCAGACGACGCAGATCACGACACTGCCCCTCAAGCGTGTGCGCCTGCTCGAGCTGCTGCCGCCGCACGACTCCATTGCTTGCCGCATCGCGACGCAATACGTTCCGAGTTTTCCCCTTAGTGTGAAACAAACTGCACACGCTATATTTGCCTTTAAGAAGATCGGTACGCTTGACGATTATTTTTATGGCTGCAATGCGGCGAAAGGGCAGCGTCTGCTTAACCATGTAAGGGACGCTGAGGAGGTAATTGGAAACGACATCGTATGTGCCGCCGGAAAAATCGTCAGCACATACGACGCGGCACATACATACGGCACCTACGAGCTAAAGTCATTTTTGCAGTTTCTCACATTATGTTTGCTACAAATCCGTGTTGTCTCTGATGGCGACAACGGACTTCTATCGACACTGTGCGGAAATAAACAAGATATATCGCTGCATAGCACAAGTACGACATGCGCACACAACTTTAACTAGTACGTCCCCTACAATATGGAATAGAGGCAGCAATGTAGACAGCTTGGTCATTTTTTAACAGTACTCAAGAGACGGAAGTTGAAAGTATTATTAATCATTCCTGCTTCAGCAATGCCGGTGCGACCAAGACGCGGGTGTGTATCGTCCAGTAACCCGATCAATCGGTGCGGTGGTGAAGCGGGAATGAACTCCGCTCATGTTCAATGCATCATGCACATATTCAATTTCTCGGCACGCGTGAACTTCGGCCACTGCTAGCGCATACAACAGACGTGGTTTCCATTCTTAGACAGCGCACACACAAACGAAACACGAGAAAGAAGACAGGACAAGCGCTCGTTTAACTTAAAGTTTTTATATGAATAAAAGGATTATGTACCGAGTAATTATTAATTTCACGTGGGTTACATATAGAAACCGTCATACACTCAGGAGGGATCAATGAACGAGCTCGCTTCGTTTGCCAGATGTTTACTTCGCTCGGCGCACCGCAGTAATCCATGTCTGTCGTCTGCTTCTTTCGTACCATTTTCTTGTGAATCGGCAGAATTTCACTGGTGGCATCAACCTTTTCATGTTTACATTGCTGTCGTGACAGTTAACAACACAATAATAATTTCCGGTCATCCGAAGAGGCGCCGTCGCAAACAAGAGACGTTTCGCGCGCAGCGCGAACTGAACGCGGGCGCGACCGCGAAGGGAAGCGGCGACGGAAACCCCCGCTGGAGATGAAATCGCTCCGCCAGGGGAGAAACGAGCGCTGGCGTCTAGGATGAAACTTGGCGTGCGGTCGTCTATACAGCAAAGCCAGCGAGGCTACATAAGCGAGTTCTCGCACCCTTTGGAGGTCGTGGGGTTCTGTTTTGCCACTACCCTAAATCTAAGGAAGCCTTTGCTAACACTTCATTATGTGCGGCGCAATTCTCTCGCTATGCCCCAGCATTTTCTAAATGCCTCACTATATGAGAAGGCCATGATATCATGTTTAATTTTATACTATAGGCCATTGTGGTATGATCGCAAATGACGATGCAGATAAGGCAGCTCGGATGTCAAACAAAGAAAACCACTGCGTCCCCATTCCTCTCTCAAGGACAGACCCTGCGAGGCAGCTTCGCGTTCTGGCATGCACACTCTTGTTAGCCGAGTGGAATACCGCACATACGAGGTGCACCAGACTGCATAGACCAAACTCTTCGCTGCAACTCGGCCGGACTGCACCGACGCGAAGTGTCTCTTCAGTGTCGGTTGTGGTTGCGAGTTGCCTTCAGTCCTGCATGTGATGTCTACGGATGCGAGGAGAACATTAACCACTAATTCTGCTGCTGTGCCCAATTTGAAGCACAAAGACAACCTATGTTCAACGAATTCAGGAAACGCGATGATCGTCTCCTGAGTGAAGAGACAATGCTAGAACACCGTCCCCATCGATCATCTGCTCGGAAGGCAGTGAAGACACTTTTGTGCTTTCTGAGAACGTCTGTCTTGTGCGAGCGCCTTTGTCTCTGTAGTACTGTCCGTGTACGTCTCTCTCCCCCTTGTTTCTGGTCCCTTTCTCCCTTGCCCCAGCGCAGGGTAGCCAACCTGGCTCTTGACTGGTTAACACACACACACACACACACGCACACACACACACACACACACACAAAGATATATATATATATATATATATATATATATATATATATATATATATATATATATATATATATATATATATATATATATATATATATATCATATTCTTACTACCGCTGCAGAAAAGTGTCTTAGAAAATTCACAGGCATTTCACGAACAGTGCTCACAATAGCCATTTAGCATATTTTAAACAAAAAAAGAACAAAAGAAAATGAGTTTTGGCACAGTACTGTTATACCACTCGAAGAACAACACACAACATCAAAGCCAAATGGTGCTCTTTCCACGCGTGCGAGGGGGATATTTTAATCAAGACGACGAACGCCTCGATGACCGGCGCCAAAGTATCTCCTGCGCCAGACGCTCTGCAAGGCTCGGAGACTGATGCTACGTACAGTTCGTGTGGCCATGCTATACCACACTTCAACTTGATTAGCAGCGACGTGGAAACCTCTCGAAGCTGGAGCCAGAGAATACCAGCACCCGAACCGAACGGACAGCGGCTCCCAGAGCAATCGGTGTAGACACGTGATCGGAATCCCTTCCGATATTGGTGGCGCTCCCATCTCTACGGTTGCAGCGCTGCCCAGTTCTCCGAGCCGGAGCTCCGTGCTCCGAACGAACCGGGCGATCGTGTGCCAAACGCGCGGTCGTTCAAACCTAAAGCTCACTGCCACAACGCTCGAGAGTGATTCAAAGGAAAGCAACCATTATAATGCGGCATTATAAGTGGGCGTTCATTCGTTCTAGAACGTCGTCAATGCATTCGTTAATGCGTAGTAATTTTCCGATTACCATTTGCTCTGAACCTGTTCCTGACCGGACGTCGTTTAATTTTGTTATGCAAATAAATGTCTTGTTTCTCGTTTGCCTTGTCTCCAGAACCCACGTATACGTAAACTCGAACTGTTTGCGCGATGTAAGCAGTGCATACTCTGTGGTGAAGGCAGGGGACATGCGTGTAGCCGTAGAGATTTTCCGAAGGAAGAGGTTCACTTTTTGCAAGGCAGATGCTGCCGGGCCAATCTTTCGAGAACTCACTAAAACGTCTTTCTCACTATTTCTAACTTTTTTTTTTTTTGCAAGGACATGCAGTAATATGGCGGCGGCAAGCGGTGGTGGTGACCTGAGCAAGCGTAGAGCCGCAATAGGCGTTTCAATAAAAGGCGTCGTTGGGAGCAGAGAGTGTTCTCGGGTGCATAATGTCACGTGTGCCCGGTGCTTTCTTTCTGTCGTCTCTCTCTTCTGTCGTTCTGGCGCTAACAACACCGCTGCTATAAAAAAAGCTCGACGACATTACCGTCACGGCCCCGGCGATTCCAGCCGTCGTCACGTTGTCGGTGTCAGCGTGTTCGGCCTTGGCAAGCAGGGACTCCTCTTGGGTACCTGCAGAAGAACAGAGAGAAAGAGGGGAGACACATGGTGTTTATTCATTTGGTTATTATGCCCTCAGGGATTACGCAGAAGCATTAAGGAGGACAAGGCTACGCCAACGCAAACATTCAAAAAAGGTGGATGATGTAGCCAGATGAATGGCAAATAATGCGTCAAACCCCGCAGAAAAGAAGTAACTGTCGCATAACCCACGTAGACGGCCGACGTGTTTACAAAGAAGAAGTCCGATGTTCGACGAACACTCGTCGGGCGAGGGTGGTACATGGGCGAAATACCATCAGCACTCGCCTAACCTTGGGCGAGTGGTCATTTTATTTTGGCCTTGTTTACAAGGAGAATGTCATTATAGAAATGCACTGAGGTCAATATGTACTATAACTTGCTCTAACTTGATTGTTCACACACACTTGATGGTAACTTGATAACTTGAGAACGAGGATGGACAAATGAAAAGAAATCTAATCATGGCGCTTACTGTCACAAAACTCATGATTTACGTGACACGCGGTAATGGGGAGCAGGAAGGGATCAATACTTACCATCCGAATTTCTTTAGCCTTCTCGTAAATATAAAAACACGAGCGTTTTTTCATTACGGCTAGGGAATCGAGCCCACCGCCTCGTGCGGAACCGCAGAACGTCATCATTGCCACAAGCCAATGCAGGGTGCTTTTAAGACAAAAGTAAAAACAAAAGAAAGTGTGCGACTATGTCGTTTTAGGGAACAGGACAGAATAACGCGCACATTTTGCGTTTTGTGAGCATTTCTGGGACACCCCGATGCAACTCGAGCGTGCTAAGTTAAATGATCAGGGTGTTTAGAATGCGATCCGGTAAAAAAGAAACAAAATAAAAATAAACCGTGAACATTTCCAAAGTTACCAAAATCTGACGCAGCCGTAATGCGCTTCTCCTGCGCATGCCAACGAAAAACAAAAGAAAGAAAAGCCGAGCATCGCAGCGTCGTATTGCCCTTTTGGTTTCGTTGGTTGGTCTTACTGTAAACTTGCAAGGCAAACTTTTTTGCGCATTTCCTACCACTTAGATGCAATAGTCAAAATACAAATACTACTAAAAAACTTAAGACGGTCAGTTTTGGCTAACAGAAACTTCCAGGCAAGTTCACTGCCCCTTTACGGGTGCGAAATGCCAAAGAAATGTTGGTGCCCATTATGATATAGAAAAAAATAAAATGAACTGCAGCAGAAGACCTCTACTGCCGCGTCCCTAATGATGATGATCCTACGTGTTGTTGCTTCTTTGGCGCAAATGGAACGAAAATGCACAGGGACGAGTGCAGGCAAGTGAACGGAAGTTCGCTGTCGGCGCCATCAGAGTCGCTCGTTTACGAGCACCCGAACGATGCTTTCTGCAGGGTGACGAAGTAATGGTAATAATAAGAGGAAGCTTTAGCACGGCTTCTTCTATCTAAATACGCGAATAGGGAGAAACGTGGCTCGAATTTCGATCAGGTTTGCGCCACTTAAAAGAAAACGTTAAGATCTAGTGACCCTAGAAAATATTTTTTTTTTATTTCGGCTACAAATACTTTAAGGAAAGCTTTTGAAATTTGTAGAAAGAAAGCTGCATCTGCAATGAACCGCTAATTTGTGAGTAGGACTTTTTCAAACCCTTTCTAAACATTGAAACAATTTCCCGTTAGCTGTAAATTCGTAAATCAGACTTTTCCGCTTCGTATGCTATAACAGGTACTTTTTATAGAACCGGAATATTAATTTTTGGTGCAGAATTACAGATTCGTAAAGTTAGTGCTCCATTTTTTTTTTCTAAACTCTCAATTTTCAGACATTTTCGTAAAATCTTCCATGCTCTAAATCAAAATTCCACTTCCTGTACTCAAAAACATTGAACTTTCTCAAATGTCATTCGAAATGGTCCCGCGGCTGTCTGATAATAGCAGATCTGCGTTTTTACATGTACTCGAATAGGGAGATAGCAGTATAGGCACCAAGCTGAAGTTTCCACTTGAGAGGAAGCTTGAGCTCGGGGGCTCCTATATAAATGCATGGGAAAGGAGAAATCACATAGCTCCGCAACCACCGCACCACATTTAACGAGGTCTGTTGCATTTAAAAGAAAAGGTAGCAGTACAGTGACTGTTGCAAGCTGATTATCTATTTAAGGTGTCGATTTTTAACAAAGGTTGTTCAAATTCGCACATTTTCAGAAAACGAGATTAGCAAGCTTAAGATTCCGTACCGCACCAATGAAAACTCATACATTGATTGAATGACTGATTTATTGATTGTTCTTACCATAACTCGAGCGCCAATTGCTGCTGTAACGTTTTAGACCTTTGCGCGTCGCATGCTCAAGTTATACAGGGTGCTTCTGCGAACACTTTCGAAAATCTTTAAAAACCTGAAGCCTTCTTTATCATGCGGCCCTGATGGCATCTCCTCCGCAATTCTAAAAACTTACGGAAATACATATGCTCCGGTATTTATAACTGTTTAATATTTAATAATTCTTTGAACACTTCCGCTTTTCCTCACACGTGGAAAACTGCTCGCGTTTTTCCTGTATTTAAGTCTGGCTTTAAAACCGATACCTCGAATTATCGCCCTATTTCTCTTCTGTGTGCCGCGTCTGAGGCTTTGATGCGAAAGCGTCAAATGGCCCATTGAGCAAAAAACTATGGTTGATGCCTCTTTCATAGGAATCGGTAGAACAGGAAAGGGAAATGTGCCTTCACAGAAGCCGTTTCATCTTTATTGTACGCGAAGAATTAAGTTCCAAATAGTCATCACCGGACCCGTACCACTGCACACGGATCCTCGACAATTGCGACACAGGCAAGAGTTGTCGAGCGACTCGCGACCGGGAAAGATGCCCCGATGACGCTCATTGCACGTGACGGAGCACTGCGCAAATCCGCCATAAACAACAGTGTTCGCAAACCGTACAAGCCAAACCGAACCGGTTGTTAGTAAATTGCTTCGTGAACCCACGGTCCGTTGCAGCGAAAGGCGCATGATGTGCGGGTCGGCGACCGTGTTGCAGGTTTGCTTGGCGAGCGGCCCCCTGTTGGCGAGCGGAGTCCTGCTGCCGAGTGGTTTCGGCGAAGGTGCGACCATTTCGGTCCGCCCCCGCAGTGGTTTGGGAAGCCAGTTGAATTGCGACGCGCTCAGCTTCAGGAATGTGAGTGGAGGAGTTCGAAGCGTGCGCCGCGAACGTGCGAAGGTGTTCTGCTTCACGCTGGCGTGGCTCTCACCAGACGAAAGCGAGATTCACCCGTCGACGTCGATGCCTTTCTGCGCCCGCTGAGCGCAGCGGTTTTCTTAGTTGGCGCCATCGCGAGTGAAACAGTATAGGCGGCGTTTAAGCACTGCTGATGTATATTGAAGCTGCACTCCGTAGACGACGAGGCGTCATAGGCTAATCGGACTCAAGAGACAAGCCATGTGCGGAAACTGCGTCACCTCAGCAGAAGGCACCTACACCGCCTACACCAGGATACACCGCGTTGAAGCCTCCGCTGCGCTGAGACTGCCGACGTGCTCACTGCCGGCGCTCGTTAGCGTCATGATGCAGTACTTCGCTTCACCGCTCCTAGGTGGCGGCGCAGTTCCGCTCAAGGAGAGAGACCATGTTTAGCGCGTTCGCGCCGGCGTCACATCCGTTACAGGATGTTGATCGTGGACCCCGGCATAAAATCCTTTCGTGTTAAATGCCGGCGTCTGTAGCAGTGAAACGGCACCTGAATTTCCATTGGCTTCCATGCCACATCACGAGCGCGCCTCGACGAAGCAGAGCTGGCGAATCGGAACACCAGCTGCAGTGATATCACCCCAGCTGTAGCGTGAGAGGAGAGGGCATCACCGCGACGGCCGTAACCAGCGCGCCTCGACAAAGCAGGTGCGGAGACGCGACGCCGCGTAGCGAGTCGTCGGCGAACCAGTCACGTGACACGCGCGTGTGGGTGCCGCCGTCTGGCTCTCGGATGCCGGCGCAGCACAGGCTTCAACACGGTGTATCTTGGTGTAGGCTGTGTAGGCCTTCTGCTGTGGCCTGTTATCTCGCCCTGATTTTCACTGGGCTTAACTGCTGCCGCGCCTGCAGGCCTTGGTGGCCGCTGCTGCTTCCTCGGTCTCTCGACGCGCGGGACGTCGGTGGCATGCGGCGTTGGCACCGCCGGCTGCTGCTGCTTGCTGGCTCGGGCAGCACGTACGGCTATTATGTATTACTCGCAGCGCATAACTCGAAGGACCACTCAGCGGCGCCTGTTAGGCAATAATGCCTTCGCATTTCCAACTCGTCAGAAGTTCTTAGGTGGGCTCGGAATTTTTTAGCTTTCTCTTCACAAGATATTGTCTGCTACGGTGAAGCACTCATTGATTCCCAAGCAGCATGAATTTCTCTCTGGTCGCTCCCCTACCACAAACCTCGCAAGTTTCACGACGCAGATCTCCACACCATTTACAGAGACCTCAGCAAAGCTTTTGACGTAATAAGCTACTCCCTGTTTCTGGTCAACCCTACGCACTTTGGTGTTGCCTCGCAAGTTGTCAGTCTCTTGGGCAGATATGTTATGGATAGGTCCTGTTATGTTAATGTCAATGGCTAAATGTCTTCTTTCTACTTGGCAGTTAGCTGCGTCCCTAAAAGATCGTAATTAGGACGACTGATTTTGATTGTTTTTAATGAGGACGTTCTTTCCGCTATTCATAATTCTTCTTTCTGACGACATCAAGATTTTAAAGTAAATTCATACTGCAGGTGACTCCCGCATCCTGAAGTCTGATTTGTTTTGTTTTTCTGAGTGGTACAAAGCTAACAAACTCACCTTGAATGCTGCCCAAACAAACGTCATGGTTTTCACTAGAAACACACCAAGAATTTCTTTCTCTTCCGTACATTCTTTACGATTCTGTAAGATCTGTGAGATCAGTAAACTCTGTGTACCTTTTGATACAACCTTACATTTTTCGGCTTCCAATAAACGCATTACAACGCAGGTGCAGTGATTTCTGGACTCTGCTTGCAGACTCGAGGGAATTCAATTCACCTACGCCTTTCCGCAAGTTGTACACGACAACCTGCCTTTCTCAACTCCAATACGTGTCCGTAGTCTGCAATGGTATTTCTAGATCTAACAGTGACATTATAGACCGAGTCCAGGGAACATTTCTGAGCATATATCAACACTGCTCTGCTAATATGGACACTGGGCCTTGCTTTAGAACTGTTGGATTATTGATATTGTCCTTACTTCTCTGCAGACGAAATCGCGCTGACTTCTGTTTCTTTCCAAATTCCTTCACGGTATCCTCACCTGCCCTGAACCCGTCATTTGTATCATATTTCGTATTCCGTGCATGATCACAATGGAAGATAAGCCTTTCCGTGTTATTGCCTGTGATCACAAACACTCAACCTTCAACAGAATAAATTGAGCCTTTAAAGCGCTTGCTCTCAATCATCTTAATATTTTTCATAACTCGCTGTCATCGTTTTTTTCCCGAGATATTTGCCTTGTTCTGTCATAGTCTCACGCATTGTTCAACTGCCATTCTTCTCCTTTTTTTGTATTTACCTTGCGATTTGTGGTAGGTACACTCCTCTATTCACAATTGTTCTTTTTATTCACTGCGTTTTTTTTCTTTAGCCCATATTCCCCCTGGAGTTTTTTTGTTTTTAATGTTTGCATGCGCCAGCACTCAATGATTAGTTTTGTTCCTCGGCACGGTAAATAAAGTAAGTCACTGATTGTTGTTGTTGTTGTTAAAATGGGTGAAGACGGATGAGAGAAAGTATTCATGCACTATACAGCCAACACAGCCAATGTGGTGATAGAGTCGCCCAGAACTGATATTGTTTTTCGTTGGTCCATAGATTCTTGTAGTGTAACGACGTATTCAAGTAAAACATCTCGAAAACGTCTCAATCACATTAGTATTATTGAAATCGCGCGTCCTTTTTTTGGAAACAAAAGGAAGGTCGTAATAATTCGGGTCCAAAGGCATTGCCAACTTTGACATTGTTTTTTTTTTGTTCTTTTGACTCTCGTTGTTTGTTCTGAGAAAACATTTAGGCACTTAACGAACAAAGGAGACGAAGCGAAATGTTAGGAAAATCAAAATGACCTTAAGTTGTATTCGAGAGACTGCTGTAGAGACACAAGCAACGAGGAAAAATATAGCATCGTGACCCACAAATCCCACAATGACCCACAAATTCAATACGCAAGAGTATTTTATTCATGCATTCAAAAGCTTGGCGGGCGCGTTACAGAGGGGGTGGGGGATCCATTGAATGAACGGATGATGTTTAGCACACACAACTAGGATCTATAACAACAAAGGAGCAGGGCGAACAATCGAGCTATGTTGTGCGTTTGTCCAGCAAGTAAAGCAGCGGTGTGCACTGTGTGTTCCGAGGGCCTGAATAATTTCGCATCTCCACTGATCTGAAAAGCAAGCATCCGACCAAGATTTATCGGTTTCGTTGGAAAATGTGGCTAATCGAGAAACGGAGAAAACTCCGAGGAATATTGGCGGAGAAAAGGGAAAGAGACCTTTTTTTCCGCCAATATGTTGCACCATTTAAAGTATAAACATAGAAGATGAACCAAGTGACCTCCATCAAAATGTTATGAGTTGACTCTAAGCAGGGCCCTTTACGAAAAATC
Source organism: Dermacentor albipictus (assembly GCF_038994185.2). Classification (NCBI taxonomy): domain Eukaryota; kingdom Metazoa; phylum Arthropoda; class Arachnida; order Ixodida; family Ixodidae; genus Dermacentor; species Dermacentor albipictus. The sequence goes on along the minus strand of NC_091827.1, from coordinate 100,411,293 downwards.
CACGGTTCACTTTCATCATCTTCCGCGCAGCACACGGCCGCTGAAACGTGCTGCTGAAAAGAAAGGGACAAACACATGCAATAGCGCACGCATGACAGTTCGCAAAAACAAACATAAATCTGCGAGCGTAAATTGTTTATGTACAACCACAATTTAAGTGAAAGCGTAGTATAGGGTAAAATTTGGGAGATGACGGGGTGATGCCGCCATCAGCGTGTAAATAAATAAATACATAAATACAAAAGTCGCAGTTTAGCCCAAAAGGCGAATCATCGATTGTGATAGCAAATTAGTGGACAACTATACGAAGCAAGGATAGTAGTTTTCTCGGCCGCACAAACTTGGAAACACTCGCTTACTAGCTGAATTAACAAGCGTGATGTCAGCGCACACAAGCAAACATGAACGCATCACACAAGGTGAGCGCGGACACTCGCTGTCAAAACGCTGGTGGGAGCAAGCGCGGCAGCAGCAGCGAGCGAAGCGGCCTTCGTGCGGTCTATCGCTTCAACGCAAGAGCGGCGAGAACACAGCGCACACAGATGTATGAGTCGTCTGCAGATCCCTGTCAAGATACGGCGCGCGCGGCGGCTGTGCAAAGTACGCGCTTGTTTGCGGAGCCGAAGCCTCCCCTCCCCCCTCCCTCCCACGCTGCCTCCCCACTTTCCTCCTTATACGGCGCGCAAGATTGAGCCGCAATCGTCAGTTACCCTTGTGCCCGGTCGCGAACAAACGCGGAATTTGAAACCGGAGCACAACGCCACCCCCGCCCTCCCCTCTCTCCCTCCTCCCCCACGGCCTTTCGCTCGACGGAAGGCTGCGCGTTTGCTCTCCGCATTCTTCTTCGCGCGCGCCAGATTGAGCTGCAACCGTGGGCTTTCCTCGCGTGCTTTTATTCGCACATACAGCATATGACGCACGGAGACGGTTTTAGCGCCCTTAGATTTTATACGGAACATCGCGGCGACGGCGACGGCAAAATGCGCCTCGAGTGTCCATATAATTGCTAACGCGATAATAAATAAATGTGAGACTCTGAGGCAAAAGTTCTAACGTTTCACTCTACAAGAAGCAAAGTTCCGACCATGATATCGCGCGAATATATGTTTGTTACTCAAGTGAACCTTTCTATAGTGCCACTTGATAACAGTAGATATTTGGGCTTTTGGTACCGTCCTGTTAGACGTTGATAGCGTCAAAATTATGGAATAAACCGATGTTCTAAGAGCGCTAGTGCGCAGGCTCGTATCTGTGCGTCCTACTTGCTCCTCGCAAAGAGCACCTGAAATTTGAAAACAGGGATTGTTTTCCCTTCGTAAGACCTCCAAAATAGAACTGGAAAAAGCTGTATTAGTCATGCTTAAATAACTACACCTAATTAGCAGGCCGAAAGAAGTGAGGGGTTCTAAAATTTGTCGGAATCTAGTGGCACCACCACGAAATTCAATTTCGATTGCTATCTGGTCTATCTTTGGTGTACGAGTGTGCAGTACCTGCTGGCTGTAATGACTAAATAAATAAACAAACATACAGACCCAACGTACATCTTGGTACGTATACGAAACAGAGGTTTTGTGAAGTGGTTAACTAAGCATAGATTTGCCCACTTTATTCCTGTGTCTTTGGCATAAATGACACAGGCGCGCGCGCACCCGTGCCGTACGTAATGTGACAACACGTGGCTGTAATCTAAAACAGCTATATCACAGTTTGCGTTGGCACGACAGCAGTACACGTGAGATTTTGGCCTTATGGTTAGAGCGTCGGGCTACATGCTGCACTGGGGCGGGGGGGGGGGAGGCAGAGGTTAGATCACAACATTGGAGCACGCATTTCAGTTTTTACAACGAAGCTGGATATGACTAGGTTCTGGAAAAAATTGGGTGCGTCTATCAAGCCGTCTAGATTAAGAATTTTTCCCCATACGAAGATAGTGAAATACCGGGCCGACCTGCGGCAAAGGTGAAGCAGGCTTTAAGCACACTGCCATATTGCAAAATAAGCTTAATATCTTAGGTCCAAATACAACCCGTATCAGATATTAAGCTGATAAGAATAGATAGTACACTTTGATCCACGTCGGCAACATCTGCGTTTGCACCACTATCTCTTTGTCGGCGTTCCAAGCGCTTGTGTATCCCGTTTCGTTTCTTTCCGCTCTCCCGTGGTGGCAGTCGCGTAAGCGTGCTGCCCGCCACGACCACGAGACGGAAAGAAATGCGAACCGTCCATGTGGCCCCGATCCATCAAGCTTGGAACGTTTCACCGGACCAACGGCCAGGTTTCAGACGGAGTTTGTGGGGAACCAATTTTCGGTGGCTTGTGTTGTGTGTGTGTGTTACCGCTTGTGGTTTTCGAGCGACCTCACAACCATTACTCACTGCGGAACGTCGACCAACGCACGGTGAAGCAGTGTGTGCCCCCGGAGTGCGGTGAGGTGCGTGTCTGTTCCACGTTCCGGGATTCGTTCGTAAAAGGTGTCATGCTGCATTTTGCAGCAGTACATGGATATGTGTGCACCTGGTGCCTCATCATCTTTCGAGAATCAACATCGCCGAGGAGTGACTAGTCGCGCTTCGCCTTCCATTTATGTGCAAACAGCGTTTGAGGTAAGGCAATGGAGAGCTCGTCATTAATGGGCCCACATACACAGCTTCCCTGGTCGGCCACCTTCAAGGAATGGAATGTCACATTTTTTTTTTATTTTTTTAAGCGCGAGCTATTCCGCACGACACTAGCATCAGTACCCTGCCGCCATAGTCGGGCAAATCTGGAAGGGTTCACAGTGAACGCTTCGCTTTGAAAAATAAATAAACGGATGGGAAGGAAATCGCGGCTTACCACACTGTAATTGTCTAACACAGTTGGCTGACGCAAATGTGCGCGCGCATGCTGGCGAATTCCCAATACAGCGTGACTGTCATCTGAATAAAGTCAGTCGCGAATGACGTTGTCCCCTGTCCTCTCTTTTCTTCGTATGGTTCCGCGTCCTTTCCACTATGATAAGCATGAACCAACTTGCCCAGCAGGACAAGCAGGGAAAAGTGGTGTAAAAAAAATAAATTTGGGGTTTTACGTGCCAAAACCACTTTCTGATTATGAGCCACGCTGTAGTGGGGGACTCCAGAAATTTCGACCACCTGGGGTTCATTACCGTGCACCTAAATCTAAGTACACGGGTATTTTCGCATTTCGCCCCCATCGAAAATGCGGCCGCCGTGGCCGGGGTTCGATCCCGCGACCTCGTGCTTAGCGGCCCAACACCACAGCCACTAAGCAACCATGGCTGGTAAAAAGTGGTGTACTGTACACTGCTCTACACTAAACGAATTATTTAAAAGTTCAGATAGGACTTTAGTGAAGCTTACCAGAACAATGTAGCAATTTGAAGTTAATTGCAATGCACTGTATCACATTTGTACGCTTCTAGAAGATTGAACAGATGAAGTTAACCGAAATTGTAATATCAATCTTTTTCTTGGTGCGTGTAGTTGCGAAGTGCTATTTATATTGTGCTTCAGGTTTGTTTAACTATCTTTTGCTGATTATTAGTAAAACATGAGGCTCCCAAATGATAACTGTGCTTCTTATAATGCGTATTATTTACCTTACAAATTTCGTTTAGATCACTCCAGCTCTTTCAATATTTCACATGTACTAGAAATAAGGCAATCTTACCCGTGCCGGAAGTAAAGCTTCCTCTTAGCAATCCCATTTCACGAACTACACCCCTCTTAGGATTCAGCCGCCTTCTAAGGCGACATCTCTGGCTACAACTTATCAGTGGCATTTGCTGCGTTTTTTTTTTTATTTTGCGAAGCATTGCAAGACTGTGGCAAAACGTTTTATTAATGCGTAATTTCTTTTCTATAATATGACTCTCTGAAAGGCCTGTGAACACTAAGAGCTACGGTAATTCTGTGAACTGTCTCCTACTGCATAAGGTTTGTCTGGTTTGGCTGCGACTTCATTCTGGCTTAGTTTTGCTTACTTGCTTTTCCTAGCTTACACACGTCTACCCACCGCCTTTTCGGTGGCAAAGAATGCTTAGGCTCCAGCAGACAATTGTCAGCTTTTCTCGCCGCATCCGGCCTCTTCACTGCAATCGTACCAATTGAGCCGGAACAACGGGCACGAGCGCGCCTCGAGGGAGCAGGGCGGCCGAAAGGGAACACCAGCTGCCGCAGTAGCACATGAGGCGTAGCTTGAGGGGAGAGCGTAGGGTGCACCTATATCCTCCTCACCCATCGCTTCGTACAGGGTAGAGACATTAGAGAGTTTTCGCGTGTCCGGTATCGTGGTAAATGCAAGCGAACTGGCCGTTTTGCCGGATGAACCGACAAGCAAACGTGAACGTCCCGTACGGTGTAGTCACCTGGTGGCGCCATCTTTCGCCTAATTGCGGTTGTCCCTCTGGCCCACTGGTTACCAAATGTCTCAGCAAATCTAGATTCTTGCTCCGCGATCTCGACGCAAGAGGTCACGTGCTGGGCCACCACTGTGGCTTCACGGAGCGTTCGCTTGCCAAGGCTGGCTGCGTGACGCAGTGCTCCCTGCTATAGTTTCTTTCATCTATGGTCTCCACCCTGTACGGAGCGGTGGGCGAGGAGGTCATCGAGGCACCCTAGGTGAGTGCATCGCCGCGATGCAATGTCACCCTCGCTGTCGCTCTCGCAAGACTGTGTTATGCGCCCTTTCCTTGTCCACGCAAGCTCTCGCCTGCGTTCTCCCTGCGCGTCGGTAACGCCCAACGAAAACGCGCCAAGCGCCTCAACGGACTTGATTGTTCGCGAGGTGTTCGTAACGCGAAGGACGCTCAGCAGCGTTCAGTTGGACATTGGGCCAACCCAAAAATCTTAAGCAGGCCCGCCTCCAAATTTAAGTAGGTCCACCTTGAAATTTCAAGTTGGCCTAACCCCGCATTTCAATGTGCCAATAAACCCAAATTTCAAGTAGGCTAACCCCGAAACTGAAGTTGGCCCTCAATCCAATTTCAATTTTCCCCACCTCCGAATTTGAGTTTGGCCCACGTACAAATTTCAAATTGGCTCACCCCCAAGTTTCAGTTGGCCCACGCCCAAATTCCAATTTGGCCTACACCCTAACTTCTAACCTTAAGTTGGTACAACCCCAGATTTCAACATGCCCCTCCCCAAAATTTTACTTGGTCCACGTTGAAATTTCACGTTAACTGACCATCAAATTTCAAGCTAGCCTACCCCCAAATTTCCCTGCCCCCAAAGCCTACCCCCAAAGCTTCCCCATTATTTTCTAAGGAGCCGTACGTATCTTTATTGGTATTCTGTTCATTTAATTTTTTGCTTTAAATTTTTTCTTATCGCTTGAAAGCTACCAATCATCTACATTTACACTATGATAACAATTTAATCTCCCAACTCTACAATTTAGGATCGTTTGCGCAGATACAAGGCACTACAATTTTCGCGTGACACGGGTGTTTAGCTGGCCAAAAATGCTTACGCATTAAACGAGACAAAAAATCTAAGTTTTGCCTTCTATTCAATTCAGCTTTTCTTTTTTTGCACGCATGCACTCTTCAGTACACAATGGCGATGACATGCAGCCACTATCATTCACTTGGATACTTCTGAATCTCTCTGTTGATTCACGTCATAGGGATTGCTTGTACTATGATATGAATGGCCATGACGATCCACACCATTTGTTCCATCTGTAATAAGTGTACACGAAGTGTCATTGCCGCTGTCACGAAGCGAACTCTGTGTTCGTTCCTCTTCTGCAGCCGAATACACAGAGCTTCTAATTCGTACGTGCTGTTTGCCTTTTGCCGGCCGTCTTATATGCTAATGTGATCAAGACAGCGATTGGCTATCCTCCACTTGTGAACAGTTCTGACATAAAAGGTTTTGTTGTGGATATGCGTTCCGTTTTTGTGTGTGTCTGTGAATACACGCAAGCTGGCTCGGTTTGCGACGTGTGTAATAACATGAATCCGACGCAAGCGGGTCAAGTTAGTAATCGGGCTCAGACAGCCGTTTACATGAACTCGCTTCTGGTGGTCATGGAGAATGGCGGCACGCAGCGTCAAGGCGAGACATCAACGCATTCGCACAAGGTTTTCGGTTCGAGCATCCGTCTGCAACAGCTCTGCTCTATTTTATGGATTTTACCAATACAAGGTGTCGCTAGTGCGCTGAGCAAGGTCTGCTAAGACTGCTGTTCTGGTGCCAAAATTGGTTTTTGGACACTTTGCTTTAGGACATTTTATGTCTGAAATGAAAGTAAGCCTCGATTCAAGTGTAACATCTAGGAATTTGTGTTCATTGTTCAGAGGTATTTGTTGTCCGCCCAGTTCTACACAAGGATCTGGGACCAGACCTCTCTTTCTTGTGAAGGGAACACAAGAACATTTGTGGGGGTTGATTTTAAATCCATTTTGGTCTGCCCACTTGGACACCTTGTTAAGCCCTGCTGTACCTGTGTTTCACACACTGTAAGGTTGCAGGATTTGAAACCTATTTGTATATAGCCTACGTAGACGGAATAAAAAATGGCTGGTGGCAGTGAAGAACGAAGTGTGTTCATCTTAACGATAAAGAGCGTGGAACTGAGTACTCCTCCCTGGAGTACGCCAGTTTCTTGTCTAAAAGGTCGCGATAATACGTTGCCGATTTTCACGCGGAAGATACGACTTGACAAATAGCTTTCAATTATGTTCAGCATATTTCCACGGATGCCGATTCCCGACAAGTCTGGCAAGATCCCGTAAAGCCATGCTGTGTCATACGCCTTCTCCATGTCGAGGAATATCGATAGGAAAAACTGTTTATGTACAAATGCATCGCGGATATTTCCTTCAATGCGCTCAAGATGATCGGTTGTCCACCGTCCTTCTCTGAAGCCACACTGATAGGGATCGAGCATATTGTCGAGTTCAAGGAAATGTATGAGTCTGCGATTAACCATTTTTTTCCAAAATCTTACACAGACAATTTGTAACAGCTATGGGACGGTAAATTGCCGCCAAGGAAGGGTCTTTACCCTGATTTAGAACAGGGACCACAATCGCTTCTTTCCATGTGGATGGAAGGTACCCCGCAGCCCAAATTGTGTTGAAAATTGCGAGCAGTGTACCTTGTACGTCAGTACGTAAGTTTGTGGTCATGTCATACATGACTCGGTCAGGTCCCGGTGCAGAGCTTTTGCATGTGTTCAAGGCAGCTTTCAACTCAGCAATACTGAAAGGCCGGTTATACGGTTCATTCTGTCTGTATTTACGTATGATTGGCTTACGTTCTTCTATTTCTTTATGTTTAAGGAAGGATTGGGTATAGTGGATTGAGCTCGACGCACGCTCAAAGTGCTCCCCTAGGGTGTCTGTCTGCTCTTCTACGGTATTCACTTGATCGTTCACTAGAGGCAACGAATTTATTTGCTGCCCCTTTAGCTTCCTTACGCCATTCCAAACATTCGCCTCCTGAGTGTAAGAACTTATACCTGAAAGGAACCTCACCCAGCTTTCTCTCTTCGCCTGTCGCCGTATCCGCCTTCCCTGCGATTTTATGTGTTTATATTCAATGACATTTTCTGCATTCGCCGATCTACGCAATATTCCCCCATGCCTTATTCTGCCTCTTTCGCGCATTTCTACAGTCATCATTCCACCAGGGAACACGTCTTTTAAGTGAACCATCATTCGTTTGTGGGATTAACTGTTCAGCAGCATCGCAAATAATAGCGGTAAAATCGGCGACAGCATTATCTATATTAATATTGTTTATAAAATCGGTTGATAAATGAGTTGATTTTTTAAAATACGCCCAGTCAGCCGATGCTAATTTCCAAATGGGAACATTGGGACGGTTGTCATGCTGCGGTAATAAGTTTAAAGTTATAGGAAGGTGGTCACTTCCAAAAGGATTATTGATGACATTCCATTCCAGATGAGGCAGAAGTGAAGCAGATCCTATTGCTAAGTCTATGGATGAATATGAATTGTGTTGAATTCTGCAATATGTTCGCTCCTTTTTATTAAACAGGCAGGCACTAGAGGTCAGAATAAAATTCTCAACGAGTGGGCCTCTTGCGTCGCAACGCGCGTCTCCCCACAACGTGTTGCGGGCGTTAAAATCGCCTACAAGTATGTAGGGCTCCGGGAGCTGTTTTATGAGGTTGTAGAAATCGGCTTTTTGGAGGTGATAGCTTGGGGATATATATATGGTACAAACACTTACCAACTTATTGAAAAGAACGCCTCTGAATGACACTGCCTCGAGGGGTGTTTGTAAGGCTACGTGGCGACAAGCTACAGACTTGTCTGCAAGGATTGCTGCAACGCCGCCCGAGGTGTTAGCCTCACCACGGTCTTTGCGGAAGATGGTGTACTGGCGAAGAAAGTTTGTGTTTCTACGCTTTAGATGCGTCTCCTGAACACACAGCAACTTTGGGTCATGTTTGTGTAGGAGTTCTCTAATATCGTCAAGGCTATGCAGAAGTCCTTTAACATTCCATTGTAGTATTTTTGTATCCATTATGCTACTTGTGTTTAGTGCTGTGTGTTTAAGAGACGAGGATTAGCTCACGGGGCCTTTGCAGACGCCCTGACTGGAATGCTGTCTTTCTTGCAGCGATCGAGAGAGCCTCGCCGCTCCTTAGCGCTGGTGGCGCCGTCTTGCTGGGGGTTGTGTCCATTGCCTCTTGCGAGGCGCTGAACACGCGCTCTTCCGAGCGCTTTGTTTGACGTGATGGCCTCGGCACGTTGGACGAGACCTTACTACATGTACTACATGAAAACGAGGGAAGGTGTGGACTTGGCGTGCGAAAAATTGGAAACCATTTTTGGTGCGCCCTCTTTTCTGAGGGCGATCACGTAGGGGAGGGAAGGAAGTATCCATGTGTAGACGTGCAGTCTTCGGCAGCAACGGCAGCTACCCACCATGGAGTCTAACAAGGGGACGCTGCAGGGCCTGCAAACACAGGGCCTGCAAACGCCAGCTGTACGTTGCCACTATAACCAAATATGACATAACCTAGGTTGGCTACTCACACAAGGTTAACCCTTGCTGCCAGGAAGCTCGGAAGTAACAAAGAAATGAGAAGGAGACAGGAAAGATGGAAAGTGAGAGAAAGACGAAGGTTGGAGGGAGAAAGACACAGGAAAAGGCAACTACCAATTTCCCCCGGGTGGGTCAGTCCGGGGGCGCCGTCTACGGGAAGCCGAGGTCAAAGGGGTGTGTTGCCGCCGCCGAGGGGCCGTGAAGGTCCGAACACCCGGAATCGGCTCAACCCCCAGGATTCCCTTTTCCCCGGACACGGCTAAGCCGCGCACGGTTACACGTGGGAGGGTCCAACCATCTTCTTCTCGGGTACGTGGTGTCGAAACACACCAAACGCCTGCTGACGCAGACGCCCTTGCGGGGTGCTGGCGAGTGCCTGGAACCTCTTCTTTCTTGCGGAACTTTACAAACTGCGACTCCGGGTGAGCCACGGAACGCCACATCGCCAGCCCTAACGCCACCCGCACCAGCGTACGACTCGCGCACGTACGAGTTTGCTCGGAAGCGAAATGGAATACAAGGTGAGCGGCACGGATCTGCCGGCCGCAGAATTGAACCAGGAGGAATGGAACGAAGTCCTGAATGCCCGAACATGTGAGCCTGGGCACCAATACAATCAATGAAACCGAAGAAACGCAGTAAAGCAAAGCGGCGTCAGCTGACGCATCGCCTCCTCTAATTCGTCAAATAGAGGAGGCGCTGGCTGACGGAACGCAAGCAGAGTGGCGTCCACTATAAGCGTCCCTTCAAAGGTTGATGAGACAGCTGCGGCGCGTCTTCACGTAAGGCCACTGCCATGGCTGCCAGTCGATGACTTGAAGACCATCTTTCGCCCAATGGCCTTCGTCAATTTCGCCCAATACAACGATGGAGAGTTACGCGCGGCTGTAGTCGCCAACAGCGGACTGCACTCTGTGGTTGCCGAGTAGGACCTCATGTGAACCGACCTGCCCAGGAATATCTTCACGGTTTCCACTCCTTGCGTAGACCGAGTTGCGAAATACGCTAAAATCGGAAAGCTCAAGATACGCGGCAGCAAACTGGCATTCCATGCATACATTGCTCCGCCGGACGGGGCACGACCAGGAACTATCTAACGCGCCTGGAGCGATGAGTCGCCGCAAGACGTGCGCAGATAATTACGTCGGGCGAATCCCCTCCTAGCAATTGTACAAGCCAGGCACATGGGGCGTACCTTGCGCTCATCGCTCATCCACTTCATGGCCGAGGAGCGTCCGTCCTCGGTGAAAATGTTTGGCATCTTTTACGCCGTCTTAAATTTCCTCCCGAAAGTGGCGGCCTAGCTAAACTGCAGTCAAGTCGGCCACAGACTCTGCCGGATCACCTCGCCTGCCAAAGCTGTGGCCAGAAGCCCCCGCAGGGCACCCTTGCACTCCGAAGTGTGTCGTCTGTGGGGACGCCCAGACGACGGGCCACGGGGCATGCAAGAAACACTTCCAACGTGGCAACAGTCATCCCTCTCGTGGACGACAGAGACAGCCACAGCAGCAGCAGGAGTTCCATCTCGAGAAGGAGTCCTTCCCAAGAATAGAAGACAAAATCCATGGCAGCAGAAGCAAAAGTCCTCGACGAAGTGAATCCCGGAGCCAGGACCCCGGGACCCAATCCGGAAAGGTGAGCTGGGGAGAGCAAGCCTTCCACTCTAGCAGAATACGCTCCCAATCAAGAGAAATTTTTAAAACTCGGGAGACTATCGGACATCTGACTAGAGAGAATCAATAGCTAAAACAACAGTTGTCTCTGGTGCTGGAATTCTCATCTTAGAGATGACCTCACTGCTGTATTCAAAGCAATTGATATATGGCCATCAAATAGCAAGCTCCGCTCCTATAGCGCTAATGGGTGATCTTAGTGCACCGTACGTAGACTGCGGGTACAAGAGAAACACTCGTAAGGGCACCAGACTCTTTCAATACATTCGGAAAAACAGGTGCGCCCTAGTCACTGATTATGCTCGCACTGTTGCCAATGCGTGTGGCTAGTGTGCAATCAGTACCAGTCCAGGCTACCCACCCCAGCAACACCACCCCAGGCCTTGCGAACCTTAAGAACGTCCGACAAGCTAACTTGCCACACACGGAAGTGAACCTCGGCAGCGATCATTACATTCCAACAATTACGCTAACCTGTGCCAGTTTACGTCCGCAGTTTCTCCTGAAACCTATTGTTGATTGAAACAAGATCTGTCAAATCCGAGGCCAAAACCCGACAATCGAAATTCACGACTACAAAGACTGGGCTTCTAAGCTAGAACGGTGTGTAGCTCTTAGCAGAGTTGCCCTGATAGAACATATCCGCGATCCAGCAGACAGCAGGCTACTCCACCTATGGGAGGCCTATCAGAATTCGGAGAAACGATGGCTTAGCCAAAAGCATAATCGCAAATTAAAATGGAAAATGTTGCAACCGCTCCAGCTTGTCACCGAACACGCGGTCGAGCTCTCGTCAGAGCGATGGAATCAGATATGCAACCGACTTGATGGCACTCTACGTATGAAGAACTCGTTGTCCCTTCTTCGCGATATGTTAGACCTGTGCCCCTCGCGCTCGGAAAATAGTAAGCAAATCACCAAACTCCTGTTCGATGTAGATAAACAAGTGAAAGACCTTGAAGCTGCTCTTAAAGCCACATACTTCCCCGACCTAAAGTGGAAACCATCACCGACCTATAATGGCACCCCAAATTCAGACTTGGACGCCCCCATCACAGAGGCGGAGGTATGGGCGCCTCAAGCAAGCTTCGCACCACATCCGCCCTAGGACTAGATGGAATTACTAACAAAGCACTCCGAGATTTAGACGCCAAATCGTTGGCCACTCTCACCAGTTGCATGAATCAATAATGGGAGCAGGGCACGCAGCCCTAGGATTGGAAATCAGCTAGAAGGTGACTTTCATCCCCCAAAATAACAAGCCTTTAGACCTTAAGAATATGCGGCCGATCTCTCGCACCTTATGCACCGGAAAATTGCTGGAGCATGTGATCATAAATCACCTTAACTGTTACATGGAGAAAGAAAAACTCTTTCTCCACACCATGATTGGTCTCCGAGCGGGGCTCTCAACTCCGGATGTCATGTTACAGCTCAAGGAGGATGTGCTCAATCCCATTTTCCCCCACATCACTAGATCACCTACAATTAGACACATTCAAATCCAATTTTTTCTCCATAGAAAGCAAGGAAACGTCGCAGGGAGCAGTTATGTCCCCGTTTCTTTTCAGCATTACTGTTATCCCGTTAGCGCGGGATCTTTACAAAATTCCTTCTGTCAATAACTCCTCGTACGCGGAAGACATCACCATCTGGGTCAATGTCGGCAGCCATGGCGAAATTGAATCAAAACTACAGCTGGCCGCTGACACTGTTGTTAAGCTTTCCTTTAACATTGGTCGAAGCTGCTTGGCGGCTTAATCGGAACTCCTGGTCATGGACCTAATAAAACCGGGATACCTCTCAAATACATTTCACTCTAGATGACACCCCCATCCGCAGGGTTAAAAAATCGAAATTCCAGGCCTCAATATTTCTGACGACGGCTCGAACGCTGCGACCATAAAATTAATCCGCACTGCAATTCTCAATACAGCTTCACCAATTAAATGCACCTCCATTCGTTATCGCGGCACGAGGGAAGCAGCTACCTAAGCAGCTACAATCACCTACTCCATGCTTTACATCTACCTGATAGAGCAGCTCAACAGACCCATCCACACCGCCTATTAGATCGCTCTTCATTTCCCTGAATGAACACCCGCAGAGAAACTCGTTCAACTAGGCGTGCAGAACACTCTGGCAGAGCTCGCAGAAGCGTACCTCTTAGGTCAACACCAAAGGCTACCGCGTACAGAAGCTGGTCAAATACGCCTGCGCTGACTCGGAGTCAACCTCCCCGGTCACGCCACGGCCACGCGCCTTCCTCTTACTGCGGCCAGCAATAACTTCTGCATCGTGCTACTTCCCAAGAACACCCAACCAGGGAATAATCGAGGAAGATGGGAAGCTATATATAGAGCCAAGGCTATGCACAAGAGCTACCCTCCTCATAGCCCGGCAGTTTACGTAGAGGCGGCCGAACATTCAAACCGACCGGCTTTCGCAATAACCGTTGTAGACGGATTCTGAAGCTCTATTGTCAGTGCGTCGATTCCAAATTTGACAGAATCCGTGGAACCAGAAGATGCAGCAGTTCCTTTAGCATTTGCTGGCTCCTCCGCTAAATATAATTTCTTAAGTTCTAAAACCGCAGTTAGTAATTACGCCAATCGCCAAACCGACTCCTCGGCTGCCAAAATCCTCGATTCATCTCTCCCACCTAATCACCTCATCACCCTCCTTTGGGTCCCTGCACCGAACGAACACCCAGGCAACACAGCCGCTCACACCCAGGCCCGAGTACTCGTCAACCGGGCTGAAAGCGACCTCCCTGCGTCTCGCAGTGCCAAGGATCGGCTCCTCAGCTACCATGAGTTCACCATGTTTTACAGAAATTCCCCGCCTAATGTACACTCCACCGCACCGCATAAATATCTTCCCAGAAGTGACCAGGTCTTGTGGCGCAGACTTCAAACGACCAGTCATGACCCCTTTACTTCTGTCCATTATAACCCACGGTGAAACCTCTCCTCACTTCCACTTGTGTTTGAGCACCACAGCCAAATTCAGCCCCATCTTTATAAATTGCCCGATCAAGCCCAAGCCCCCGTGGCAAGGGTCACATCACCAGGAGCGATGGAAAGGTGCTGTGCGACTCTACGCTGGGCCCGAGGTGTCGCTGAATCCTATCGGTCACTGAAGGGCCTATCGTCTTCCTCCTTCCTTTTCTCTCTCACCTCCCCCCCCCCGCATAATTTCCTCGTGAATCAATAAAATTGTATAGCTACCTACCTATGGTTACAATAACGTTGC